>NW_024349796.1:10926501-11203244 GCF_902729225.1 Pteropus medius | reverse complement strand
TAGGCTCCTCAAATTAGCACCGGTCAAGCAACTGGCATGTGGCATGTATGCCGATGAATGACAGCAGCCTATCACCAGCTGTGCATGTCAGGCATTTAAGTAAGTCTGACACTTGTGAGACAGATGGTGAAAAAGACTATTATAAATATATATATCCCCGATTTTTTAAGCTTCCATAATACCATTTTGCCATGACAACAATTGGCATATTTTGATTGTCATTTGTTTTGACTTTAAGAAATATATAGATGTTATATATAATCATACCTTAATTTTCTGGTCACTCTTCAGGATAATTTAACGATAGTATAAAGTCTCTCTACTTAAAAGATAACTATCTGAGTAATTTATATCTCTTCTGACAACCTCACCGTCAACCTATCTAGGCTGTACACTGAGGAATTGATGTCTTCTGCTCTGCCTCTAAAAGGAAAGATAGAAGGGTTATAGTACATTAAAAAAGCATGAGTTTTGTGTCAGAAAAAAAACTTAAAATCACATTGTAGTTCAGCCACTACCTGGCTGTGGAAATAGAAGCAAATTACTTAAATTCTCAACAACTCAGCTTCTTTATGACTTCAAAATAAACAGTAACATCTATTCATAGTAGTGATGACTGAGAATATGAATTATGCCACTGATGATGATGTATGATAATATAATAGCAAATGCATTGTACATATATATGAATACATACACACGCAGTATATATAAGTTACGGCCAGCAGTATGCTGATTGCTAGAGCACCTCAACGATGTTACCTCTCATAATATTCTCAACAATTCTTCAAGGTGTGTACTTAATATTCCCATTTTACAGATGAAGAAATTGTGGTTCAGAATGTCTTAAGACCACGCTCGAGATGATATGGGTATTTAGCTGATAAACAGAAATACAAACCCTGGTCTGAAGAAGACAAGGCTGGATGCTTCAGCTTGCCGTAGACCTTTTTGCGCTATACTCCAAGGGTTCAGCCTGATTTGTCCTTGTTTACTGCCTGCCACGAAGCCTTACAGCTTTCGGCATTTTTCTTCCCTTCACATGTAATTCAAAACTTCCAACAGAACCAGTGATGTACCCAATGGCCCAAGAAGACAAGTAAAAAGATAGAACATAAATGGTGGGATTTAAAATGTTCTGGAATCTTAGGTAGGCCTTCGCATAAGTTTTATGAGGTCTCTATATTTGTCTCATAAACAAGTTCTATTTGTGATCCCAGTGGCCCCACAAAGTCCTTGAAAAAAATGGCAACATGTTTTTCAAAGTTTACTAAAAAGAAACAACCATTTTGATTACATATTAACTGGTAGAAACATTCAAAAAAAAAAAAAGGAAAATTCAGAAAATGACATTCACATACAAAATTGTACAATGGAAAAACCAGCTTTATAGAATGATGGGCAATTATTTATTGATAAATAGGTATCTTCTTCAGTACACTTAACTTATTCTTTGTCATGTAGTCATGGAGAGTTACCTTGGCAACGTCTGCAATGCTGTATGCATGGGATTCTGACCCCTCAATGTCGGTAGTTCCCCGGAGCATGGGTTCTTAAAATCTCTGTTTAGAAAATGAAACCATGAGGACATGGGATACTTCTAAATAATCTCTGTCCAAAAACAAATGTTACATTTCTTAGGATACAGACTATCCAGTACACTGTAATGTGGTGAGCCGTTTTTGACTGTAGACATTTACATTCGTGTCCATTAAGGGAGTTCTCTAACCAACATGAGTTGCGATTTCTCATGTTTTCGGTTATCCCGAGTCGTTAGTTTCAATCTCTAGCCTGCGCTGTCAACCACAACCTAATTGCAGAACCATAAAATTTATGAACTGATTATTCCGTTCCTCATTAGAAGTTACTCCTTTTAAAGTTTTATCGTTCATTTAATAGTTTTATGGTGTCAGGTTGCCATTCGTGTTCTGATAACACTTACATTTTTGAACTATGGCCATTATCCCCCAAGTTTTCTCTAACTGTCACACATGGAAAAACCTTTGTCATCCAATATCCAGAATGTTTTTTTTTTTTAATGACAGATAAAGACGTTATTGGTGATTCCTTGAAATTTTCCCCTATCTCTGAGCCATAGCAGAATTTCATTATTGTATGAAGTATGTTTGTTCACAAATTTATGGTTGCAATTTGCTGTATATTGTCACTCTTAGTACACATTATTGAGGTTGCTGCCCTGTCATTGGAGCTGCTGATTTGGCACAGTGTGAAATTGCGAACTACTGTAATTTTTAAATTCAAATTGGGTCAGCAATTTGCGTAATTGTGATTCTTTCTAGCACTCATACCTGTACTTTAGTAGGACATGAAAATTTATTTACTAATTTTTCCTGATAATGGATATAATACACATTATCTCCTGATATATTGTTTATACGTATGTGCTATATATGTATGTACAGGCTAAATATTTCTAATCTTTCGTAAATGGTATTTTCTATTCATTCTAGTGACTCTATTTGATCTAGTTTCTCGATTTCTTTTACACTTACTTTAATCCAGGAAACTCTAGGCCATCTGTGCTTTTACCTAATGCTGTACAATAAATTACCTGTAAATCCTAGCAACAAAGGTTTATCACTTCAATTTCATGGGTCAGAAACCAGGGAGCAGCGGAGTTGGGTTCCTCTGGCACATGAGGTCTCCCAAGGTTGTAGCATAGCTGTCAATCAGGGCTTTTGTCTCATCTGAAGGTTCAGAGGTGGAGGATGCCCTCCCAATCTCACTCCCATGGTGGTTTTCAGGTCTCAGTGTTTTTCTGGCCATTTGTCAGAGACTGCGGTTCCTTTCAGATGGGCCTGCTCCAGGGGCTGCCCATCGTGACCTGGCATTTGGCTTCCCCCAAGTAAGTGATCTGATAAAAAGTGAGTGAACCATAAGTTGAAGCTGCAGTGTTTGCATATGCTAATCTCAGCAGTGACAGACTATCATTTCCACTGTATCTCTTCATCAGAAGTGAGTCACTAAATTTAGACCACACTCAAAAGAGGAAAACGAATTTCCATCTCTTAAAGGGAGGCACATTAAAATGTTCAAAGGCATGTTTTTAAAACCATTACACCCATTCTCTGTGTAAGAGGCGCAGTGATCCTCCTAAAATGCTACCGCTCATTCTCCCTGTATATCAAATGTCACCTGTGTTCAGCGTGCACTTGGGAGAGCATCCTCCAAAATAACTTAAATCTCACATTTCTGATGCAATTAGAACTGTGTGTATTGAAGAACCAGCAGCCGCATTACTCAAATACGGTATCGTAGCTGGACACCTGGGAGAGCATGGGGCTGATCCATGTGCGGGGAGTTTTCATTCCTGCACTGCGTCCTGATGACAATTTATTTTCTTATTATCTGCTAGTCATTCTTCTGAATAGATATTCTGTTTCACTTAATTCTCAAATCAGCCCTGAGTAGGCAGGATCACATTCCCTGTTTCATAGATGAGGAAATCCAGGCTTAAAGAGTTCAGCATGCTACCCGAAGCCTTAGCTAAAATATGGCCTTGTCTCTTAACCAATAAGATCTTTTTTTTCCCTTGAATGTTACCAAAGGCATGTGCGCATGCTTTGTCATTTCTTCATATCATGTCAGTAGAAGCACTTCCTTCTACCACCACTGAGAATGGCTTCTTGACTAACTTGTATAAACTATCGACAGTCTTTAATAAGTTGTCCCGTAGACTCTAAAGGCTTATGTGACTTTAAACTTCCATAGGCACTAAGGAGGGAGCACCCTAAATTTACTGACTCGCCCAGATGTTCAGCTGAAGAGAAAGGGTGATGCCTGAAAGATGGTAGCACTGAAACATCAAAAAATGAAATCAAACTCTTTATTAGTATTTATTCCTGATGTTTGTTTGATGAGGAAAGCGTACCATGCTTTATGGAGTGGAGTAAGAACTTGTTTCAGTAACTCATGGTTGTACTTCTGAGGCCTGTGGCCAGAGGCCAATAAGAGAACTGGAATTTCTTTTCAATGCCTCGTTTCAGAGTGTTGTGTATTCTGGGAAGTGAAGTGAGTCACTATTGAGGATGTGTGGGCTCCAAAGAGAATAAGGAGTGACTTGGTGAGAACTCGTATTGTGGCTTGATATGTACAGAGAGATAGGTAACCTTAACTTATATTTTGAATATCTGCACGGCAAGAAATTTCCAGAATTCTTTACCCCCAAATGGGCATCCTTGGATGAGATATTGTCACTGGTGCCATTGGCCAGTCAAGACAGTGAGATCGTTGGCAATGGCCCAAGGATCAGCAGAAATGCTCAGATGAGGCTGGTTGTTGGCAGGGTATCTTTGCTAAGGTTATAGCATAACATTTGGCCATTTGTGCTGACTCTTGTGTTTGTCCTTTGTCAGAGTTATTTCAGTGAAGGACTAAGAAGTTGCAGCTCTCCAGTGAGCATGGTGATGATGTCAGCAGTGAAGTGTGTGACCTCTCATTGCTGCTCCCTTAGTTTATTCCAAGGGACTCCCCAGGTAGTCAGGGGGCTGAGGAGAGTGGTGATCTCGTCTGGGACTATATGGGGACCCTCATGGGTAGGGCCACAGTGTTAAGGTTATAGTTAGCCCCCTGTGGGTCACTGATTTAGGCTGTTACATGGAGAATCAGTGAGGATAATTACCCCTTTTCTAAACAGATGTAGTATAGTGGGTTTCCATCCTCAAACATCTTATTTTGCACGGGATTGTATTAACTATTTTAATGCGGGGCAGGGGAATAGGTCCATGGAATCTGACTATATGAAGTCAATTTGAAATAGTGAATATGGTAAAGTTTCTAGATACAAAGTCAATGTTCAAAAATTCATAGCATTCCTATACTCTAACAATGAATTTTCAGAAAAAAAACGAAAAAAAAAAGAAATCCCTTTCGCAATTGCAACAAAGAGAATAAAATACCTAGGAATAAACCTAACAAAACATGCAAAGGACCTATACAATGAAAACTATAAGACTCTATTAAAAGAAATCAAAGAAGACACAAAGAAATGGAAAGATTTTTCGTGTTGTTGGATTGGAAGAATCAACATAGTAAAAATGACATATTACCTAAAGCATTATACAGATGAAATGCAATTCCCATCAAAATTACATCAGCACTTAAAAAAAAAAATAGAACAAAAAATCATCAGCTTTGTATGGAAGCACAAAAGACCTTGAATAGTCAAAGCCATCTTGAGAGCCAAACACTTAATTTAATTTTAATTTATTACTCATTGCATCATATTGTTTGTGTCCAGTATGTAGTATTTTAGGGTTATGCATGTTATGATCATGGAGATTTAGGCAAGACTATAGTTCCAGCCGGTAAGGTAAGGAATACTTGGTTGTCTCCTATTCTATATTCCGTAATTCCCCTAAGATTGTAGGGGGGATACTTTGTTTAAATTTAGTGGAATCCCAGGTATAACTGTAATTTTTTCCCATAGTAATGATCAAGGCCATGGACATTTCCATTTGGTGCATTTCAGCAGATGTTAAAGTTAATACAGATCTATTTTATAGATACACACACACCAATCCTTACCCTTTTATCTTTCTGTCGTATAAATTATTTTAGTAAATTTTGGATTTCTGATTCAAATTACGGACCTCTGCTTCAGTTTTATAAAATTTCCTCCACCTGTATGTAGTTTTCTGTTTTTCTTTTCTCCCCTAATATTTCTTTCTCCATCTTTCTCTCTCTCTTCATTTTTCTCTTTTTCCATATCTCTTTGTTCTCATTACGAATACATGATTTTTTTAACAAAGCTGTATTGTATAGGTTTAGGTACAATTCAGTTTATCAAACTTTTAGGTTATGCCAAGCCCATGTTAGATAATTAAATCCATGCTATGAAAAAACAGACTCATTTTCTTTTAAATAATCCGGAGCTCACTAAAGAGGAAAATTTAGAAAGAAACGATAAATAGGTCTACAGCCCTGCTACCCTGAACAAGCCTGATCCCGTCTGATCTCGGAAAGTAAACAGGGTCAGGCCTGGTTAGTACTTGGATGGGAGACCACCTAGGAAGACCAGGTGCTGTAGGCATATAAAATAAAAAAAATAAGAGATTGTAAACTGACAAGGTCCTTGCAATCTGTGAGGTCAACCAAGGGTTGCTTCGCCTAAAAACAAAAACAAAACAAAAAACAGAAGATAGACTATATATTTTCTGCGTCTTGGCCTAGGAGAAGCAATTGCTGGAAAGAATCCTACGTGTACTGCATACATTGAAGGAAAGCTGTGTGGCGCATTCTTCAATTGCAACATCCTTTCTCCTTTCTATTTCCTTCCCTCTCTGCAGAACTCTCTGTTCCATTGTGCAGTTAGGTTCTGCTTAAGGGACGGCAGGATGAGGGAAGGTCCAGGAATGAATTCTTCTGACCTGGCTAAACCCTAAGGTTAGAAGGGAGGCATTTTCTAGGCATCTAAAACTCCATTGCCTCCCCTTGCTGGGTGGCCTAGAGCTGCCAATGGCTCCCTCCTGTCGATATACCCTGGGAGCAGGTGACTCTCCTTTGTATATTCCCTCAGTCTTCTCCATCTTTTTCCTGATGAGAAAAAAAAAAAATTGGTTGTTACGATACCCAAGAAATATTTTTTTTTTAGTGAAAAAGTTTGTTGAAATGCAATGTAATAAAAGCAAACAAATAAAAATAAATGCTTGCAATTCCCCACCCTTGACCCTTCAACTCTTCTTGCATATTTTGAGGAGAATGTACAGGAAATCTTTTCATGAGATAAGACAATAGAGAGCTAAATTGCTTTAAGGAAGGAAAGAGGCAGTCGGCAGCAGGGGACACCTGTGAACAGGGGTCGGGGACAGCTCAGGCCTGGGGCCTGCAGGGGCTGGAGGAGAAAGAAAGCGAGAGAGGAGAGGCAGCATTTGAAGTCTGGAGTGTATGTCGGCGTTGTCTCCGTTACTGTAAGAGATTTCCATTATTTCCAAATTTCCAAAAGCATTTTGCATCATCAGTGTTTCTTGAATCAAGTCTAATTCTTAGATGTGAAAACACGCTGGGATAGACGTCAAACTGAGTGGGATTCAGAGCAGGGGGTTACAGTTGAGAGAAGGCTCACCGTAGAATGCATTGAATGATCCTGTTGGCAGAAAAATAATAAAATCTGTGCCAGTAGATGTACAGTAAAAATAAAATAGCATGATGTGCATTGTGCATTGACAGTGGATCTCTCTTTTTTTGGATGACGAGAGGATGAATTTGCAAGGGCTTGAACATCTGTTTTTTTTTTTTTTAATTTTTAATTTTTTTTTGTTTTTTAAATTTCTGCAGTGTTTGAATTTTGTAAGTTAAATGTGAATTAAGTTTCTCATTAGAAAAATAAGACAACAAAGATAATACAGGGGCAATATCGGACACATCTTTATAATGGTGTAGGGGAAGATTGCAGAAGATTTAGTGAGACTCCTAGCTTATGTGCTGAAAGAGATGGTATCTAGCCTGTCCTGAACACCGATTCTGGCACAGACCTGTGTGCCATCAGATCCCACCCTGGAAACCCGGCAGATGCTATCATTTCCTTGTTACTGATGAGGAGCATGACACTCGGAGAAGTTGAGCGACTAGCCCATGTTCACATAGACCGTAAGCATCAGAACTCAGACTTGAACCTGGTGCCGACTCTCTCCGGAGCCTGAGATTTAATAGCTTCCTTCTGTGCTTCCTAATGAAATCTACAAATATTTAATGGATGGGGGTGGATATATTATAAGAGCAATTAATGGTTATAGATTAATTAATTGAAGAGATCAACGTTAGAAGAGTAAAGGCATGTGCTATAAAACTTAATTGATCGTGTTAATTTATAGTGTTGCTTATTCGACTTAAGACTTTGAAATAATATGTTGCCTCATTATTTTATGTATATTTTCCTCCACTTTCGTCATCCATTAAAGGTTAACTAGTAAACCAAGTTTGGGTATATTATATTAAGCAATAATTAAATGCATTTATTTGTAAATCTCTTATAAAAATTTTTGCAGGAGTACATTAACATTAATGCAACCAGACAGATCATTCTCTTATGCATTATGTCATTTTCATGCATCATCTCAGCTGAGAAGTCTGACTGCAGTGCTTTCCCTTAAAGTCTAGATGGCAGCAGAGGTGCAATAATTATGAACATTTAGCACAATATATTGACAATGTCCTTATGAAAATCATAAAACTTTAAAAATCTTGAAATCGGATAAAGAAATTACATAGAGTTAAAATTGGCGAGTGATTCATTTTTGCGTTAGAGTCTGTATGGCAATTATTTTGTACCATTTATGGTATAATTTAACAGTCTTAATTTCACGGAACTGAAATAAGAGTTAATATAATATTTACTATAAATTACATTTACTGAGCCAAATTTTTCACTTTTCTAGATTTGTGAACACCTTTCCACTCTCTGTAGGAAAAAGAGAGAGAAATAGAGTGAGGCTGAGTGAGAAAACATTTTGAGACCATGTGAATTAAGAAAGGCTAACATTAATTCTGCCTTTTGGATCTCTCAGAGTAACCTGCAGTTACATTTAGGAGATTGAAAGCACCAACTCTAGCAGATGAACATCTTTAAAAGGCATTGCAAGATAGCTACTCACTAATTACTCATTGATTGTGCCATCTATTTAAGGCACTATGGATTTATGTATAAAGGAACAAGAAAAAAGAGACAATGTATTACCCTAAAGTATTCATTCCAATCAACTAACGTTGACCGTTTTGATTTGGTCTTGCTGAGAGTGGACTATCTCCTTCACATCCACTAAACAGCTACTTTAGCGTCCTGGCAGGAGCAGCTAACAGGCTCAGATGGAGTCACTGAGGCTAGCTAGTTTTAAAGGGGCTGTGTACAAAGATGTGGCTAAGTACACACAGGGAAGCACCCTGAGGTGGGCAGGCAGCAGACACGCATCTTACCAGCCTTAGACTTAAAGGGGCTGGTAGAGGGAGATTAGAAACCCTGAAGCTGACATTGAGAGTTAGTAGACATTAGCTGTGGACACCTGAGGATGTGTGTGGCTGGGAGAAGCCAGGAGCCCAAGGGCCTGTCCTGCTCTCTTTCTGATGCGGGTCCTCTGCTGATGCCTCCTTCACTGAACCCAGCTTGGAGCCACTGAGTAGGCAGAGCCATTCACAAAGACCAGCTCGTACGGAACAGGAGAAGGGGAGAGGCTGGGTTTGGAGGGGTAGATAGGAAATGGCCTATATAACCACTGCATGATTTGCTGGGGCGGCCATAACAGAACAGCACAGACTGGGTGGCTTAAATAATGGAAACTTATTGTTTCACAATTCTAGAGGTTGGAAGTCCAAGATCAAGGTGTCGGCAGGTTTGGTTTCTCTTGAAGCCCGTCTTCTTGGCTTTCTGACAGCTGCCTTCTCACGCTGTTATCACGTGATCATCCCTCTGTCTGTGTCCTAATCTCTTCTTATAGTGAGATCAGTCTTATGGAATAAGGCCCACACTAATGACTTCATTTAACCTTAACTAACTCTTCAAAAACTCTCTATCCAAATACAGTCACATTCTGTGATACTGGGATGTAGGACTTTAACATACAAATTTTGGGGGATACGATTCAACCTATGATACACCAACTAAGTGATCACAGGAAATCCCAGGAATATTTGTGGTGATCGTGGTGCTGAGGAGACAATAATGGTAATAGTAATGATAATTGAAAAACCAAGATTATTAAAACTCCAACTAAACATCATAATTTTAAGTCATTGAGATGACTTGAAAACATTTATAATTTACTTATTATACACGGGTGACATAAACATTATATATATAAATGTTAATACACAAAAAAACAACTAACACAATACTAATAAACCACATAGAGAAACCACAGAGTTCTTTGATTTTGGTAAACCGATGATCTGTGCCAACGTGATTTCAAATGTTCACAGTTCCAGGTGGAATCAGAGGGCTCTGTCCCTTGATATAAAATATATTCTTCTGACCACCACCTGCTGTACAAAGCAAAACTGTACATGAGGCCAAGGCTTAAAATTTTGCCAACACCAGAATCCCCACATTCTCTCCAGCCTCCATTCTTTGAAATCTGTTAGAGGAAGATTTGATAAATGAAATTTATACTTTGAAAAATGATAAAGTTTAATATATTCCCTCATTTGAATTTCAATGGGACACAGAGGCCTAACCAAGAATTTCCCAAGCTCTCTTTCCAGAATAGTAATATTCTGAGAAATATTAATCTATATTTCCTTTCAAAAGAGGGTTCTGTGAAAATAAAATACACTTAAAACAATTAACCATAGAAAGTTGAACTACATATTTCTTTTAGAGCCTCTCAAAGCATGTTTATATATTTAAGGTTCTAATAATACAAAAAGTTTTCTTAACCTTGCGTTAAAGCAAATAAATAAAATTGAAGAAAGTCAGCAAATCAGTAGGCCAGGAGCAGAGGAAACAGGCACAGTTTCTGGCCCTGCAATTGTACTAGAAGCTCATATTATGTCCTTGTAACTCCAGGGACAGTTGGTAAACATGCATGCAGTCTGATGAGTAAGGACCCTTTATGCTGTGCTGAAGATGACAGGTAGAGCATGCACTTGACATCAGGGGGCACTGGAAAGTTCAACAGCAGCAACAAAAACTTTCCTAAAAGAGCGACTTCTGGTTTAGATGCCATTTGCAGTTGCAGAGAACTGTTATTTAATTCAGGAGTCTGACTCGGTAATAAAACCTGTCCTTTCTGGGATTGCACTTAAAGTCTCACAGGCTGGAAAGTTTCTTTGGTCCCTTTCTGTCGTTCGGCAACCTCGCGGACATTTAGAACTCTCTAGTGCACTTAATATTGTCAATTTAATGCATTGCATTCAAATGTCGGGTATAAAATAACATAATAATAACTGTAGAATGCACTAAGAGGTTGGCTCTGAAAAATGCCGGCCTCATTTTTCTCATCAAACTGTATCGGTGTCGTCTTACGGGACAAGATGACCACGGTATCAAAGGGAGGATGCAGAAGAAAGGGAAGACAGCATAGCCTCCCTCTTTCTAATAAGATTTATGGCTCTTATTACCCCAATTCCACTACTTACCTACCAACCTACACACACACACACACGCAGTAGCACCTACGCATCCACGTAAACTCACGCATCAAGCCACACATACTGCAATCTGCCGACGTACGTGCATTTTTCGTGGTTTAGCATCAATTTCTACACCAAGCTCTCTAGAACTACAAGCAGGGAAATGTTCCGAATCTTCTTATAGCTTCTCCTGGGACAGAAATAACAGGTAGCAAAGAGGTCTAGGCATTATTCTTTTAGCTTCTTTGAGGAAATCTCGACGGGCAGATTCCCCTCTATTCTACAGTATTGGTGTTAAAAAAAAAAATGTACAGAAACGTTCATCTCTGGAGTTTTACAAACATCACATGTTCCTTTTGGTGTAAAAGCAAAGTTTACCCTTTGAGAAAGTGGCTTGAGGTGATGTTATACAGTCAGCTCTCTGTCTCCTCTGGTTCCACATCTGCAAATTCTATCAACCACAGAGCAAATAGATTTAAAAAAAATAATAAAATAGAAATATTACATTGTTGCTGATGAGTAGTATGCGGTTAGGCTTACGATGGTTGCTTTTATACTGAATGTGGATTCCATGTCCCATATTTTGTAAGGAAATAAAAAGCTAAAGCTTTAAAATTCATGTTTGTAATGCCCCTGCTCCAAGCAGCTGCAGAATGTAATCGGTATGGAAAATCCAATTTCTTGTGTGGGTCCCTCCTCAGACAGGGGCCAAGGGAGATGGCAACCCCACTGGGATTCTGACATGATGACTGGGATATAGTTGGGAGCATACTTCCAAGGCCCAAGTAAAGGTGTGTAAGACATTTAAAAAAGGAAGTGATTATACCTGACCTGGATAAGGGAGAAGCACTCCGTATCCGATAAGTGTGGATTTGAGTATTTCTGTGTGTACATGTATACTGAAGGTTTACAGTACATAGTCCAGCTTTAATTTTTAGATGTGATTCATTATTTTTTTCATGTAAAACCATTTTCAGAAAATTACGAATGCCTCAAGAAGAGAGGTTCTTGATATTTTCTCTTTAGAGTAGATGTTTCTCAGCACACACCATCTGTGTGTCCAGTGCCTCTAACTCGACAGTCCATGCGTTTCTTAGAGACTGCAGTCCATTAGGCTACAGCTAGCATCAGATTAGTCATACAGAGAAAGCACTTGGAACCCCATGTGCACGACTTAAATAAGCCAATCCATTGTACACCAGGTGTAGCGAAGAATATCGGAATGCTGTTCTCATAGGTGTTCCTCTTGTGAGCTCTAGACATCACGGTGTTCTGAACATGATGGTCTCCATTTAGCTGTGGACGCCTGAAGAGCTTTTTCATGTCACATATAGGCAATACGGATTAGAAGTACTTGGTGCCTGTTGTAGCTTTGGGAGGGTTGATAGGAATCTATTATTAATCTCATTACCGAGCATCAAAGAGTTCTAGACTACTGAGTTGGCTAATTAATATACTGCTGGGAAAATAATTGCAATGTAGCAAGCACAACTGCAGGATAATATTCATCTTTCATCCTGACAAGAAGAATCTGCAAAAATATCATTTTTTATAAAACAGGATTTATTATTTTTTATTTCCTGGATAGATATACAAAAGGTAATAATTATGCTTTAAACAAAGGCGACCATGTGTAATCTATGGTTATCTAGTCAAAATATTAAAAATTCAAAGGAATTAGAGATAATTTACTTTGGATTTATTTTGGTAATGTTTAGCCTTTCCCTGTTAGAATGGGGGAGCTTGGAGGAGGAGGAGAGAGCGGCCAGTAGTCTGGGCTTCTGTCTCACCTGTCCCAGTACCCCCTCTTGAACAGAAATGTCTCCACATTGACTTGTACATATTAGATTTCCACTCGAGCTGCTGTTTGGACAATATTTTTGCTGCCTACAAAGTCTGGTGGGCAGTGACATTTTGAATTAAAGCTGTGATTTTGGGGACAGGTTGCCCGCATGTAAATCTCTGGCATTTTACAGCTTTCACATAACCCCTTTCTCCATTAATTCCCTCAACTATAAAATTAGAATAATAAAAGTGGCCCCTTTAAAGGGTTTTCAAGGTGCTAAGAACCCTGCCTATTAATGCTTAAATGCTGTCTGAATGTTACTTCTCATCTAGACATTACATAGGCCAGTAGAGCTTATCAATTGAGAGCATTACACAGCTGGAGGGAACTTATGGATCGTCTGTGATCTCTAAAAACACTAAATATGGTGTTTATATCTACATGGCTAAGCAGTTGCTGAGACAATGTCAGAACCTAGATCCTCACTATCTTTTATGGTAGTGTATGTCACTTCTACCTACCAAGAGGTTAAGGTGGGGATGCTTATGGTCTATGACTTAAAATTCTACCCCAGATGTTTAAATTGGAAAGTTTCCTTTTTGAACGATAAGCTCTCACTTTGTTCTAGTAAAGCCTTCGTTTATAGAAGTGCATATGGAGTTCCAGATGGTGCTAGCTAGATGGAGCGTTCTCTATCTCAAGCTGGCCATGTCTGATTGCTCATCTTCTCCAGCTTCAGTCCGACCCAGGGTCTCGCCCTGAAGTGGGGCCTTTTCTAAGTGGTGTCTGGGTGAGAGCCAAGCACATTTCTTGGGTCAGGCCTCCTGTTCAATAAGTATTTCTTGAATAATCAAGTGCCACGAGACTGAAGCTCTCCTTTGTGCTGCTCCCATTGAAAGCCCACCTTTCAGGAACCTTGCTTGACGTAGGAATGCTGCCTAAGGCTGGACAGTTGGTGAGCACTGCACAAAGACACCGGGACAGCAGCCTGATGCACCTGCTGTCGAGCTGAGTCCACCGAGAGTGCTCGTGCCCTTTGCTTTGCATAAAGTTTCTATCCCAGCTCTGCATTGGTGGAGTTGTGTCTGTCCGCCGAGAGTTGCCTCATTTTACTGTGTCTCACAGAGGTGCTTTTCAGGCTGGAAGCACCCGTGCTACTGATTAGGTCAGAATTCTCCACTGACCAGTGTCTGGTGTTGTCAAGTTGGTCTCCTGTGGCTAGCCTTGAAGCTGGCCACCAGTTTCTATGTGTGGGTAACCATGGCCTGTCATTCGACGTTTCTGACACTAATTTCTCTTATGTTAACACCTTCGTGGCCCTTGACTGCTTGTTAATTATGCTGGCTAACTCTGTTTTTGCACCTTAGCCTGGCCCCAGCTCACGTGGTCCATCACAGTTGAACCTGCCCGCTCCACCTTAACCAGCTGCAGCTACCATCTGTCTCATGTCTCGTCTCTGTTCCTGCATCAGACTTGTTCCTGTGATGCTTTGATTTTCATCTGTGCTTCCTCAGACAGTCCATCCTAACAGTATTTTTATTTTTCAAATTCTAGTTTTCTCTCATTTTACTTTTCTGCTTAAGTTCACACCGTATTTCTCCACATTTTGGGCTTCCACTCCCAAATGCTGACCGCTACAGGAGCGCTGTCACATGCTTCTCTTTCTCTGCTCTCCGGCATCTCTTCTGGACCTGCTAGCTATCATGAGGATTGCTAGAAATGTAGAGAGCATTCCATCCATCCAGTCTGCACCACCCCGTTTCCAGCCAGATTCCAGTATGCATGTCTACACAGTTCTCTTTGTATTGTGGGGCAAATCTATATTTTTAAATGGAAAGTTTTGTTCACTAACATCTTTTTAAAGAACACAAGCATATAAAATGATGTTGTACCAAAACACTACTTTTTGACAAGTTGTCAATTACTTTTTTTTTTTTTAAATTTTGGAATCAGTTAGAAACTGAACTACTGAGAAGGTGTCAACCATTCCTTTGCTGCTCCTGATAATTGTCTTTATCTTGAAATCTGAATTAGGATTTTAAATTTCTAATACTGGGCAGAAAATATCTATTTTAAATAAACAATAATTCTTACAGTTCTGACTTATGCATGTATAAGGAATGCAATAGACTGTTATATATACACACATACACATCCAGACATATATAATATATACTTATATATATTATATATGTACACACATATATATTCTGCAAGTTATCTCTCTCTATATATATACTTATATAAGTTGTATGAATCTTCTCATCAGATCAGTTTGATCATCATGGATCTTGAGTCTTTAATACTGTCAAGTGGCTTATAAGATATCCTTCAGTTTTCTTAGGGTATTTTTAAAGCAAATATTTAATTTTCTTCTCTTTACTCCTCTAACATGGATATTCAGTGTTCAGTTTTAACTTTTGTTTAGCAGCATTTTCCCCACTAAAGAATCATAATTAAAGAAAACTATTTTAAAAAACTTTGCCAGCTCTTGAAGGTTCTGAGCAATTAGGCTAGGTAATTAGAAACATGACAAAAGAGAAGCTTGAGAAAAGGATTTAAACCCCTATTGAACATTTATATGAAAACACGAACAAAGAATAGAGGAAATTAAAAGCATAGTTTATGTCAGGCGGGCAAAGGATAAAGCCAGTTATTCTCAAACATGCTTATGTAGATTTAGTTATTCATAATATGTAGAGAAATCAGATTTGCTGGAAGAAAAAGGAAATAGTTATTTTCATTTTGCAGGCAAAATATATGCCTACACGGGCAAAGGGTTTTTCTACCTTGCAATGTCTTTCTTTTCAGTTCTTCAAACTATAAACTAAAGAGTGGTCCAATATATTACCTGAAATTAACCAGGTAAAATTACCTCCTTTGCAAATCAGAAGATAAATTTCGAGATGAGGGCAGTAGTTTTACATGCAACGACTCATCTAGTAGCAGAGACCATTGATGGCATTGCAAAGGAAGCCAGGCAGACGCATTTTCTGGATGAACATGATCTTTCAACTGTGCATTGTTTGGTGACTCGAACTATTGCCCCAAAGAGGAGGTTCACAAACTTAGGACAAGCAGAAAAAAATCTAGAAATGTAAGGATCACCTTGGGAGCCCTATATTTAACCTAAAAGGAACAAAATAAAACCAAAACAAACAAGCCCTTTCTATTACTAAGAGAAGGGGTGCATTTTTTTTTCTGCCTAGAAATTCTTTCTCAAACAATCTGAAAGACCTAAAATTGATTGATTATAGGTTTCTAGGATAGTGAGATGAAGTGTGCGCAAGAAATAGTTTATGTTTTAGGGTTTTGGGGGTTTTGTTTTAGCACTAACAGTTTCCTGGTCATACTTCTCCCCTCTTTAAAAAATGTATTAAAAATATGCATGTCATAAGATTTACCGTTTCAACCATTTTTAAGGGTACAGGTCAGTGGCATTGAGTGCATTCACATTATTGTGCAATACCACCAGCACCCATCTCCAGAATTTTTCCATCTTCCCCAAGTGAAACTCTGTGCCCATTAAACACTCACTCCCCATTTCTCCCTCCCCCACCCCAGAAACCCTATCACTCCACTCTCTGTCTTTAGGACTTGGCTGCTCTAAGAACCTCAGAGGGAGTTCTTATTTTTGTTATTATTATTTTAAATTAATTTATTAATTTCAATTAGTTTCAAGTATACAGTACATTGGTTAGACATCTATATAGTTCATAAAACGATACCCCCAATTGCTCCCTCCCTCCCCTGACCCTCCACCCAGCCAACGTATTAATGCTAACTGCATTCCCTCTGCCATGCTCCTCATTCCTGTAACCATCCATCAGCTACAATTTGTATTTCTTTAGCCCTTCACCCCTTCTCCCCCAGCCCCCAAACCCTCTCCCCTCTGTCACCAAATTGCCCACTATATTTGTGAGTCTGTTTTTGATTAGTTTGTTTCTTTTTATTCCTTAGATTCTGCAGATAAGTGAAATCATATACTGTTTTTCTTTCTCTGTCTGACTTAAATACCTTCTAGGTCCATCAGAGCAGTATTTTTTTCCATCCCCTTCCTTTGAGTCTGTGTGTGTCTTTTAATCTGAAGTGAGTCTCTTGTAGGCAGCATATGGGGATCTTGTTTTCTTATCCATTCATTCACTCTATCTTTTAGTTGGAGCACTTAATTCTTTTCTATTTGAGATACTTATTGATAGGAATGTAGCTGTTACCATTCTTTATTCCTGTTTTTGTTACATGTTTTTTCTAAAAGAAGTCCCACCAATATTTCCTGTAATACTGGCTTAGTGCTGATAAATTCTTTAGCTTATTTTTGTCTGGGAAGCTCTTTATCTGTCTTTCAACTCTAAATGATAGCTTTGCTGGATAAAGTATTCTTGGTTGTAGATCCTGGGTTTTCATCATGTCAGATATTTTGTACCAAGCCCTTCTGTCCTGCTTGGTTTCTTTTGAGAAATCAACTGCCAGTCTTAGGAGTGCTCCCTGTAACTGCTTTTCTCTCACCGCCTTTAAAATTCTCTCTTTGTATTTAACATTTGGCATTTTAATTATGCTGTGTCTTGGTGTGAGTCTCTTTAGATTCCTGGTTTTGGGGATTCTCTGAGCTTCCTGGGGTTGTATATATATTTTCTTCACCAGGTTAGGAAAGTTTTCCATTATTTCTTCAAATAGCTGTTCAACATCTTGTTTCCTTTCAGATATGCCAATGAGATGGATATTTTGACCTTTAATAGTGTCCCATAGGCTCCTTAAATTATTATTATAAACTTGGCTTCTTTTTTCTTGCCATTCTGATTGAGTGTCCTTGGCTTTCACAGGGAGTTCTTTACGACTGGTTTATTTCACTTAGTGTAAAGTTTTCAAGGTTCATCCTTGTAATAGTGTGTATCCAAAGGTCCTTCCTATTTAAGGCTGAATAATATCCCATAGCATGTATATGCCACCTTTTCTTTATCTCTTCATCTGTCAGTGGACACCTGGGTTGCTTCTTCTGTTTAGCTATTGCGAATAAGGCTGCTTTGAACATGAGTATATAGATATCTTTGAGAGTCTCTGATTTCACTTCTTTTGTGTATATACCCAGAATTGGAATTGCTGGATCATGTGGTAATTATGTATTTCATTTTTTGAGGAGCCACAGTACCGATTTTCGTAGTTGCTGTATCATTTTACATTTCTAACAGCAATGCACAAGGGTTCCAGTTTCTCTACACCTTCACCAACACTTTTTATTTTCTGTTTTGTTTTGTTTTGAACAATAGCCATCCTAGTGGGTGAAGTGGTATCTTATCATGGCTCCACTTCTCTCTTTCAGTAGGATTTACAGCCAACAGAAAAAATTGGCAAAAATCGACCAAAACCAAGGTTTGACACTGATGCATCTTTTCTCACCCTAAGTTTTATATTTGTAGACATTTATTTCTATAGCTGGAATTCTAGATATCTCTATGGGCATAAAGGGGGGTCAAGATTCCACTTAACAAAACAGAGTCTATTAGTGGGGACTAAACACCTTCACCACACATAGATCTGATTTCAAAGGGATGATCTGTCAGAATATTGTGGAAATTAATGTTGAGAATACACAAATTTCTAACATAAGATTCTTCCTCAATAGGTGGTCCTCTTAAATAGAATATCATGATTTTGACAGTTAATTATGAACCAGAAATATGCGGATTGAAATGACTTTGGACATCAGGAAAGCATTTGGTATATTTTATCTGAAAGGAGTCCTGCACAGGCCTGTCTGCTTCACGAAAAAATTAGTCAAAAGATGAATGGCTTAATTTTGCTCCTTTCCTGCCCCAGGCTTCTTTAAATATCTCAGGTGGTCTAGTGGAATTCAGCAATAACATGACAGTTAATAGAATTTTATTTGCCTGGTTACCACTCTTACTATAATATTGACTTTAAAAGCACACGGTAAGAATGTCCTTCAGTTGTGTCAAAAGGCACATTTACTGTTTTTTTTTATTTCTTCATTAAGTTTAAAGTCATAATGTCTTCATTTTGTAATTGCAGATAAATTGATGGATTTGCTAATTTTAATTACTTAGCAAGTAACCATATTGTCCCCCCCCACCATACACACACTATTGTTTTTCATTTGTATTTTGGATATTTAGAATGACATTTTTCAAAAATGTGTTTGCTCAAAATATTTTGCAGCAACACCTCATTTAAGTAATTGGATTTTGTTGTTTTTTGCTCCCTGAAGTTACATAATTTTAGAATATTTGGGCTAGAAGGAAACAAAGAAATTAACCCAACATATATACTAATTTTGAAGAAGAGAGAATTGATCCCTTGAGAAGGGAGACTGACTTATTCAAGATAAGATCCTTGGTTACATACAGACTTGAATTACACTTTCGACTGGCCAGGTGGTAATTAATTGATCAGCTACTCACTTTGCATCAACTGTCATGCCATAGCCTGACGCAAGAAAAACTGCATGAGATACACAATTAGGTAAATGATAGTTCAATGTCCATATGTTTATTAATACTTAACCATTTTTGTTGGAAATATTTCTAAAATGTATTTGGTGTTCTTCCTTTCTTAATTGATGTGCAGAAACAACCAAAAAAAAAAAAAAGATTGTAATGTTCAGCATGAATGTGAGTTATTATATAGTTTCAACAGATAAGGTTGCAGGCAGCCTAGTTTTACTGATATCTGCATCCTGCATTATGTTATGAAGGAAGGCCATGTGACACATTTAAACACTGAAAAAATTGTCCCCATTCTTCGTGACTGAGATCCAGAACTCCGAGATCACAGAAGTTTTGACCTCTGTGTAAGTATGCTATTTCTGAACCTGTGGCAGAGAAAACGTGCTGCCTGGTTCTCTTATCATCGGTAGGGGGCGCTGAGTCACGACTCATACTTAGGGTCCTGTGGAACTGGGGTTAAGATGAAAAGGCTTCTTCCTGTGTGGTGGTTTTGTTGACACCTTTGTACACATTGTCCACATCTATCTTTTTATGTGTGATTTAAAAAATCCTTTATATGTGTCAGTAATTCTTAAAACTGAAATTTACTGAACTAAGAAAATGAAATAAACTAATTTAGGGAATCGTGACTAGTACACATTACCTTTTTACTTATAGGCAAACGTCTCCTGCACTTTTAAAAAATTTAATTCAAACAATAAATTTATGCATTTATATATACATTTGTCCTCACTCCAAAAGGCGGCCCCAGTGACCTCAAACAAAACATAGCATTATTTGCAAGATGAAGGTTTAGAGATAATATATACCTTGAAGATTTTTCTGTCCCTGAGCTTTACAGTTTAATTTCCACAAACTTTTCTATAGAACTTTATCAGGGGACATAAATTTGAAGCAGATGGACACAGATGGTCCTGCTTCCTGACCTCAGTCACAGGCTTTCCCTGTGTGTCCTCCGGAGGGCATGGGTCTTCATGGTCTTCCATGGCCTTGGGCGGTCTGGATGCTATGTGTCAGCTGGCTATGCTGACATGTAGAGCTGGTCAGCCCCCACAGTTAACGTGTACCCTCCAGGGCCCACCAGACTCATCGTCTGAGTATCTCGCTCTGTTGTAAAATACCGGACACAATAATTTTTTCTATTTATTTCTTTAAAAATTTGATAATTCCAAGCCCAGCATTATATATAAGTACAAGTATTATGCAAGAGAGGCAGTATGGCTTATCTTGTCTGTACTTATAAAGACTGACAGGCTGGAGAGCTCCAAGTAGCCAAATCCATAGAGTTATGAATCCTAATTCTATGAAAATCACTCGCTTAATATTCAGTTCTGACCAAGACTCTGGAGCTCTCGATCTTACTCTTCATTGTGGTGTTAATAATAACTGAAAATTGATGAAACCCTAGGGGAGATAAATGATCCTCCAAATAAAAGCTATTTAAATTATCCCAGTCCCATATTTTTAAAAGGGAGAACTACACGCTGTTTTTATTGGCAATCTAAGGCCAAATTTCTCTCAAATTTCAAAATAGCCACATTGACCTATTCGATTTTATGTGTGCACCAAATATTAAAATAGTTATGGGATTTCAATATTTAAAGGGCATCATTAAGAATTCTGTCTAATAAACCAATTAAATGCTTTATAGTTCATATTTATTTTTAATTAAAAATTACACATTATAGGATGTTTTTCTATAAATGTGAACTATTTTCATCAACATATAGATAATATTTGGTTTCAAGCAGAAATGCACCCAGTATGATTAAAACAGTGAGAAGCTGGCTCTGTGTAGTAGGCACATTCAATTCTCAGCAAGCTTGGTCAGTGAGATTGGTTATTTTTTTAGTGGGGAGAGGCATCTGGCATGGTGAAGTGCATTCAGAAATATTCTTGTGGCCAGGTTTTTGATGGACTCCTCTGCTTAAATATGCTAAAATTATATTGCTTAATTTACACATTTATCCATAATGCATTGACCTCTGAATCTCATCATCCAGGAAGGTCCACATAAATTAAGAACCCATGTTCTAAATTTATTTACTGAATCAAGCCAGTCCATAATAAAGACAAATAGTTGGGCCACGTTGGTTTAACTCCTGGTAGAATTACCTTTGTTTATCTTTAGTTTTGTCTGGCAGGAGTCAAAATGATAAGCACTGGAAATACCTTAATACAAAATACTGTTATATGTATTTTAGAGATTTTTTCCCTTCTGTTATATTTATTGAGCACTTATTTATTTATTGAGTACTTATTCTCTACTAGGCACTGTTCAAAGCCATAGTGATATAATGGGGGGCGGGGCAATCTGTTCTTAGAAAGCTTACTTTCTAGGAATTGTGGGGTACAGAAAATACATGATAATAAAAAAAAAAGAAATGGCGTAATCTCTTATAGGATGATAAATGTGGAAAAAGTAAAGCAAAGAATGAATGAGAGTGGTAAAGACAGCTGCGATTTTAGAGTAGCCAGAGAATGTCAGTTAGCATCTTGTTGATGGGATTGATGGATTCTCGTGTATCCAGTCCACAATTCTTCTCTGATATCTAGAATCATGCACCCAATCACCCACTTTGATTTCTACTTGGTTTTTTTTGAAGATATTTCCAAATTCACATGTCTAAAACGGAACTCATGATCTTAGTTCTTGGTAGAAATCTTATCCCTTATTCTTATCACTTGTCAAAAATGATTGGAAATCTAGTTGTCACCACTCGCCATGAAACCCACCATTAATGCCTCTTAATTTTACTTTCTCTGGACTTTTCCAGTTTGTTACCTTTTCCATCTTAGTGGCCTATTTCCTAGTGCAGTCATTTTACCTGGTTCGTAATGACTTCTTAATTGGTCACTCTGAAACTGGTCTGCCTCTCTTTTCATCTGTTCTCTGTCCTGTATCCAGCAGGGTCTGTAAACATGGAGATCCAAGCAGGATTTTTATCCTCCTGCGTTGAAAGCACTTCTCATGGCTGGTCTGTGAAGTCTTCTGTGGGCCAGGTCCTCTTTATATCTCCTGCTTTATTGAGTTCACCTTTGCGCTCTGATTTCTGGTCACATTGGCTGTATTTCACTCGTTGGAATATGCCCCGCATTATTTCATCTTAGTGTCTTTTAAATATTGTTCTTTTTGCCTAGGGTATTCTCTTCTCCTTCACCACATTAATCCTGCTATCAAATATCAGCTCATTCATCGGTTCCAGTTCTCCCAGATTGCATGATTCCTGCTGCAGTTCACTCTGTTTGTCCCCAGTCACCTCGTCTTTATGTCACTTAATACAGTTGCTATTTGCTATTTATTATTTATTCATGTGGGTCCTTGATCTATATCTTAACCTGTGAAAAATTTCATGGATCTCTTCAGGCAGTCGATTTCATGATTTCATAGGACATTCTCTCCTTACCTAGCATCCTTGTGATAAGCACCCTCAGAACCAAGTTAAATGAAAATATTTAATTATCAGAAAATATCATGAAATACATACGAAATAATATTTTCTTGGGCAACTTCAGCCTGAAAATTCAGACGTCATCCACACAATTAAATGTTTTCATCATTTTTATCCTTATGCAGGAAGATATAAAAATATGGAGACACTTTTGCTTCTGAATTTAGCCTCCCGACCTTCCCTGACCTTCACTATCTGACTTCTACTCTCAGTTCTCCATCTCCCAGGTGAACCATTAAATACAGCAAGTGCCAGGCTGCAGAGATGCAAACTGGCAGAAGAGTCCCTCTCTGACCTGCCTCAGCTAAGATTCCAACTTTGAGGGATACTCGCCCTGATCACTGACTGGCTCTCCTGGCCTTTCCTTACAAAGTGACTTTATGACTCAGTTTTCATGGGACAAGAAGTTTGTGAGGCAGCCTCTGAAAATTTTTGTTACAATGTGTAGCATTCAATAAATTCAAAAAAGATACTTTTCTTAAAAGCTCTTCATGTTCCCAGTCCCATTCATCACTCCTGCAATTAATTTTCTCTTGCTGTGACTATTACATGTGATATTCTAAGTATCTAGTGCAAAAGGAACTATTACCATAGGGAATATGTAAGATTGAAATGTCATAGTCTAGCTTAATAAGAAAATTCAATTTTCTTATTAAAAATATTTTCTTGCATTTTCATATTGAAGTATAATTATATTTCAATTTAATCTTATTTAATTTGATGGATAAAATGTAGTAAAAATGTGTTTCTGACTTAAGGTCATAGGATAATATCTAATATCCTCTATGGAACTTCCCGTAGACCGATCTCACGGGAGAGAGATGGAGGATGATTTGACTTTGATAAGTTATCATTTTCAGTTTGCTCTTTTCTAAGTGATTAAAATATAAAATAAAATCACTATTAGTTATATTTAGTGAAAGGAAGCACTAGATACAAATTATGGGAGACAAAGAAAGAAGGAACTATCTTAACGAAGACATCTATATAGAATGCTTGTTTTTATAAACAGGGATGGTTAAAGGCAGTGCCTTTCACATGTATTCCTTCAATGGAAAGTGATTGAGTTCCACAATATTCTGGGTTCTGGAAATATTTTCCAGAAAAGAGAGATGGCCTCTGGTCTTCTGAAGCTAATAGGCTAGTTGGAGAGATGGGAAGCAGATGTGTTCAGTAGGACCTGAGAAAGTTCCGGAACATGCTAAGAGAAACGAGGCAGGGTAGGGAGACAGAGTGGTGCTGTGCAGGGAGGGGGTTGCTTTTTTAGAAAGAGGTGGCAGGGAGCAGCCAACCTGACATTCGAGGAGAAACTTGGATGAGGTGAGAGTGCCATGTGTTGACATTCGCAGGGAAGAGGATTTCTGGATTTCTGTGCTAGGATGTGGGGATAAAGCAGCAGCTACACTTAAGGGAAAGACCACACAGTCTACATTTTTTGCAGAGTAGAATAAGGAAGGCGGTGTGATTGAGGTCTGCACAGTGGAGAAACACATGCATTAGACTTAAAGGCCAGTGGAAGCTTTCTGGAAGAACTGGTCATTATTGCAAAAATGATAAGAATTAAACTAAAACAAAATGGGCATTCCAGAAAGAGAACAGTATGTAGGTTTGTGTAAAAGAGTAAAGTCTACTTAGGGATCTTTAAGGAAGTTTCATCATTTATTTTCTGGCCTGACTAGGAACGGGCCTCATGTACTCATCGAAAGAGTTTTCCTACTCTTAGACCAATACAGAGGAGTCACCAAGAGACTGTTAGTCTACAAAATGACATGATCACATGATCACATTTTTAAAATGGAAGTGTGGCATACGTTGAAGGTTTTACTGTCAAGGAACCAGACAGGTAAGCTACAGGGTAGCAATGGGGTCATGACATTTTTCCAGTATAGGGAAGGATCATAGCCTGAGCAGGGTGGCACTGAGGTGAGCAAGAAGTGGCATTATAGGAGTCTTCCTGTGTTAAATTACAATCAGCTAATGATTATTTATATCTTCTTAAAGCACATATAATGATAAGAAAACAAGACCTAATGCCATTTTTTCTTTGTGTTCACTGTCTTTGTGAGAAATTCTACTCTACGGATAATGGGTATGTCTGTGTATGGAAACAAAGGGCATTACACTTTTAAATATTATTTGTCTAATGTTACAGGGTAAGCTAAGCATTCTTTCTCCTCAGTTTTGTTCAAATTTATTAGACATTGTCTATGGCCATGCCACCCTGTACAAGCCCGATCCCGTCTGATCTCAGAAGCTAAGCAGGGTCAGGCCTGGTTAGTACTTGGATAGGAGACCACCTAGGAAGACCAGGTGTTGTAGGTGTAAAATAAATAAAATAAAAAATAAGAGATTGTAAACTGACAAGGTACTTGCAATCTGTGAGGTCAACCAAGGGTTGCCTTGCCTAAAAAAAAAAAGAAAAAATTATTAGATATCCACTGAGAGCACAGATTATATGGCAAAAAAGTGAAATAATCAGAACACCAAGGCACATAGTCTATATTCTCAAAAATAATTCAATAAGAAAAAAATATATGTATAATATAAATTATATGTATTTTCTATATATGTGTATAGTTTTGGTTTATAAATATAACATGACTTGGATTGGTAGCTTGGAAAAGTGAATCCATTATCAAGAAAACTGACAGCTCTATTATATGTTTAAATAGAATCCCTCTAGCCCTTATTGAATAAAAGCTTTTCTCTTGGTTCATCTAAATGGTGCCCTCTGATGAGCTTTAGACATTATCAGTTAAAGGAGCGAAGTCCTCAGATGAATGGGTAGGCCGAGAACCAACTGTCTGCTGCCAGGGCTGAAAAGCCAATTAAAGTGGAGGCCAGAGATGTGAAAAGAAGAGAAGCATCAACTAGAGCAAGTGTGAGCTGGGCGTAGGCTGTAGAGATCGGGAACTTTGCACTCCATTGGCAGGTCTGCTAAGGAAACTAACCTGTAGATACTTTTCTCCAGGGCTTTGAAACTCCCGAACACTGGGATTCAGGGAGGTAGCAGTCTCCACAAAAGTTTCAGGAAGAGTTTTCTCTGAATGTTAATCTCAAAAGTGAAACACAAATGTTAAAAAAAAAATCCATGAAAACATATGTATTAGCACAGTCAACAAATGTTTCAGTCACGATTTTTAAATCGTATCTGAATCGTCTCTCTGCCTGCATATATTAATATTTGGAAAGCTTACCTGTTCATGTCTATCTAGTCAATTAAATGTTGCAAAACATTCTCACTGCTTCCTATCCCTTTAGCCTCTCCATGCCATCCTGTAGAGTACTCTTGGTTAATCTTTTAAAGCGGTACTCTAATATGTCAACATTTTAAATCTATGAAAACTCCCACTTGGTTACTAAATAAAGTCCAAATTGCTTTCTCCCCAAAACAAGAATTCTTATAGTTTGATCCAATCTTTCTTTTATTCATTCGATACATGTTTATCATGCATTCACTCTATGCCAGATATTTCTTTATTGTCTAAGGGTGCAACTGTAAATAAACGAAGCCCACACCCTCATGGAATTCATATTTAATGGGAGGAATAAAAAATAAAACACACACATACACACACACACACATCCATACACATACACAGACAACCACATACATACACATAGAAGATGAAAAATTCCCTGGAGAAAAACAGAGCAGTGTAAAAATGGATAGCAGTCACTTTGGCATTGTGTGTGTGTGTGGTGAGGAGGGTTCTTTTTGGTAAAAGGCATTTAGAAAAGATTTCACTGAGAGGGTAACTTTGGGTTTTAGATGAGGTGATAAATGAATCTTGACGTGTTTAAGGGAAAACCATTCCAGGCAAAGGGAACACCAAGCAGTGATCCTGAAGGATTACCACGCTAGGCGAATAACTAGGCAGAGGCCATGGGCATGCAGCAGTGTGAGCAGAGAGGCACAGTTGGTGACGTGTTGGAGAGGTAATGGAGGGGACAGATCGGGGGTGTTTTACAAGGTATCATTAAACCTGTTGGCTCTGGGTGAGATGATGGAAAGTCACTTAAGCATTTTAAGAAAAAGAGAGACATGATATGGCTTACATATACATATACAAAGAACCACACTGGTTGGTATATTTGAATACACTATGTGTAGAAATACATATATGGATGTCACAGGTGCATTGATGATTTCACAGGCAAAGAATTTGTGAGTTTGCTTGTGGTAGCAGGGGATAGAGTCTGGGAGCCGCCTCTGGGCTGCTCATTTACTCAGGCAAATGAGGGGCAGGCAATAGCAGAGCCTTAAAGGAATGGCCAGTGAGCAGGTGGAAACCAAGAAAAGGGCTGTACCATCAGAAGTGGTCACGGAGGCTCAGAGGATCATCTGTGTCAAATGTGCCACTAGATCAAGTCAGATGAGGGCTGAAGATCATCACTGGATCTAAAAAGACAGCAGTTATTGGTAATCTTGATGAATATATTCAGCGGACTGGTATGGATGAGGTCAAAGGTGGAGAGGACCTGGAAAGAACAAGTGTGGACACCTCTTTTAAGGAGTTTTTCATTAAAAACTAAACAACAAATCATAGTTAAGAATGATAGATAAAGGGTGATGTGAGGAAAAAACATTTTTTTTTAAATGAGACATTCCACATATTTGCATGTCAATTACAGAGAGTTGATAAAAAGGGAAAATAACTATGTCAATTACAGAGAGTTGATAAAAAGGGAAAATAACTATGCAGTTGAGGAAGATGTATGATAAGCTGAGAGTCTGGCTCCAGGTGGGGACAGTTTATATAAATTAGAAAGAAACAGGGTGTGTATATAGATAGTTTGGAACATGTGCTCGGAGTGTGGAGGTTGCCTTCTGATAATTTTTAATTTTTCAGAGAAATAGGAAATGAGTCTTTAGCTAAAGATGATGGATAAGAAAAATAGAGGTTTGGAGAAAGAGAGCATATTAAATAATTGTCTAAGAACGAGAGGTCAATAAACGAGGCGAATGTAGAGCTCGAGAATTGTTGGAAGCAGGTAGTAGGAAATGAGCACATGGGCTGCAAAGTTGGGAGGCAGAGGGTGAGCTGCACGGAGTGGCTTTTCCCGAGGGAGATGAGTTATTCTTAACATCAAAGGCTATGGTGTCACCACGAATGTGGTTGGTTGAGATACTGTGAATAATAAAGCAATCACTGGACGGAAGTCAGAGTATTCAGAGACCGGGTACTGAACAGATTAACTGTATGGTTATTGAGAGCATACCAACGTTATGGGAGTAACTGTAGAGACTAAATAAGAAGCTACGATCTTGAAGGAATAAAGACAGTGACCCTTGAAGTCTGTAGATGACTCAGCAAGGAGGCAGAGAGGGAAGGGTCATCCAGAGACTAGAGCTTCAGGCCTACGGTGGTGTTCAGAGAGAAGGGTAGACGAGGGTGGATGACACAGTGTGGGCCGTGAGCACCCTCACCCCTTCCAGGCCCAGCAGGACAGGGGTGCAGGAGAGAAGACAGCCAGCCACTCATGGGGAGAGCTCGTCTTCAGGGAGGAGCTAGGTATCAGGAGCAGCGACTATTCACCAAAGTAATCAAAGATGTATTATTTTTCTAATAATTAATTGTAAGTTCCAGAGTGCATAGGGGTTTTGGGATCAAGAGATACATTGTGATAGGGGATGGGGATACCTTGTAACAGTTGTGTTTCTGGTGATGACAAATACAATCAGGAATTAGTCTTCAGACTCTAAGGCAGCTGTCGCCCTGGAGAGGCTGAGTGTTTGGATGAGGGTATGAAGGGAAGGGGCGAGGAGGGGAGGGGAATGCCCGAAGGCTTGGCCGTGAGCACGTGGGGTCATCTACGGTCACCGTCCATGGTTCCTTTCAAGCCCACTGTTCTTTCCACTGCTCTGTGCTGAATTGTAATGGTGACAGTGTGGCCTGCACACGCCTTCTTCCCGGATGCCGATGGGTGCGTGCGGCTCAGGAGGGGAGTGAGTGCAGAAGGCGCTCTCGAGATCTGGGGTCTCCTCTTCGCCTCTGCCATCTTATAAACCTTTCACTCTGACCCAGGTACTTTGCATTTTCCATATATGATCCTTTCACGGCACTCAAGCTTCACTCCACTAATTAACACCTGTTCAGTCACAGCTTCCACGTGGTTATTTGAGCAGTGCTATCGAGATAGCCAGGTATTACGCACGTGGCAGTAAGGTGCTATGGAACACAATAGGTAATGCATTTTTTTCTTTCTAAAAAAAATAACAATATACATTTTAAAATTAAAACTTTGTAGCTTGATTAGTATTCACAAAGTGAACAGTCATGTCTAGCCAACATCTAGGAGGAGAAAAAAACAAAACAAAAAAACTATTTTCTGCATCACAGAATCTCCCTTCAAAGTTTCCGACTGCTAATCCCTCTGCCTCTACATTGTCACCTTCCTGGATCCCACCACCACCTCTAAAGTAATCTTTCCATAAATATTTCACCTGAATCTGATTTATCTTATGCATCTAAACCCCGTATACGAAACTTCAGGGAATAGAAGAACTTGCTCAAAGACAACACGCACGAACACTCCAGCAAATCCTGAAAACAGTACATTCCGATGGACAGCGGACCTGATCTCACCGGAGAGAGCTACAAGTGAGGAAACAGAAGTCGTTGTTATAAATTAGAAGAGACCTAAGAAAAAATTACAGTGACCTGAATTCATGGTCTTGTTTGGATCCCAGCTATAGCAGACGAGCTATAAGAGACATTTTAGGGCAGTCAGGGAAATTCGAATATGGATTGTGTGTTTATGGTGTTAAGAGTTTATTTTTGGCTTGGTTGTGAAAATTATACGTGGCTCTAAAATAATATATATTTTCGAGTTGCACTCTAAAATAGTTAGGGGCGAAATGTTATCGTAACTGTAATATGTTTTAAATTATTACAGAAAAAATTGATGTGTGAGTATAACAAACTGCATTGCCCAGTCTACACTAGATTATGGGTATATGAGTGCTTATTATATGGTTTTCATTTTCTTTGTGATTGAAAAAATTTATAATATAAAGTTTCAAAAAAGACACATAAAGGACACCTGCATATTACATAGATAATATATCAATCATACAGTGAGGGACATATAATTATTTTATATCCGTCTGCATTATATGTTTGAACTTTCATACACGTTTTAATCACAGACGTTTTCTTCTTCACCTGACTATATGTCTATTTTATTGATGTTGTTAACAATCAAACCTTTCTGGAGTTTAATCTAAATTTCCTTTCAAAGGATTTCACACTAATAGATATATTTGAATTTGCTTCAATTTCAGTATTACTGGAACCCACTTAATAGGTTTTTTTCCTCAAACTTCCATTTTCTTTTGCTCTTTAGAAAATCAATATGAAGATAAGAAGAGACCGTTAGCTAAAATTACAGGTTAACTCTTCTTCATTCATAGATATATCTACTTTATAATGGTGCTAAGTAGACTTCCTATTCTTTAATTTCAAATTGCAAGTTTCTGAAAAGATCGCTTTATACCTGAATCTTTCTTTAACTACATACACTTTTTTATGCTTAAAATTATATTTTAAACAGAAAAAAAAAATTCCACTTTAACAAGGATATCTGAACTGCCTAAAACCTGTGATTAAATACCAAATATAAACAGTACAATCAAAAACTGTTAAAGACTGTCAGCTTAAATTGATGCCATGCTTTCAAAAGTCTAGTCCAGACTATTATTGAGCTAGATGTAGGATTACTGCAATATCTTTACTTTGAATGTACAAATCATTTATGGACTCCAGGTGGTATAAATGCTAATTGTTTAGTTTTATTAGAATAAAATCCTTAAAGTGTAAGCATATTTGGGGCTTTATTATTATGATATTCATAATCTGTGGGGCTTCCAGTCTAAGCCAAAATTTCACGTAACGGTGAAATTAAATATTCTTGAAAGTTCACTAGTTAATACAGTATATACTGGGCTTTTTGTTACAAAAATACCACAAAGATTTTATATAGATCTGTAACTCACTTTTAACTAGAGAAATAAAACAATTTAAAACATAGAGTTAAGTGATCTGGTATCTTAGATCATTTCAGCTCAGTTAGAACCAATTCAGACTCACAGAATAAGCACCATATATTGACTTGTTTATTTAAAGATACACACAGTTCCCTTGAAATTTCAATGATCTTAATTGCACCCCTGACTTTTATTCAGTTGCCTGTTATGGAGAGGTCTCATTGACCTGCTGCTTGTTCTTTTCAGCAAGTGGTGATTTCAATTTACTCTTCCTCTGCAAGAAAGTAGAAAATTGGTTTCTGTACACTTGTGTACCTGGGGTCAGAAAGAAGACTTGACACTTACAAAGCCCACACACAAAGTCATGTTTTCATTTTCTCTTGATCTTTCATTCAGAATCTGTTTCCATGGGTTTATTTACATATAAAACGCAACTTTATTTACAAAATAAATAGACAAATTGTCGAATGATAAAACACATGCACTATGAAACATTTTATCCTAGATTCCCTTGTGATGGTAATAATAGAGCATTGCCATGTACTCCTTTCCTACACATTAGTTGACACAGTTTGCTACAGTAATTTAAATTGTTCAGTAACAATGTATTTTCCATGTAGAATCATAAGATATGTGCAATTGATTACATTTTTTTGTTTTCTTTGATCTCAAAAAATGCAGTGTGGAAAAGATCATAGATCTTTTCTATGCATCAAAGATTTTCTATGATTTGGGTGAAATAGTTAATTGCAGTCTACATTTTGTTGATGTTATTAGGCAGTAAGATATTCTGTTCAGTGCTACAGCGCAAAATATAATGAAACAATGTCCCTGTCTACAGGAAACTAATAATCTAACAGAAATATTAGAATTAGTTTTAAAATAACAAGAAGCCATGCTGGAATAAGAAAAAAAGTCAATGCTATAAGATTTGTAAAAATAAATTGTTGTGGACTAAAAAGGGAATAAAAGTATAAACTGTTTTTGCTAGATGAGGACACATGTAACTGTAGAAAACTTATGATTTTAAATAGAAGGCTCTACAGGGGCCAAGGTTGTACTAAAAGTACCTTGAGAAATTTACATCTAAAATATCTTAGAATTTTAAGCTAAGTTTAGCACCTGAGAATGAAATCAATAAAAACAAAATATTTAAGAATTTAGTTCCTTAGAGCTCTGTATATCCATGACAATGCAAAAAAAAAAAAAAAAAAAAAAAAAAAAAAAAAAAAAAAAAAAAAAAAAAAAAAAAAGAGTTTCTAGCAAGGCATTAATCCTTATTAATCTTAATTAATTGTCTTAACTCATCTAAAAAGAGAGGGGTGGGATAAGCTGCCAAGATTCTTAAAGCTAGAATTCAAAGCTATGTCCAGCTTCGCCTTGCTGAATGGCAAGGGACCAAAATAATGGAGAGATATACTTTCCTTTCTGGAGTAAGGGGACAGTTGTTTTGCTTGTCATGGGCAAACTGCCCGTGTTTTATTAATGATTTTGTTTCCTTTTTACAGTAACACAGTATAAAAGCATATTTAATTTAATGGACTTAATCTGCATTGAGTGAAATATAATGAGTTGGCATTACGATTTATATATACATATTTTGAAATTAGTTGTTTCAAATAAATTTCTAAGAGCTAAGTAAACTCTGGAATCACTGAGAACTTGACTGTTAAACTACTTTCTTGAGGTCCTGGACCAACAGGAGCTGTTCCTCTTGATGCTTCTCTGTCTTGACCTTGCAAAGTCAGGAGACATAATATGTGTTACATTTGGAGATTCTTTTCTCCTATGTTGCTCAGATAACTGTTTGGACCTTGGTTTGTTTACTTGTGACATAAAATAGTCAAAAGATCTCTACCTACAAAGATTTTCTCAATTTCAAATTCCTTCTTAGAGAAAACTCAGACTATAATTTTAGATTTTTTTTCCTACTCTGAAAGAACACATCTGTTGTATAAATAAAATTTGTGAAGACATTGCTATGAATGGCTAGAGTTTTCCTAAATGTGTTTAAACCTTTCTAGGCAGTTTAAGATAGAGCTTTCATACATGCATCATATAATCAAATGAGACCTTTTTAGTTCAACTCCATACTTTCATTTAATTTAATTAAATCCATTATTTCCTAGATGCATGTTCAAGATGTATGTTTTTTAAGTACAGAAGGTTATTAATGAAATAGTTACTAAAATATCACCCTTTTGTTTTATAAATATATAAATAAATGCATTTATATTTATATATGCTATACTTGTATATTATATATGAGGTGGCATATAAATACACATATGAACTGCCTAAAATTTATTTTAACTTAGATAATAAACTAAAAATAAAATATTTTTAGAATATGAAAAATATGTGTATTTCAAATTTTCTTAGTGATCTTTTAAAATTAATTGCCAACACATAAAATGTAATTTTAATATAAATGGAAGTAATGACAGTAGCTCATTTTACCTCAGCATTTTACCTCAGCATTCGCCAAGACCGTATGTAAAACATTTAATGTAGGCAGTAGAATGTAATATCTGTATGGGCAAGGATATTTTTCTTTCTGTTTATTGCTATGCCTTCAGCTCTTAGCATAGTGCTTGTTTAATTGTAGACTCAACAAATATTTATCAAATAATAGATGTGTATTTAAAGTGACAGTTATTAAATCTGTTAGCATAAAATTTCTTCATGTATATTCTTTTCAGTAAGGCAAAATTCACAGAATAATATTTGGCTCAATGGGTGCGGACAGAGGTGGATGGATTAGGAGTGTATATTCTTTTCCAAAATGTATCATTTATTGATGGTCAAAAGATACAGCCAACATTATCTTTTTCAAATGAATTTATGTCAGTTATGGCACAAATAAGTGTACTGATTCCCTGGGTTTAAATTTATTTTGAAAATAAGTAGATTCATCTTTGCATCATTTCAAGGTTCTATATTGCTGTTATATTTAAAATATTACACTGTATGTTAAAGGACATAACATAATGTCATTGGCAGTGTTCTCCATAATTCTTTTAAAATATACTAAATGATATTCTATCTGCATCATTAGGTTACTGTACAACACCATCCTTTGAGAATATGGTTTTGCTATCATTTCCAGTTGTAATTACTTCTCACAAAAACGGTACAGGCTTATTGAAATGACTTGATGTGTGAAGGTTGAGAAGACAGTGCTTACTATCCCTGTAAATAATGGCGGCTTGATTTCATGGCATGTTTATTTCACAGAAGCTCATTCTTACAAGGTGCCATATTTCTGAGTATGGTTTTCTAAACATCTCCAGAATTTATGGTTTCTCTATAAAAGTCTGAAGTTAGAGATATCCGATAACTCAGAGTTTTTCAACCTTGGCACTTTTGACATTTTGGATGGGATAATTCTTTGCTTAGACGGGGAGGGTGCACTGTGCATTGTAGGATGTTTAGCGGCATCTCTTTCTCTATTTGTTTGATGCCAGTAGCATCCTCCACTTGACTTGTAAAATCAAAAATGCCTGCAGACATTACCAAATGTCTGTGAAGGGCAAAATCATCTCCGGTTGAAAACTACTACGTGATTTTCTCGTGTGTGTGTGTGTGTGTGTGTAAATAGGATTTTCAGGGGAATTTTAGTGTCTCCAAATTATGCCAGGTTCAGAACTGGGAATGGGGGCCTCAGGGGACGAGGGACTTCGCCCAAAGGTTTTCTTGGAGATAAGATAAACTCTACTAGACATCACCTCAGCTGTCCTTCTCCTCACAGACCAGCCTGCAGCTGGAGAGAACGGTCAGGAAACGGATTCCTCCACCGTTGGGGGTGTTGAGTTTGTTGTGAAAGGCTTGCTCACATCAGGAAACCTTGCTGAGGGGGGCTCGTGAGAGCCTTCTGAGGTGTCCACAGGTGCACTGAGAGGGGGTCAACATGACATCGCTATATAAAGAGACAAGCAGCTTGGCCAATCACTTGCCATGTGCTTTTCGGTTGTTTCCAGTGTTTGACCATTGTGTGTAATGATTCTTTGAGGAATCTTGTCTAATGCTTTTGTCTGTTTATTTGTTTGTTTGGGGGGCATGTTTGTGTGTTTCTTCATTTATTTTGTGCAAATACCGATGAGAAAAATTTCTATGTCAAACAGTGATAGGTGTGTGTTTCACTTTATGAGAAACTGCCAGAGTTTTTTCCCAGAAGGCATGAGAGGTCCGTTAGTGTTTTGTCATAAAGGCATCAGATAAACATGTCATAAAGAGAGGATAGTGACTTCACCTCATTAGGTTTTGTTATTTTCTCCTTTCTACCCCAAAGCACTGGAACAACTAGGGCCTTGATGATGGCAGAAAGATTCTGCATGTACAGAATCAGATATGAGATCGGAAGTTCTAAAACTGGATTGGATAAAGTTTAATTACCAAAACCACTAAAAATTAGTGAAATCTGCCGCAAGCGATACTATAGTATGGGAGATGAAAATATGACAAACTGTGGTTGAAAGGAAGTATGGGAAGAAATAAAACTCTTCTATATTTATGCCTCAGAAAGTTGAAACTTTTGAATAAACTTGTTTCATACAGACATGTAGGTGTACATACTTACACATACTAGTGTGCATGTGATAAAATTCAAATGTGCAGTCAAAATTCAGACCTCCAGAATTAAAATTAATGTTTTTAATAGATCCCTACTTAGCTGTGGAGCCCCCATTTCTTCGCATGGGGCTAAAAAAAAACAACAAACAAATGGACACAACAACTACAACAACAAAAAATACCTGAGAAGCGTGATTCTTTACATGCTTCAATTTAGTTTGATTAACAAATATCTGAATGCCATTTACTTTCTATTTGTGTTCCATCTGCTTAAATCTATTACATATACAACTTCTTTATGTTTTTTTTAACAATAAAGTCAAACAGACATCTTCAGAATTATTGAGATATTTGAGTGCTCAAGGACTTTCAATAATAAGGATTTTAGCGTCCCATCATTGTGAAGTCTCACACACCTGTTTTACATGGCGTCTGAGATTAAATTGCAGAATACCATACTAAGTTTATTTTTAAAACTATTAAAGATATTTGGGAAATGATATTTGTGAGAAATGAGAAAAGGAGGTTGTGTTTAAAGTCTGGCGGGAAGAATGAAAGAGAATGATTTGTGGGCAATGAGATTCCAGTAACTTTGAGGAGAAGCAGTAAAGTTACCCCAAAATTCATGAAAATAGCAAAGCTTTGGGTGTTCCACAGATGGCATCTCAAAGAATCAAAGAACCTTAGCGAATCAAGATCAAATTTACAGCGATTCTTTAAGAGGGGATATTCTAATACCTGTTTCATAATGAAGCCATTGGTTATCAAGAGTGATAATGATTTACCTAAGATGTCCCAGCTAATAGTAACAGGAGTAGCATTTGTAGTTGGATGAGTCTAGCTACATCAGATGCGTCATCCACTACAATTTACATGGATGCCACTGACGGAGGGTGTGCGATTCAGGACATATTTTTGAGGAACACTCCTGACTGGCAGTACAGTCAAGTTGCAATAACTTGGTATGCTCCTACCTTTTTAAAATAATTACTATGAAAACTAAGCAAGAAAAAGTGACAAAATTCAGACAGCTTAAACAAAAGCTGCTTTTGGCATGTGATAAGTGACTATAATATTAAAGGGGTGCTTTCACAGATAATTTTATTCAAATATTTAATTAAAATAGCATTAAAGACTGGTGAACATAATTCTTATACATAGATAACTCATGACTGTAGTTTATATTTTATGCCTTGGACAAATTATAAAATACCACAATGCATTTATCTTTTGCACTGTTAAAGATTTTTGGCAAATGATAGATAGCCCTTTTAATAAAGAAGAATTATAAAGATATCCATTTTCCCGAAATAATCTGATATTGGTGTGCTTGTAAAATCAGAACTTTAGAACACCATTTGAGCAATTAAATGGAACGGCTTATTAATTCAGAAGAAAAACTTGTGTAAATGTGAACTGGTGTGTAGAGACTAATTAAACTGCAATTTCAAAAGGTTAATATAGCAATTTACTTGTCCCAATTTTTAAATTTAGATAATAGTGCAGATTTTTGCAATATGGCAAACCAATCCACGACTTCTTTTTCAATATATATGGGAATCGTACATCTGTGTTAAGGTTTTTGTGTTACCCTACCATAATTTACTTGGTATCAATTTATATACTGCATGCCAAATTGTTTTGGAATTTAGGTTTCAATACTTTAAAACTATTCTGAGTGCAATAATGATAAAATCAACTTATATAAAAGTTGACTTATGAATATCCTTGCAAACGGGCAAATCATGAATTTATGCTTTACAATACTGTAACAGAAATTTGTTTATTTTGTCATTTAGCGTGTTTAAGGTCCTACTTTATTCTGAGCATTTTCAATTTCTCAGGCAAATTTTGTTCATTTCTTTTTAACATATTCTTCTTTTTCCAAATTGCCAATTAATAATATTAATCAGGTTTCTGGAAAAAAAAGAGCTATGCTAATTTTTTTTAAAAAAATTTCAAATGACAAAATATATAAGAAAATTTCTTATTTACCAAATTAAATAAACTAAGCATTCTCACAACCAAAATTAAAACCTATCATGTTGCTATATTATAATTACAACTTATATTATATCCCCTTTTGCTATTTTGATTCCCCTATAATTGAGAATGATAAGGGCCTTTTCATTTATTTTATAAAGCACACTTCTGGACGTGTGTAGCATTTAAATTTTTATGCTTTTGTATGTTGTATAAGTACAATGTGATTTGTAAATTAATTTGCATTTGTAGACTTCTTACTAAAAAATAGAGAGCATTTGAGAACCACTTTTATTGCTTTTATAAGGAATGCATTTAAAAATGTTATTCTTAAAGCATTTATCTGAATAAAAAGCACTTGATAATGGAATATTCTTCCGAGAATTCTAGAATGTTATTGGAGAGTATCTTAAGCCACAGATGTTAAGTTGTTTTTTTCTTTTTTTTTTGACCAATCTATCTGGCACTTTAATCTCTTAAAATTTTAACATAATGTCTAATGATGGTTGCAATTGAAGGAATTTACAAATGGATTTACAAGATATAAAATTTCTTCACAGTAGGCCAATAGTTGCTTCTTTCAACTTATTTACTTTTGGTACATTAAGCCTTACAAATGCTTCACGTTTTTACTTAAGGGGTTGTAAGAAGGCACGAAGTAAAAAATATGAATCTCTAGTAGGAAATTCATAATTGCTAAATGATAATGGGACACAAGGAGTGATGGCGGGAAGAAATGTGAGCGCTCAGAATTCTGTCTCTCCATCTCTCTATAATATGGAAAAGCAAACAGTAAAATATGGGCAATAAAGTAGAATTTAAAGATTAAAATAGAATAAGAAAATGCACTTTCAAAGCAAAAACAATCAGAAAATAAATTAGACACTAAATAAATAGAACTTGACATTAATGAAAAGACTCGATTGGCATTAATTTGAATTGATATTTTGCTGTTTACTCCTTTTTTATATCTTCTCTAAATATAGAGGATATTTCTTGGTAATATTGTCATTACTTTTTCTTGGCAATTAGTACTAAATAAGTATTATATCATTCATGTTTTATATGTACATACACAATTTTACTTTATTTCTCCATGGTTATCTTTCAGGATTTAAATTTTCTTTTTAAAATTAATTTAATTAATTTTTAATTAATTTTTTAATTTATGAATTTTCGGTTATCCATGCAGACATGAGCTGTACATGACTCAAATGTTCCTTAATAGGCAACAGAGATGAAATGAAGTCTACTTGTTTGATTTTAAAGTATTTTTTCCTAAAATACAATGGTGAGCAAGGCTAAACGTGTTGAAGACATCATGGAAACTGAAAGGACATCACATAAACTTTTATTTTGTAGTAAAATGGGAATGTTTTGTGTGTATATATATATATATATATATATATATATATACACTTATGATAGAATTATAGACTTTAGCTTGTTTTATAATTTTTTTTATAGCAGCTAATTACATTTAAATAGACACAGAATATCTTGCTAATGGAGAATAATTCTGTGGTACTTTCAAATTGATGATTTCTATTTCATCAATTAAGATTTTACTGTAGACTTTTGCTTACAAATTAACTTCTTCGGTGTGTCATCGATGAAACACTGTTCACTAATTATGATAATATTTTTCCATGCATAGAGGCTCGAGGCGTAAAATAGGACAGAGATGTAGAGAATAAGAAGTAGTTGAAGTATGAGTGTTTTAGTTAAATGGTTAATGAGGTCTATAAACCCATGAAAAATTCTGTGGACTGAAGAAGTTCAAAATCCTTTCTCTAACACATAATTATATTGTAATTTATAGTGAATATCCAACTTTTCTAATTATTTTTGAGTAAATTGGTAATAGGAACTGTATGTTTTACTTTATATAACTAGTATTTAGTATATTTAGATTTATTTTTTCTTTGAAGAACATTTTTGAATTCATTTTATTATATATAGTTTTATACCATTTTAATATCAAAAAATCAATTCCGTGATTGGTTTGTGGCCATTTCTTTTCTGGCATATGAGAAAGTCATTTTACATTATTCCTGTAATTAAGGATCATGCAGAAACATAGGTGTTGGGATACACAGACACATACTGTATGATGAATATTTTTAATTTTCTGTATATTATGATGTTTCAACATTTTAAAAATCTTTTCTGGCTGAGGACTGCCCCTCTCTGAGCTAGCCAATTCTTAGGGATGGCAAAGTACCCAGCCAGGACTATGCCTCTGATATGCAAACTGACTAGTCCTGAGGCAGAGCTCCCCTGTCTGGATCATACACCCAGGAGGCCATAGTCCTCTGCCTTTCTCATCCCAGGGCCTGGTGCCAGACAACTAGGGACCACCTGTAGAGCCCAGCACCTGCCCTAATCACTCAAACTAGCCAGTCCTAGACTGTTTGTTCTGCCCTAGACTCTCCCTTAGATCCTGTCCTCTGTCTCCTGACCACCGTAGTGGCTTCCTCGTGTGGCTCTACAGGTCGTGCTATGCCTTGTCACTAGGACCTGTGAGCTTTGTTTTTTCCTGAGCCTTTCTTTTATCTCCTCTTGTGCCCACACCTAACTGACCCCCTTATAAAATAACACAAAACACTTCATATATCTTTTCTTTACGATGTAATTTACATGGACAGACAGGATGAAATCATTCATCTCGTCAAAGAAAAACATCCATTTGGGAAACTTCAAATCCCCAAACACAATGATTACAAGCATTATCATTTAACTTTTCTAGAACCCAGTTGGGAGCTGTAATGTCATGCGAGTAAACATTATTAGTGATAGGTTTCGAGCATCAACTGTCCATATTGTTTTTTTTTTTTTAAATTTCCAAAGCATGATGCCAAATAATTAACAAGAACAACTAAAATCAACAAAAGAACCATGATTCTAAATAGCTCCCAGCAATAGAACTTCGAAAAAGCATTAATTTTTCTACTCATGATTTTATCATCTGGATAACTACACTAAGAAGGAAAAATAAAAATCAAAACCACGTGATGGAGCTCATGTCAAAATGACAAAGGTGCTACCAACTGGTGATGTGAAGAAATTAGGCAAAATAATGATGTTCCCCTGACAGTTTACAGGTTTTCTCATTCATTTCCGTGTGTTTAGAAGCCAGGTAACAAAACGCTCTTATACTTTAATTTATTGAAAAAGCTATCTTCTGTGGTACGTTCTGAAGCTTCTGGGCCAGGCTTGACATTACAGGTGTGGCTTAATTAATAAATGCATAGGAATGCGTAGGCTTGTAAAAACATAAATTTGTTTAGAGCATTGCTTCTTAAACATTTCTGTTCATAAGATCCATTCACAGGGCTTTGTAAAACACAGATTTCTAGTTCTCACCTCAAGGGACTGATTCAGTAGGTCTTGTGTGGAATCTAAGTACTTAAACAAACTCCCATATGATACTGATACTGGGACATTAGCACATCTAGCCAGGGGTTAAAATGTACTCCTTTTTAATTGCTTTGAAGCTAATTTTAGTGAAATGTTACAGTACAGATTACAAATCATGAGAGAGGAGTTCTGATGTATTCAGTCATTCTCTTGACCTATGGGTGCAGACCCAGTTTAGAGATACATGTAATATAAACAAAAGTTGACATGGACGGGTTTAAGTGCTTAAAATGTTAAACTTCTATCCAGTTAAATATTTAAGATATATTATTGAACACCCACTAAGTGTTCGCCCTCGTCAGTGCGTGCGTGTGGTGGACTCTATGAGCTCATGTCCACTCACTGAGATTCTGTGCTGCAGGAACTCACATTTTTGAAAGAGAGACATAAATCAGACAGGGCATCACACAGACCAACTTGAACTTATAAATTCTGAGGCGTTCTATGAAAGAAAAAAGGGTACCGTGGAAGACTATCTGGTGGGACCTCTGCGAGATAAGGAAGTCCAGGAAATCTTTGATTAAGCTCCACATTTAAAGTCAAATTTGCATGTTGAATAGAAGTCAGCAAAAAAAAAAAAAAAAAAAAGTAGGAGAAAAATGGACCAAGAGCAAAGAGTATCAGGTTCAAATACATCCCACCATCATATGTTGAATGAAGACCAGAGTGCGGAATCCTGGGAAAGAAGCCAGCAGCAGGAGTAAGTCTGTGCCGCCACACACAGATGAGGCCTATGTTCTAGGTTAAGGAATGTTGATTTCAGTCTGCTTGCATTAGAAAGCCATTGACGGGTCTTTAATATGTATTCAGGATTTTATATGTTTAAAGATTGTTTTTACTGCTTTGTTTAAAATAGATAAAAGAAACCACGAGTGAAGTGGAGAGACTGTTAGGGAGTCTATGGGAGATTTTCACTGAACAGATAATGGTAGTATATATCATTCTATCAGTCTCATTTTCTTTTTGTTAACTCTAAAATTTATCTGGAATACACTATGCCTGCTATTTGAAATAGTACTACATTCAGCAGCTATTGGATGTCTTGTTATTGTGCTGGTGATCACCAGGGAAAAGCTCATATTTTCAGAAGCTCCTGTCCCCCTCCTTTTATCTTCCCAGAATTACACTTAAGTGTCAGCTTCTGGCTGGTTGATTTCCCTGTGTGTAGGCCATGGAGTGGTGAGCTGTGGTTAAGACCTCAGGCTTTGGGGTCATACAATCCAAGTTCACAAGAGAGTTCATATCAAGTTGTTCGATTAACTTTTCATCTTGATTCTATCATTTACAAAATGAGACTTAAGTGAGGTACTGAGCACCCAGCAACACAGAAAGTCCTCCATGAGTCTTAATTATCACCATTACTATTTTTTTATGCAAAATTAATATAGAAACACTTTTATATAATTTTATTCTCATAGTAATGAAGCTTTCTTGGAAATATTCTGATTACAGATGCAGGCGATGATGTCCACTTGGGGAAGTACTTGTTGTGTACATTAATTACATATTAAGGTTAAAAACTTAATGTATCTCATTTAATCTCAACTAAATACAGTGAAGGTCAGCCATTGATATCTTCCAAGAGAAATAAAATGGGAAAAGTATTGGTATTAGAAAGTCATAGATTATAACCAAAAGTATCATTTAAACAGACAATAGAAAACTAGTGCACAGGTATCTGTAGAAACCACTGTACATTATGTTAGACACAGCTTTTTAACAGTGAAAAATGAAACCACACATAAACCTGATGTTCAATTCACATGAGAGAGAACTGATCAGAAGGCAGGGGAAATACCATCAGTAAAATAGAAGAAGCTACAGTGCTGGGGAGAATAAAATAACATTAATCATCTTTGAGGTTCAGACATTTAAGTATTTCACTAAGTGAAATACTTCAAGGGCTAATCTCGTTATTAAATATCACTTTATAATGGAGATAGCAAAACTAGAGGACTCTGTTTTAACAAAATATTATATTCTGATAAAACATCGTAAGACTTCTAAAAGCAGACATGTTGATGAACAGATTTGCAAAGAAAATTTCATCTCATTTGTAATTTTTTACAAAGGAATTTGATTTCATTTTCGATATATCTCTGTCAGTCAAACTCAATATTTAAAACATGAATGTCCGTTCCTATAATAGAATGGTGAAAGCAGTATCAACCAGGAAAACATTGATTTACCTTTTTTATAAATATTGCTCACAACTAACAAAATCCACTTGTGTTATTGTAAACAAGCAACAATATGAACTAAGATATGGTGTAATGGGATGCAATAATGTTGAGATTGTGATTATTTCAATGAGTATATATTAATAATCAAATAAACATCCATATCTTAGAATCCAGAAGCTTGGATCGAATCCATTTATTTAGTTATTCAGCAAAATATTCATTGAACACCTGCTATACATCAAGCATGCTTTTGTATGCTTGGATTCGAGCAGTAAAATTAACATATTGGACATCGTATATAATATTTCAAGTAGTGAAAAGTAGTAGAAAGAGAAAACATTTAAGGTGTTGAGGTCACCCAAGTGACTGCTGTTTTAGAAGAGATAATCAGGGAAGGACTCTGAGGAGGTAAATGTTATAGGTTCTCAATTTTAATCTTTCTAGAATTTATGTTAATAAAGTACGAGAAATCAAAGCTTGCCTATGTATGAACTTGGCTTGGAGTAGCAGGTTTAATCATGAGGTTCATATTTAAGCAAGTGAAGAGACACCTTGACATGCTTTAGAAAGATAAGCACTTTGATTATTGAGTATCATTGTGGTAAAGACTCTTCTCATCTAGAGGGAAAGAAATAAGAAACAAATGAGCGAACGAAAGGAGACCATCGTATTATTCTGAGACTTAGCTTGGAAGAAAGGAAGTGCTGGGAGAGATTGACAGTTGTGCCTCTCTCACTGTTGTCTGTGCTTTGATGTCCAGGACTTCAATGAACACCCCACTCCAAAGTGAAAAACACCTGTAGGCAATTATTGATGAGACTTTAACATGATGAGTCTTTAACATGAGCACAGCACTGAAACACTGTTGGCATAGTTACCCTTACATGACGATATTATGCTTTAAAAGGTTTGAAGTATTATAGTAACAGCAGGCACTTTTGCACAAAACTTAGCACGCTATTTGGTATTAAATTCTTTCATAAAAATACATGTTCTAGGGATATATTATAACTTTATGGGTTGGTTAAAAAAGGTTTTTTTGTTTGTTTTAGACCACAATTATTAAAGTATTTGGATTTCTGGGAGCAATAATTATAGGTTTATGTGGAGATTAACCAGTGCAACATTTTTTTTAGTTTAGTAGTTCAATAAAACTTTTAAATCAGGTTATATCATCTGGCACACTAATCAAGTGACATGCACTTTAAGTTTTGACCTGCTCTTGGATTTTGATTCATAGACTTCAACTTGGACTCTAACTTTTCATTATTTCAGTGTAACTTAGTCTAAGACTATATGTGGTAGTTCTAGAGAAAATAAGCTTTTTTCTTATTTAAAAAAAATGATGTGTGTCCATGTAAAAAATTGATAATGAAGAAATAAGCCATTTTAATGGCTCAAATAGATATAATACTTTTTCTCTGCTTTTAATATATTTTACATATCACTATATATGACTTCACTTAAGAGAGGGAGGGACCATTTCTTGTGTATTCATACATATTCGTGAGGTTTCAAAACTAGTTAATCCATTTCACATCGGAAAAAAACAGTTTATAAGCTTGTAACGTATTTGAGTGTCATCTCATCTAAAATTTTCTATTTCTGGTTTTTGATAAATAATGGTTCACTTACATACATTTACATCTCTAACTTTACAGTTTAAGTACACTTAAAGCATCTCCATCAGAATAACCCTCAGAAAGCTTTCAGGAGACCCCCAAATACCAAGTTCTTAACAAGGTAGAAGTTGCTTCAAGAGAGGAGCTGTAAGATAGCGTATTCAATGGGAAATCTCAAGTCTAATCGATCAGACATTTTGCCACCAAAATTGTGCTCCCAGTGTCTCCTCCACTTGGTGCCGAGGACAAGAGGCGCATTCACCTCAGCTCCAGGCACCATCATCAGTGGGCCTTCCAGGTGGGCTTCCGCGTTTGGCATAGTTTGCTGCCAAACAGAGTGGGCAGACGTTTCCCATTTGGATGTGATCCCATTGGTCTTCCTGGGCCAAAATAAACAACAGAACAATTCCAAAGATATTGGAGGTTTGTAGAATAGAAGGCTAGGCCAGGAGATGGACAAAGGCCAAAGCTGAATGAAAGCTTTAGAGACCAGGATAGAGCTAACATTGTCACAAAAGAGATCTGTGGCCAGACCTGTGAATGCCAGCCATTACCACAGTCTTTATGTCACTGGTTCGATCATAAAACATTAACTCAAGTCCTCTACAGCAGAGAGAGTATATGGCCCATTCATTTTGCTCTTTTTCAAAGACTTGGGAGTTACCCTCAGAGACATGATGATGATAATTTAAAAAGTATTTAAGTGCCGAAGAGTGAAAACAGTCAAACATTCACTGTATCAGTGTAGTTTATGTTAAACTCAGGAACCAAATTGTCATTCCCCTAGAGGAAATGCTTGTTTTCTCTACTTGGAAAAACTTGGGCTTTTTAACGAGATATTACAGATTTTTCCAGACTCACGAATTAGACCAACACTTAAGACTTTCTAACATACTTGTAGGACTGCGTTCCACATCCCCGTTGTTCCTAAGAGGTCCTGAGTCCCTTCATTATCTAGTGATTGAAATGAGAAAGAAAAAGCATTCTCTGTTAAGCCTTGTCCCATATAAAACTTTCTAATGCCACTGCCATAACTGCCACACTTTGCCCCGTGTGGGAAATAATTACATGGTAAAGAAGGTCATTTTCTTCTTCGAAGAGCATCTGTGATAGTTCCCCAATCTTGTCTGTGACTGTTGTTCATCAGGATTTTTATAAACATCCTTTCAGTTTCCTTTGCCCCACTTATCCCATCATTTCTAAGTTCCCCAAACTGGTAGGCACGTGGACAGCAATGACTGATCACTGGCCCAAGCTCCTGCACAAGACAAGCGTCCACATCCGAGAATCACCGTTCAGATACCACGTAACTCTTATTTCCAGAGTTTTCAAAAGTATGTAGCATTATTAAATTTTAGCTTAGCTTTTTTTTTTTTTTTTAAATCACCATGGATTAGTTCTTCATGAATCTGTTATAGAATATGTCTACCTCCAATCAATTCTTTATGTTTTGGAGGTTTGAGTAGCTAGTGGAAGGAAAGATCTATTTCGTGCTCACTGGTTTTACTCTATATTATACGTATTTATCAGTTTTAGCAGAAGGCACCACTGGTCCCTTCATTAGGATAATAGCTATAAAAAGAATCCCCGCCTTTCAGAAACCTACCCTACTAGAAGCTTATTGTTTTTAGTTTCTGTAACATCTCAGTGTAGCGGATTGTCCATGCGCTGACTTCAGTGTCCTAGTTCCTTCCAGCCTGTCACTCCACCATGCCTCAGATGTCGGGGTTCTCTGCTGGATTGTCAGCATCCTGTGGGGAGTCAGAAGGAAAGAGTATAGAGGTTCACCTATCAGGTTGTCATGGGCTAAGTTTGGAACTGGCAAACAGTATGTCCATCCTCATTCTGTTAACTAAAACTCAGCCACACAGCCATACCTCACTGCGACAGAGGCAGTGGATAGTAGTCTAGTTGTGTAATAACCTTTACAGGAAGGAAGAGCAAAAGACTTTGATAAATAGCTAGCCAGTCTCCTCCACAGTCATGTAGACAGGCCAGCCCTTTGGAGCCCTCGTTAATGTCCCTTGAAAGTTTAATCAAAAGCTATTATACTATCTCAATAACAAGCACCTCCAGACAATTAATTTTTAAAACTACCCTTTTAAACACTGCCGTGAATTATCTTGTTTTCAAGCTTCCATTTTCAAGCAGATAAAGTGCCTCGTGATAAATATATACTGTTTTCTCTTTGACCCTTTAGCCAAATGGAGTCTTACAATACTCGGTCTTTGAATCCAGCTCTGAATGTCCTGGACCTCTTGATAGTAGTTTAGGGCAATGCAAACTGAGCACTACTTTAATGCATTTTCTCAACATATGATGCTTCACCTATATCTAATAGGCTCTGATTTATTCCATTCTAACACTGCAGAGAAAGCATTTTGCTTAAAGGGTGCCACGCTATTTGCATTAACCAGTGATTCTTTACTTACAATCACTTAAATTATTTCTTGAAGACACTACCCCCTCTGGGACCATTCTCAAAATTATCTCGGATGATATGGTGTGTAGTTCCAGATATTCACGTTCTATACATTCAAATGTAGGAAGGAGGGTTTCAAATTCCTCAATCTCTTTTTCTACCTCTCTGCACGGAGGGATACCCCAGTTAAATATGTTGTTACCATTTACAAAATTTAATAAAATTTATGACATTTCATGTGGCCATCAAAACGGGAAAATAAGTCCACATTAGTTCTAGTTCATTCATTTATTCAGCAAATGATTTTTGAACACCGAAGTCTGGCCAGACACTGTTCTAGCATTAGTGAACCAAGGTATACAACGGTGAACCAACATCCTGCCCTCACCGAGCTAACAATCCAGGAGGAGTCAGAGAACCAAGCATAAAGTATATCATAGAAGATGATAAGTATAATAGTGAAACAAATAATGTAAAGCAGGATAATAAAGGGGATCGGGGGAGCTGGGGACAGAGTGGCGGCAGTTTTGAAGAAGGAGTCAGGATAGGCTTCAATGAGGAGGAAGCAATCGAGATAAGACTTGGAGGAGGGTTGCAGCAGAATCAGTAAAGGGAGAGCAGCTAGAATGAAGGCAAAGGTGTTGCTAGGGACAGCTTACGGAGGATAACGTGAGCATCTTGGCTTTTATGATAAGCGAAATGGGGAGTTGCGAGAGTTTGAGTGGAAGAATGGCGGGCATGAAAAAGAAAATGTGTACTTGCGTGTCCGTATGATGCATACAATTGGTTCTTGTGCCTGCTGATGTGTAACTCACCTCTCCTGGAGCCAGGGCCTCTGCTCTTCGCTTGTCATCTGTTTCACTTGGAGTCCAAAAGTTATTGGAGGTATGGTGGACAGGAATTCACATCTGCAACTTGCTCCGCTATCCTGGCTAGTGCTCTCGCTGGTTCTTTTGTCTGATTTCTATTGCTCACAACCCCACATCATTGCCACCTGTGACAGGCAACGGGCTGTTATTCTCTTCCTAGTGACCCATCGGAAGCAAGGGCAGGCTGACATTACTGAAACATCTACCTGTGCTGTCCTGGCATTTTAATTAAAAATAAAATTAAATGAGTTGTGTGGCAGACGTTACACTTGAGCTGTCCATGCAGTGGTGTTGAATTGCCCTTGACTTCAGTATATATAATCTCTCTGGCCAGTTCAGGTCGTAAAACCGTTGATCTACACCTGTTCTTTGACAGAGGAGTCCTCTATCACAGTTGTGTAGATATCTGGGGACACAGATCTGTCCATTTTATCATATGGCCCTCTCTTTCCCAGGGTGAAGGACAATGCCACAGAGCTATATCTGGGCAGTTCAGTGTCTCATGATGTACCTGCCACCATGCACTTGATCTTTAGATTCTAGAACTATGCTTGCTTCTCTTGAATCTTTTCTAATTTATAATAATCTTTCCCCTTAGTGTACTTACTTTCTTCCTCTAAAAGCTGGTATCCATCAAGGTTCCCAGAACATCAGCATATAAGAAGTCCAAGTATAGATGGGTTCTGTGTACATTCTACCATATATGTTAGGATGCATGTGAAATGGATGATGGATGAATATATGGATGATGTGATTCTTAACAACTAACATACCTAGATAATCCAACCATTATACTTGCTATATCAAGAAGGTCCTGTTCAAAATAGGAATGAGTTACCTTAAAATATAATGAATTCTTAATAACTCAGTGTGCTGAAGTGTGCATAACGTGACTGTTACTTAGGGATGCTGTGGAGGAAATCTTTGAATTTGTTTTGAATGGCTGCCACCAAAGACAAGGCTCCATTCGTCTTGGCATCCAAAGGCAATCATTGGTTAAGAAGCCTGTAACTCTTAGGATCCAGGAGGTCCAAAGCTTGGAGCTCAGGATACAGTAGAAGGTCAACAGTAGAACACACATGAAGGGAGTGAAAAAGGAATAGTTCCAACCTGTCATTTCCCCACCTGGAAACTAAGGGCAGAATGCGATTACAGCGGGGACAGACCTCAGGTAGTCAGGACCTCACACATCACACCTTTCAGCAGGCATTCCCCAGTAGTCACAGGCAGAAAGCAATCTAAGGGGATGCTGGGGTCCAGGGGACCGTCACACCAAGACAGTACTCCATCCCAATAGCAACTGCTTTTTTACTGTCTTTTAGGGAAAAAAAAAAAATTTTTTTTTTCTTAGGTCATGACTGTTTTAGAGCATATAAGTGAGAATAGAAACAGGTGAATGCATGAATGGGACTTGAGAGGGTTTAGACGTGGTGGCACTAAGGCCAGACCTGATAGCCGACTGTCACTTCTATACTCTTCACCTATAATTATCCCCTTCTTCTCTCCTCCATCAGATACACTCTCTCCATCTCTCTCTCTCTCCCCACACACATTGTTATTGAAACGAAATAACTATTTCAGTCAGGAAAGCTCTTGGATAGGAAATTATTTCATGTAACTTCTCATTTTTTTTGACATTGACATTTTGACATTCTCAATATTTTGACATTGACTATTTTGACAGTTTTATAAAGCGATATCTACATCGACACAGACTATTTAAGTATTCATACGTGCATGTCAGGATCACGAAAACATTTGAAAACATGTTGTAAGTTATAAATCATGTTTACAACATTTCGAGAAATCTGCCTGCACTTAATGGAACACAGATTTACACAGAACGATATTATAATCTCGAACCAGGACTCAAAGCCATTAGAACCAAGAGTGGATTCGAACTGTTGCATTTTGTTTATAGGGTAGCTATTATTTAACCTCTTTTCATGATGATGAGGAGGGCACATAAACTTATCTTCAGGGAGCAGGCTGCCCACTTCAAAATTCCTTCTCATGTCCCATAGTGCGATCACCCTGAAGCCAAGATGCAGTGATGCAGAATACAAATGGAGTTTTGCTCCGTATTATAAATGCATTCATTTAAGCATGTTCTGCAGGAGACCATCAGAAGATAAAACTACTATGCCCATCAAAATTTTATTTTTCATTTAACTCTCGATAGGACAATATGAAATTCAATCGTGACATAGAGATTGCTATTATAATTTTTACCTTTTAAAAAAAAATGTGCATGCGTCTGTAGTAGGAGTATCTTGGAAAGTGAATTCAAGGTCAAAACACTTGGAGTGGGAAAATAAAGAGGAGTGAGGAGAAATCAGAATGGTTAGTTTTGACATCTAGTGAGACAAACTCAAACTGTCAATACAGAAATCCAGTTGCTTCAGTTTTTAAAAGAATTTTTTAGCAGATTCTATACAAGTATATAAACCACTGAAAAGAAAGAAATATAAGTGAAAGAAATATTTTGCTTTTCATGGGGCCAGGAACTAGCTCCTAGCTTAGTTATTTCCCTCCTGATGACTACGAGGTAGACTGTTCAAGTGAAAGCTTTGTATTGATTTTTTTAACTTTTAGAAGTTAGCATTTGGGCACAAGTCTAAAACTAAAATAAAAAAAAATTACACGTAGGAAAGTTCTCAGGCATAATCGAAGAGGGAAAACATATAATTGAGTTGATATATCTGTAGTTTTTTGCGGTGGGAGAGAGGGGGCAAACGAACAAACAAAAACCAAAAACTTTCCCAGTAGAAGAAACACAGCTACAAAGATAGAGGTAACTCTTAAAAATTAATGTTCAAGATTCACCATGGATTTATTATCTTAGGCTTTGTCTTTACCCATTTTTTTAGATCAAAGGCTTTACAGTATCCAGATTGGATTTATCACTCTATTGTGTGTATAGCATATAACAAAGAATAATCGATAAAATAATTGTTTAAAGAATTTATAGTCTATTGCTTGATACAGAAAATATATGACATATTTGTTACATGAATCAGAATTTTTAAAAGCTCATATATATATATGCATGTATATATATATGCTGGGAAAAATAAATTTTAGATTTATTTTTATGTTAGATTAAAATTTAGATTTTTTTTGATTGCATCATATAGAGAAAATTTAAAAAAGGGAATTATACAAATGATACATGCATGTATATTTATGTGTATATATACGTGTAAATTATCTATGTCTGTTTGTATATATTTATATATCTCCATGTGCATATATATGTTTATATACAGTACAATATGTGTGTGCATGTTTATGTACATGCATGTTTATATGTATAGATATGCCTTGCTTTTCTTACTGTGTGCTTCTAGAGCCAGCTAGTTCACGCTGTATGTGATTACACAGCAGATGGGCTGGAACTTGGCAAGCGGATAGTAATTGTCCCCATTAGCTCATATCTGAGCTGTGCCTACGTAGTAACCACCCTACTTTTCCTTCTTCTCTTTTCAAATAAACTTCTTAGATTAAGACTTTTTACCTTCATCTCACTCATTCATCAGTTTGCGAGAGTCTGGGGCCACTGCCACCACCATGCCTCACTCAGCACAGTCCAGCTGTCCCCAGCACTGTCTGAAACACAGATTCAGCACGTACTTCTTCCTCCTGACTCCTCTTGATTTCTCTTTTGTTTTACCACAGCCATGTCTACTTCCGGATAGTTAGTTAACTACCTACATAAAAAAGGCACTGCAAACCAAATGTACCCCCAACTCAACTTTCCCTTACTGGCATCTTTAGGATGTCCGGTCACTCTGTTGCCACTGGAAAGAATGAATTCTCTTGTGAGATGGCACTTAAGATATTTTAAGTCACAAAACATGTGACTACATCACACAGTAATTGGGTCCCTTCTAAGACTTTGGACAGAATCTCTGAAAGTGAGAGGCTTGGAAAGTGAGATTCATAGGAAGGGTTGTTGCTGGTAAAATCAAATTTAGATAATAAAAACGAAATGCTAAACAGTGCTTGGCTCATCCTATGTGTAGAACAGGCATTTACTTTATATAAATTATTATTATTTTTTAAATTTTGTGTATTTGGCTCTACAAGCTAATTTAGATCTGTAAAAGAAAGCCTGTTCAGATTAATGGGATTATGTGTCCATACACCCAGCGGATACATCCATGAATTGCAGATGATAAAAATGCAGATCAAATAGCTTGAAGAATTTAAAAATAAAATCTGAGAAAATAAAATAATAGTTGGAAAGAATTATCAGTGGTTCATGAGAGTTTGTTTTTATTCATGCATGTTTTTATAAACAGGTATTTTAATTTATTAACTTATAAAGAAATATATTACTATAAAGCAGACTGCGATATCAGTATTTTTGCAAGGTCACACACAAAACTGCATTTTTATCTGAAGGCTTTGATTATTTCAATGTTTACTAGAATGAATTTTTTTTTTTTTGATGCATGCCCATCGTGTGTGTGTGTGTGTGTGTGTGTGAGAGAGAGAGAGAGAGAGAGAGAGAGAGAAAGAAAGAGTCTACACACACCTTAGAGGGGAGATTTTCTCTAGATTGTTGATCAGGGACTTTCTTCACTGAACAGTTCTGGGGACATGGTCTCTGTAAATCCGATCGGTCTATGGAGTCAATGCATTTTACAGTCAGTATCAATACAGAATGAGAAATTGAGTAGCTGGATAGAGAAAGAGAAAGCAGCAAATCAAAGCTTTTCAGGAAGCAGGGAACGGCATTCTTCAGAATAAAGTACTAGTTCAGAGTGTTGACCTGACATTCTCCAGTAGTTTCCCTTGAGATAAAAGAGTAAGGAAATGATTGGCTTAGCCTTTTCATGTCATCCCTTTCTCACACTAGACTGGCACTAAGTGGTCTGGATAGAAATAGAATTCTAAGTTCAAAGTCATTTCTTAGAAGGTATTATCCTAATAGTTTCTACGTTGCAGTATTGCTGGGGAAAAAAGGTTAATGCCATTCTTATTTTCTTTATTACATATTTGCAAATTTTGATTGATTTTTCTCCCTCTTGGCTATTGTCTGTTGTAGTCTGATTTACAGAATGGTTTATAGTCATGGTAGGTCTTGTTTCGTTTACTCTCCTGGGCACTTGATACATAATTTCAGTCTGGAAACTCCTTAGTTATAAAATAATCCATGATTTTGTATTATTTTGTTTAAAAAATGTTTCCCCAATGTTTGTTTTCTCTGTCAGAAATTGCTAGAAGAGAAATGGTGAATGTTTTGAATATTTTCCCTAATATTTTAAATTTCCTTTACTTTTTTTCTTTCTGTAACTTTTTACTACATTTTCTAACTTAGTGTTTCATGTTTGTTTGTTTGTTTTTAATTGACTATTATATTTTTAACTTCACAGGGTTTATTTATTTCACTGGTAGAGGCCGTATTGAACATCTTTTTGCCATTACTTTTTTTAATAATGTAATGTCTCCTTGTGTTACACTGAAAAATTTAATCTTTTTTCTGTTTCTTACATTATATGTTTTCATTGTACATTTTTAAAATCTGTTTATCGAGGCAGGGAGTTTGCTTGGTAGAGTAGGAAGGAAATAAATGTTCTGCATCTTGAGTGAGAAGCAAGAACTGACCATTTAGGCTTTCAAATTTTCTCTCTCAATGTCATTTCTCTGAAGAATAAGCCTCTTTTGTGTGGCCTGTGTATAGGCACCTACACATGAGATTGGGAGGGGAGGTGGCTGTCCTGTACGTTTCAGTATATTCTCCTGTTTTTTTTCCTTCGCCGTCCTAACAATTGCAAGGTCAAGGATTTGTTTGTTTGTTTGTTTATTAATTATTGTTTAGGTTACTTCAGGGCGAATGGTCTCCTCTATCAACATTATTTCTTTTTCCTGTATTTTAGTTGCGGCTTCCTTTGCCATGATAAATTACTTTCCACTCCTCTGTCTCTGCCTTTTTAAGATCTTTTGAAAAATTTTGTCTACTATTCCCTTTATACATCTATGTTAATACCTTTTAATTTCTAAAATAACATCAGTGATTCGTGAGAGAGGATAAAAAAATACATGTTCAGTTATCTTTAAAAGACACTATTAAATAAGCTAAATCTTTAAAAGTATACTCTGGAACTATGAAAGATTTTTGATGGATAAATATAACTTTATATTTCCCTTGATTCTTTTTTAGAAGTTAAAAGTAATGTCTTGGATGAGGCAGATAGCACACAATTTGTGAGGAAATTTCTAGGAATATGTACTCACTTGCAAGGCTTCCTACCCATATGCTGTCATTTATATATAGAAGCACAAACTTCATGCATTTGAAATGGCCAGATGGCAGCGCTTTTCCTCATTACTGAAATGAAACAGGGAATACAAGAGTTCCCTGGTGAAAACATACTGCAGTATTTTGTTTTAAAACATATAGTTTTGAAGTGAACATAAGCTGGTTTCCACCTTTTTCTAATGTGTCTTCTCTTTTTTAGAACTACACTGACAACAAAAGAAACGCGCTGAATTCAGTAACCTGATTTTTTTTTTTAAAGTTAAAAGTGAAAAGCTAAATAATATTAGCATAGACATTTGCAACTGTTACCTAAGAGAATTCTGATCGCTGCCTCACGTCTCTATGTGAAATTATTCTTGCATGGCGTTTGTAATTGTTTCTGTCAGGAAAATGGAAACCTTGTAGATGTTTACTAATGTGCCTTGGAGAGCGTGTAACCTTGGAGGTTTGTGTAATGTATCTCTGGAAATGGAAATTCTACAGATAGTTTATAAACCAACTCTTGGACTGGGTAGCTAATTCTTGAGGCAGTATATGTCCTTGGCAAAACCTGATTAGTTACTATTTTACTTATAAACAACAACAAAACAGGATGAGCTAAAGATGACCAGATATTTTAATCAGAATATTAGATGCAGATCATGAAGTTAAGATATTGTACTTACAACTGCTCTTTTTAACTCTATAGAATCAGGAATTATGTGTGATTGTCTAGATGCCTAAATAAATGGTAACGTATTTGAATTACAAGGCAATTTAGATCTTAGGTGTGTGAAGGGCTCTGCTTTAATGATATGAGTAAAACTTATGTAAGAACTTTCGACATAATATTTTTATTTGTATTTGAAATAAGTCTGCGATTCTGTATAGTCATAATAAATTTTACTTTCGGTTTGATTCATAGAAAGTGATCCTACTAAAAATAACTGAATTAGACTTTTCAACACGAGCTCTAAGGAACTGGACAGAGAGAAATTTGGAATGAGGAGAAAGGAGAGTTCTATGGAGAAAAAGCAATTGAAGCTCTGGTGTTTATTATGTTTTCTAAAATAAATCCCTCAAATGCACATGTTTTTCCATACTTTCTTTTCTGCCTCCCAGTGGTTTAATAGCTAAATATGCATGGCCCCAAGATCACTGTTAGGATTGGCTTGAGAACAAAGGGGCAAGTGTTACCCCACTTTCGCCACTGGGAACAGTGAGAAGCAGACATAACAAGGACAATTATGCAGAAAAGCAATGCTGAAGCAGGAGCGCTGGTCTCTTGACAAAACCGTCTTCTCACTGAACTAAACAAAGCTGCTCATTTTTTTTTTTTCCATATCGTAAACTAACCTAATCAACTTGAACGTAAGAGACTTATAGGCATTTATTTTAGCCTCTTTAAGTTTTAGTCTGTATTTTAGGGTTTTAATTATCTTGGAGGAGAGAAATATGATTATAGTTGACCAAGGGATGTTTTACAGTAATAGGTAATTTGTCAAAGGTGACTCGTTTTTCTCAAGACTCTAGAACATAGCCCCACATTTGAAAGGTACAAGGAGGTCTACTAAGACAAATATCTAGGTCTCCCCAAAATGTAGCAACAAAAGCCAAGCTATTCCATGAATGCTTCTTTCTTAAAACAAAGTCCCTTGGCTTCTCATTCAAAACATCCTTTTTTTATGAACATAAATATGAATTTAAGCTCCCATTCCGAACAAATAAAACATGTTTCTCTGGCTTCCCATTCTGTTTTTCATTCTTCAAAACAATGAACAGATAGATTTCAACTGCATTATTAGAAGTCAACCCTATCTCAATAGCAATTAAGTAGCAGGTAATTTGACTTTGAAGATTCAAAATCCAACCAAAAAAAATGGTATAGATTATGTCAAATACTTTGTGATCTTAATCATGAAGGAAGTGCTTAATTCTTAGTTATCACTATTTTAGAAAGTAGAAATAAGTTTAACTTAAAAACATATGGATCACTTGAAAAGAAGATGATTTTGATTTTTTTTCTTACATAAGTCACTTTCAGATTCTTTTTCCCACAGCAACAAACAAAAGCAACGTCTCTGTTTCTCTTGTTACGTAACTTCTCTTTATTCCTCGTAATGAACGACAAGTAAAAAGCACAGGCATGTTTGAATCATATGTTCTCTATTTGGCAGAGTTCAGGAGAGAAATGACTCTGGAAGTAATTACAGTTTCTCATTTGTGTGGTTAAAAATAAAACTAGGTATGTGGATGGATGGATGGATGGATGGATGGATAGATGGATGGATGGACGGACGGATGGACAGATAGATGGCAGACGGATAAGAAAACAATATCTTAATATACTCATAGTTCAGTCTTTTTAATGTGCAAAGTATATTTAGGGGATTCTAATCTCTGCAGTTTTTCTTTTAATAAAGGGGATTAAAGATAAGAAAGAAGCAATACAGTTCCGTTGTCTAACTATAGTTCTTCTACCCCCTACTTCCCATTTTGGCACTTAGACTGTTTCATTGTTATACTGCAAATGGTCTTGAAGAGCCATGTGTACTTGTACTTCACTGTGAGCCTCCTTTTTAAGCAGCAATCATTCCCTCAGCCTGAAGCTTCCAACTCAGGAACAGCTGTTCACAACTACTTATAATAATCCAATTACTAGGTACAAAAGAAAAAAGGCATCCTTCTGCTCATTTCCTCATTATTTGCAGACTGCAGAGAAACCCACCATTTATACAAATAAATAGTGGTCTCCTGCGCAATTTTTGTTTCCTTTTTTGTTAAGGGAATGGGGAGAAAATTGGAATTCCCAACTGGAAATGAATAGCTAGACTCTGGAAGAAAAACAAGAATGAAACTTTCTGAATATAATTACTTTATTGATTTACAAGTAAGTTTATTGCAGTGATTTCTCATATGCATGCTGTTCTTCTTATTGAATTTCAGTCCTTTGTGATCACTTTATTATTTTTTTTAATAAAAGAAAATATGAGTAATTCCTGACTTCATCTTCTTCAAACTTATTTTCTAAACTTCAGTTAAAAATTCTGTTTTAACAAAATAATGAAGTAATTTTTGTTGTAGGTAGAAAGTATTTTCACTGCTCATGTATTATTCGGTGGTTTAGTTTCTGTTGATTGCTAGTGATCCTTTTTTTTTCTCTCTTTTTTTTCTTTTTCTTCTTTGTTTTAATTTTGCTATTTCTCACAAAGAATTAAGAGAAACTTCCAAAGGCATCTATATTCTGGCTCAAAAGTTTTGATGACAGTCAGTTATTTATTTTGGACTCACCATTTACTCAAATTGCTGTCAGATGGTCAGATGGAACCCCTGGGCTACAGTAGGTTTTCTCAGCAGCAGAACTTTTGTCATTTTGGATGGGACAGTTATTTGTTGGGGGGAGCTGTGCTGTCCACTGTAGGATGTTTGGCCACATCTACGGATTCTGCACAGTAGGTCAGCGAGACCCCTCTCCAGTAACGACAATCAGAAATACCTTCAGACCTTGAAGGATGTTCCCTGTGGGGCAGCATCCCCTGGGCTGAGGACCATGGGGCTGAAGCATCCTCTTCTCTGTAATCGTGGGATAAGTCTATTTTGAGAGCAAACATCTCTGTGGACCATAAAGTCTACTGTTCTGTTGCTCTTACCATTAACTTTATACACCTCAGTTGTGGCATCTGCTGTTAAGTTGGTTCCTGGCATCGATCTTTGTTCCTTGCTTCATCATCCTCTTTCCTATTAATTCTGTAATTATACCTTTTTGGTGAACCGAACATCAGGAGAGTTAAATAACCAATGCACTGTATACACATAGGATTTGTGAGCAAAATCTTACTATTAATAAAATACAGAAAACAAATAAAAATGGCACACTGCTCATTAACAGGAACTTCCAGATCCAAATATTTTTCTAGTTTCATAATTCCTATACATTCATTTTTTTATCAGAAAGTTCTAGGCCCCCCCAAAACCTAAGCCCAGGTCAAATTATCCATGATAGTATTGATATTTATTATATCTAGAAAGCTAAATTTACTCAGGTGTGAAAAGAGGCAAAGCACTAACTCAGTGACTTTTGTCCACATATGTATTGGCCTCGTCATTCTGTTTTGTTATCTGTGAAATTATGGGGGTTGCCATAAGAATTAAATGAGGACATATAAAGCAGTTTATATAGTGCATAGCACATAGTAAGCACTTAATAACCTTTCTCAATAATTCCCCCTGCTCCAATTAATTGAAATGGCACTAATAGGTTAATAACGATTGAAAACATTTTTTTTTTGAAAGTCAGAACATTCTGTGAAATCCTGGCACATATCTTTGATTGCCTACTAAGCATTACAATCATTTATTTAGTCAGTCAAATATTTTTCCATATCTGAATATCTCTTAGATGCTTCAAATGTAACATATCTCATAATAGACTTAAAATCTAATCGAGTTCTACTCTTCCCTTCATAGTCTCTGGCTCTACATCCTTGCTTTTAAAAATATCTAGGGTTGATTTAAAAAAATATATCTCCTTGATTTATCACACTTTTCCTAGTGTTCAGACATCATGCTGCTGCATTAGAACATCTGATACAATCTTCACATTACTATACACAGTGAACTTTCCAAAAGAAATAATCTGATAAAGTAACTTCCTACATAACAATTCTTCAGTAACTTTCAGAACTATTCAAGATAAGCTCTGATGTCCTTCGTATGATATAGAAGGCCTTTTATGAACTGGCGTCTATTCTGCAAACTTATCGTTTGCCTGTCTTCACCTTGACCCCCCTGTTAGAATCTTACAGAAACATTTGAAGTCAATCAGTTCTGTGAGGTGTACTGTTAGCCTTCATTCTAACTCATGTTCTTCCATCTGTGTGGAATGCTTTGTGGCCCATATTCACTGAACTATTTTATAACTCTTAGTTGGATTAAATACCAATCTTGAGTGCTTCTGTTTTATCTAAGACTTATCTCCTTATAATGTTTCTCATATTACATTTATTGTATATATTTATTTGTCTGACTCCTCCTTTAGCGCTCAGCTTCTTAAGGGCTGCTATGATTTTTTATTTTCTGTAGCCCCAAATGTCTCACAGTTTTCTAAATATGTCTGGGAATTAAGATGTCTAACGTAATACTGCTGAAAGATACTTAAATACATTACACCCATCATTGTCAGCATAATGTACAGAATATGGGGCTGAAGAACGTGCTTTACAATATAGTGATAATGAACAAAGAACAGTGATTTTCTTGAGCCATCCAGATTTGAATCTCACCTCTGCTACATTACTAGCTTGTGTACTTAGACAAAGTTAATGATCTATTTGCAAGTTCTATTTCTTCATTTGTAGAACTATGACCATTTTTTTCTACATACAGTTGAGCTTAGATTTGAATATGGTAAAATATGTGATGTATATAATAGGTGCTTAAAAAATAATATCGCTAATAATTGATTCTATTTCTAATTTTAACTCAAATTCCAAGCAGGAGTTGATATTCCTACAAAGATTTAAATACTGTAATCAATTTTCCAAATATATCAGGCTGGTTCTAATTAAATGAATATTAAAAAATTAATGCGTGGCTTAAAAAGATTCATGGAAAGAAACAACAAAGAAAAGAGTTTCAAGTTCTAGGAAACAACTAAAAATGGCATCCTGTAGCAAATGCAAGTCCTTCATTGGAGTGTGACAATAATGGTACCAAACAAAAACTGAAAATATACAAAATAATCAAGAAGATTATAAGAAAAAATAATTTATAGATATAATTATTGGACCACATTCTGAGTTTACAGTAGAACATATGTACAATTTAAAAATGAAGAAATCTTTATACATGTCTTTACTATGAAGAGTGTGAACCAGTTTATAGAGACTTAGATACATAGTATAACACGTGAAGGCCACCAGCAATTTTTGACAGCTCATGATGGAAGGAAATAAACTCTCATATCCTGCATATAACCAACACTAGGTTCTTACAGAACATACTTGAAAAGACTGCAAAGACATACAAACACACACACGCACACACACACACATACACATACACATACATATACACACAAAGGATAATTAAGAATAATTCTGCAGATAAATACAGAGCAGCTGTTTGAGTTTGGAGCAACGAGGGGCACTAGCAAGTGAATTCAGGCTGCCCGGGAGATATAATTCCACAGCCAAACTTCGACAGGAAGAATTAGGGATGACTGTCTGGGTATATTGCATATCGGGTTTTGTCATACATAGCTGTATTATGAACTAAAAATATTTAATAGAATATCACCTTCAACAAATCTGTCTGCTACTTGCCTCAAGTGTTAAGTTAAAGAACCCTCCAGGTGAACTGTTAAATGCTGACGCTTAGACCTGATGATCACAGCCAAGATTCTGGTGCGAAATTAAGGCAAAATGCAGTGAGCAAAGGACTTTCCTTAACTGACACATGAGTCACATTGACTTGGTTCCTTGACTTGGTTACCAGTAGACATATAGAGCTGGATCAACACAATTTAAGTGACTGAATGTATTGTTAATATATTAATCAGTATGTCTGTCTCTAATGTCAATGTTTTTATATGTTTATATATATAAAATTAAGACCCTAGGCTAATTTAGTCATTTTCAGGTATTTTTAACAAACATAGCATGTTATCCCATTTATTATGTAGAAAAGATTTGGCATATTTTTTTCAACATACCTCTCAGAGTTTCAAGTTTTTTGTTATTTCTTCAAGAATAAATGTTAGAATAGAAAACATACAAGTTTTCAATATTCTATTCAATTTTTACAAGAAATCATATGTGATAATATTGCGGAAACGCACAAATTCTTCTCATCCCGATACTCAATGTCCTTTGTAATGTGACAGCTTTTCCCATCTAGAAGTGAGGTCTATTTCTCCACCCTTTAAAATTCTAGCCTGTCCATGTGACTTGTTTTGGCCAATGAAACATTAACAGATGTGATGCAATCAGAGGCATAAAAAGTATTTGTGCAACAAAGCCACTTTCCTCCTTTGCTTGCTACCATGTGAAAAAGGCCAAACTAGCATGCAGGTGTGGATAAGAGACTAGAAGGAAGAGAACCCAGATGCCCTGATGGATAGCTTGCCAGTCACTGGACAGAGTGAGGCCATCCTATATCATTCTGCCACCAGCCACTAACCAGTTGACTATAAACACTTGAGACAGCTCAACCCATCCCCCAGGCTGCATCAGATCAGAAGAAGCACATGGTCAATGAACAGAATCATGGAAATGAAAGGTATTTTTTTAAAGTCACTGACTTTGGGGTGGTTTGTTACATAAATCCGTAACTGTTAGGCAATGAATCATCTCAGATCAAAAACAAAACACCTTGATGCATGAAATTTGTTCTGACAAAGAAGCTTTTTTCAAAACAATGTGTAACAAAATTAAAATAATAATGTAATAACATTCAAGATGGAAAATAAATCATCAGGCTTGATATATTACTGATTCTTAACTGCTAGATCGAATGCCAGATCAGACATTACCATCAGGGGAGACTTCCTGGAATTATTTTCTGAAGGCACTTTATATTTATTTTGTTCTCCCGTAGCTTTCCTTTACTGTATTTCACTTTAAGTCATTAAATTTACCACTTTCTTTATTGCATTAATTTTAGATGTGCACATTCTTCTTGTTCTACTTTTTTTCAGTTCGATGAAAGTAGGATCTCTGTGTTTCATCTTCATTCTTCAGTGTGAGTGACACGGTGCTTGGCACGTAAAATGTTTGAGCCTTGTTACCTCAATGGGATTTATATTATTATTCTGGATGTATAGGATTCTTTTGGTATCTTGATTTGTCATTCAGAACTTCTCCTTTGATATAAACGTATTTATATAAAAAGCCTCAGATTTAATGGGCATTTCATAGACCTTACTTGAATAAATGTTGAAACCGTAGTACAAACTAAAAGAGTAGGGAGTGTCTCGTGAAAACCCTGTTTGCCTAACTTTCATTCTAGGTCTGATCATTGCTACTGGGAATTGATTCTTTTAGGCCCTCTCTGCTACCTGAGCAAGGAAATATATGTGTGTACTAACCTGTGTGTATACACATATCTATAAACATCTAAACCTAACCATCTGTATCTGTATTAAATTAAACATGAGTTTATATTGATGTCCCCAATTTTGACCCATGACCACATGCATCATTCTACTTCCTCTCCGTGCTTATCTGTAAAGTCCCACCCCAAAAGTAAGAACTCTGGTTCCCCTGATCTGTCACCAACTTATTTAATTTTTCGGTTCCAGCACACATACAGAGCAGTATCAAAACTGTTAACCTATATGCCCTTGGGACACTTTATCAACTAGAAGAAAGCGCTTATGTTCAGCTCTTTTGCTTTTCACTTACAGGCTCCATTCATTTCCAAGATCACTGGGGTTAGCACCTTTCTCCTGCCTCCTTCAGTGAGGCTGCTTCATACATTTGTAACACAGTTAAATTCTCTTGTCAGAGTCTATATTCTTTACTGGGATTCCCCGAACTACTAAATGACTCTTAAATCTGCATACATTAAGTTTTGCTCTTCGTGCTATAAATTTCTGTGTGCTTGACAAATGCATAGTGTCATATTTCACCGTGATAGTCCCACCGAGAACAGTTTCACAGGCCTAAAATCCCTTATGCTTCACCTGTTCATCCCCACCCTCGGCCCCAAAGCACAGTCAACCACTGATATTTTTAGAATCGCCATAGTTTTGAGTGTTCTTGAAAGTCATATCATCGGAATCGTATACTATGTAGACTTTAGACGGCCTTCTTTTATTTAGTGGTGCACACTTAAGTTTCTCCCTATCTTTTCATGCTTGATGGTTCTTTTTTTTATAATTAGTAGACTCCATCTTTTCCAATAGTTTATAGAAAAAAGTAGGCAGGAAGTACAGAATTCCCATATACCTCCTTTGCATACATTAGTATTGCACATTTGTTACCATTGATGAAGCACCGTTAATACATTCTTATTAACCCAAGTCCATAGTTAGCCTCAGCATTCAGTCTCTGTGTTGTACAGGATGGGTTTTCGTCAGGTGCATAATGTCCACCATGACAGTCCTGTATAGAATACTTTCCCTGGCCTAAAACCCCCTTGCGTTTTATCTATCCTTCCCCTCTCCCTGCAAAATAGGATTTGTTAAAGACTTAGGAAGAGCTTGACATATAGAAACTATACAAGCATAATCTTGATTCTCCTTCTCCGGAAACATGTCCTCAAGTACTGCCAGAAAACTGCTGGTGATGCCCTTCCATCATCGAGCGTAAAATCGAAGATGTTTACCTTTACGAAACCACTTCCCAGCAACAATGCCACTTCTGCCTCAATGAGCTAATCAATCACACAACTCCTGATGTCCTTCCAATCCCTCGTTACCAGCTATACTAGTACTGCTGGTATTGCTGTACAAAGATCCCGTCACCCGTCATCTGCCACGAACCGGATTTGTGTGCATCTGATGGGCAGAGTACAGGTCACCTATCCGCCTTTTGTTCGGTGAGGCGTCTGAGAATTCAAATTCTGGTTTTTCTCTGTGAGAGACAGGACTCAATTATGGAAACACTACTCAAGAGGTGATCATGACTGACAATGGTCAATGACAACAGCTAGCTGTGACTGTTAAATTCACTCCTTTTGTGTTTACTCATTTTGGTTTGGAGTCACCTTTGCTTTTGCTCCATTTCTCACCCCAGACCTGCACTGTTGTCATGACTCTTGGCTTCAGCATTCACTGTTCATTACAGTTGCTGGAAATGTTTCTTCTTTCCTGTTTCTTCGAGTAGACCCAATGCATGATGCTAATATCAGCAGAGCGCACAGACAAGCGAGCTATTAATAAGCGTGATATGAAGTTTTATTTACTGTGATTTCAGACTCTAAATTATGACTGAGAATTTCATATATTTTGGTTTTGAAAATTACCCCACCCTTAAAAAGGATTTCTTCTTTGGCCTCACACCAGAATTGGTAGTGGGGAAAGAGCAATAGCTTTGATAAAGACCCCAGCTCCAGGATTCTGGCATTGGTCTCTGCTATTGCCAGCAGGGAGCCTGCCACACCTGTTATTAAAAGAGGAACTCAGGCAGCAGAGCAGGTAGCGACAGAGACAACGGCAGCAGGACACTCCAGCTGCCAAGAAGAGCATATACTTATCTCCGCTCTCTAGAGCATGATTTCTTAACCAAAGGTTGTCGAAAAATACACATGCTGAGCCCCGCTGCATCCAAGGTAGTGATCTGGCAGGTCTGGGTTTGTGCTTGGGCACCTATCATTTATAAACAAACAAATAAGTAAACGTTTCATGTCATTCCAAAGCATGCACTTTGTTCAAATGCTGCTGTGACGGAAGAAAAGATGCCTTTTTTGTGGAGCTAGGAATGAGAGGGCTGACATTCTATATTTGGTTAATACCCACATGAAAGACAACATCGGGGGGAACGTGTGTGTTCCCTCAATTGCAATCTCAGAAGAAACCTTGTGTAGAAGTCTATGTTGATGGTGGGGGCAGTGGGGGAGGGAGCAGCTAAAAGCAATGGTCAGAAAGAGTTATAGCTCAGAATAGCAAAATAAACACAAAGAAATACCTGAACTCTGACAACAGTGAGCAGATTGCAATATTTTAAATATATATATATATATATATATATATATATATATATAGTAGTTCTGCTGTACATCTGTTTCTTTAGCTAAATTCGATTTGTTACTTTTATTTCTTAGTAAGGTAACTAATTAGCGGAAGGATAAAATTTTAGTTAGAGAATGGAATCTTGGAGTCATCTTTTTCAAAAGATAATTGGTTTATGGTATGTCTTCTTTACCAGTGCAGGATACATGCTTCCTGTTGTTTTGAATACAAATAATTCTATAATGTAAAATGAGGAAACAGGCTCACGCCTGTGCAAATTTTAAATAGAACACAGCACTAGTATTTGGTGTTTTATCATTTCTCTCTTTAGTTTTCTCCCTTGAGGTTCTAAACCCTAAAATCTAAATTAAACAATAACTAGACAAATGCCATCCCTCACACATTGTCCTCTAGCAGCTCTTGGAAGTTTAAAGAGGATCTGAAAGTTTTATTTCTACAGGTATACCTTCCTACATTCAGATGTTGCTAATTTTAGGTTCAAAGTTCTTAAATAAGTTGATAAGATCTTTACAGGAGAAAAAAACTCTACAGGGTTTTGAAACCCAAATAACAAAGACTGTGGAAGGCACAGATCTTAACCTGTCTGTATTGAGGGCAGAGTTAAGTTGATTAGTTATCTGGGTTTGATTTGGTGGGGAGGGGCTCCGTGTTGTAGATGAAGCTGCTGAGTTTTTAATCCCACACATTCTATCACAGTCTCCATTAGAGATGCAATCACTCATCTGTCAAATCTATTTTGAAAAGGATTTTGGAGGGAGAATACAGCGATTTATTCTTTACCACTCTGAAATGATCTTTTCTGAAAATCACACTGAACATACACAAGAGATAGTGTAATATAATCTCTGATAGCATTAGTTTGTGAACCTTATCCTATACAGAGATTCTTCTTACAAAGCTTTATCACATTACCTCATCTCAGGGTGCTATTGCCCTCCTTGAGAAAAGTCACCTGTTCAGAGAAATACAAAGAAAATAATATCTTTGAAGGATAAACACATACTCTAGTGTTTTCAGGGTAACATGAGCAATGCAGCAGGTGTCTGATGCTGGCAGACCATCCGTCCGCTATCGTACACAATACACAAAAGCATACATTTCACTGAACCTAAAGTACATGATAATCAGCCCAATCAGAATAAGACTATATACTTGTCCAAAATCTTGAATGGCTCAGCTTTCCATCCAAGTCTATAATCGGAGCATCGGGCTCTCTAAACTAGCACTGTCCTGAGTATGACTGTGGTGAGAAGACGTGAAGGCGTGAGAACTGGACAGTTCTCACTTGCAATTTGCACAGACAGTAAACTAAGAAGCATGGACAGTGCCGTGGTGATGCTTATCAAAGCATTTGCAAGCAGCCTCATGGTTTGGATGACAGGTCATATTTTAAATTCCTGGATTTTTTGTTCCAATGCCTACCCTTCACCCCTATGGGTGAGGGAGGGATCGTCCCCCAAATAGCCCACGGTGGATGAGCATACAGCACATGAGATCAGACAGATGAGCTAGACAACAGTTTCCTAGTCCCGTATACTCATAGCCTGGGAGCGGAGGGAACTGCATGCCACATGGATGTTTGAATCAGGAACAGAGTTAAGAAACAAAGGCTACGGGAGGCAGGCTTTACTGCAACAAAAGGGTAGAGTGACCCTTGGTTGCTACAGGCTTGTTTGAATAATTCTGTGGGCTGGCAGAGCACTTACACCCACTACTCAAGGATAAGCAGAATCCGTGTCTGGTTCTCATGATGAGGGGCGTTTGGGTACGGGATCTATTTAAGGAGGCAAAGTGGGAGGGGAACCGGTCATATGCCATTTGAAACCTTTCTGATTTTCCCAGATATCACAGCAGAATTTAATTTCAGTCCCTATACCACATCTTTGAAGAAATTAAAAATGAGTGGATAGTGTTCTATATTAGCCCCTTCTCATTTTGATAACCATATCTCGGGCGAATACTACCTGGAATATAATTAATCTATGCAAAAATTTTAGTTTTAAGTTTTGTGCTTACCTGGTTTATTCATCAGGAGCATCATTTATTTCTGAATTAAAACCTAGTTTGATTCGACAAGTCTGTGAAATTCCCATTGATACAAGATTGATATTAAAGATATGTTTTACTGTATCTATATAGCATACAGCATAGCAAATTTACCATGAAATAGGTAAATAAAGAGAAATCACAGGTTGGGGTTTTAAGAGCCCACGACTCATGCCAGCCCCGCTTTGCTTTGAAGCTGGGCCCATGCAGAGTTAGAGGTGGCTACAGTCCATCCGTGTTCTCTCCGGTAGAGCAGTCCATGACACTGTTGATCCATCACGGACGTTTATTTAGCCTTGCCTTTCAAAATCGTGACACGGTTTGCTCATTTTATTAATGTGATTTCTTTGTAAGTTAATCAGATTCAAAATAGCGTAAGTTCTTTGGACATCATTACGTTTTAGTAAATTTTGATCTAAGAGCTTGGAGTGACAACTCAGAAGTCATTCAGAAATGCAAACATGTTTTGTAAGAACATTTTAACATGACTGTGATAGATTCACTATAATTCATTCATTCATTCATTCATTCATTCACTTTTTGCATGCTACACTTCAGAAACCATTTAAGGCATGGGCACTTGTCAATGCCATTCCATTGAAAAAAATACACCTTCACTATGCTTTATGTGTGACATGAATTTTGACTCAGTAAAGTCAACTATAACATCATTGAGTTATATCAGGAAACTATCACTGCAAAGAAATTTTATTTTTCAAAGAAATAAAAATCGATTGACTTTGAAAGTTTATAAAAGTATATTCATATTAGTAATATAGAGAGATAAGTATGTAAATAAACTCCCCCAAATTAATTATTGTTGTTACAATTAACAGCCTTCCCTTTATGTAAGGCCCTCCAAATAGATTATAATGTTATTTTGTAAATAATATAGAATTTTTCCTGTAAAAAGCAACCATGCTCAAGTTGAAAACCACAATGATATTTATGCCTTTTAAATAAGGCAGAATTCAGATGACAATGTCAGTGTGGCAGGATCTGGTCATGCTTATATTACTGATTTCTTGTGTTATAGTGAAAAAAAAAATCCTATGCAATTTTAAAGACAGAATACATGATCTGAACCATAGCTCAATATAACTGAATGCATGATTTAAGAACCTTGCTATAAAATTAAATTTATGATATTTCACTGGTCATGCTGATGATTATATGAAACAGAAAACAAAAGTAAAATTGCTTTCAACAATAAATATTTATTATTGGCCCATGTAGTTCAAGTACCCTTAGCTGAATCGAGTTTCAGGCAAGGCTCAGTGAGGTTGATGGGGATACTTTCAGATCTCTTGTCCTCTCTGGCTGGCTTATTCCTTTGGCTTGCTCTTGGGATCAGAAATCATGATGACTAGGTTTCTTGCTCACTTCAGAAAGGAAAGGAAGTTTTTTCTGAGCATTAGGGTTTTTGTCCGAAGCTTTGCTGTCACTGTGCCAACTTATGCTGCATGGACACGGATGAAGCAGTTGTGTGCGGCAGAATCCCAAGGGCTCGTTGACTTAAACTGGGAGTCTTTTTGGGCATAATCCCTCTGACCAAAGGAATGGTCTTACATTGACTGTCTCAGTCACCAAGAACCCTGGGGTGGGGTCAAGATGAGATTAGATGAAGTGGAACTTGATGATAACCATGATATCCACAAGGAGGATGAAGAAACCTTATTAGAATTATGCTGGGAGTTCTTTAGGAAGTGTAAATATGTTCATTGTAATTTTTACCAAACATTAAGAACTAGGAAATTTAAATAAAATATATATTTATGTTAAATATATATCTATACAGTCTTCTTATACATAAAGTCTAGGAAAAGTGTGTTATTTTTATAATACAAGTATATTCTACCGGCATCCAAATTTTTACAACACTTTTTGTATTTTATCAGAGTTTAAGTTTTTTTTTAAAATGACACATATAAAAATGAATGTTTTTGATGGACAAACCAGAATTCATACAAAATAGAAGAAATCATTTTTACTTTATTTAATAAAATAATAATATTATTAGTTGCATTTTTATTTTATATGCTTTAAAAGAACCATGAGCATTCTGCTTTGGAACATGAGAAAAGATGTTTATATTTTGAATACGCATCCCAGTCCATTTATTTATTGGGTGAGATTTAATATTCCATTCACTCTATGCTTTTGGATAAAGCAGTATAGTTTTATCCTTCTGCTTCTTTCAGCATCAAAATAGGCTGACGGAATAAATAAACTACTTTGTTAAATTTGAAGAGAAAATTCAATATCTATTGTCATTTTGAATGGTGAGACATTTATCTTACAAGTTCATATGGTGAAGCGAAAATGGAGAACAAACCTGGTTAACAAATATGGATTTGTCAATTATGGGAAAGATACCCTAAACATGTAAAGAAAAATAATTGTGATTATCCAAATCAATACGAAAATTAATCTGTTCCAACGGCTTTTTTGTTCCCTGTCTCCTGCCGTATCTGAATGAGGCAGGTACTCATAATTACATGCCGTGGTGCATGAGGTCCGCCTTCTTCCCTGATACCAAGCTCTAATGAATTTCATTATTCTTTTTTAATTTACATACTCTTGCAGAATAAAGATTCCCAAATCATTAACTAATTTGATATGTCTGAAATACCAATTCAATTGTGTGGTCCCCTGAGATTTTTCACATATCTTGTTCAAACACCTCTTAACTTAGTTTCTTAATTAGATACACCGTGATGGATGGGCTTTTATATCATAGTCTCAGAGGGACAGTGAATCAGCCTAATTTTTATTACAATTTAGGAGACTTAGATTAAAAGTCATTTAAAACAGTCAAGTCAGAGTTTGTGAAGAAATATTCAGAGTCCCCTGAATTAAGTGTTTAATTTATACAGATGCAAAGTGATATAATAAACGTTTAGAATCCCGATCATATTCTGTTAGGAAATAGTAAATGATACTGGATGAGATTTAAACATATGTGTTCTTTGGTTATAAGGGAAAATGCTACATTAACAAACATATCAGGTTTATAGAGAAAAGAATTAGGACATTAGAGATTATAATAAATGATACTATGAAAATTATTGATATTTTCAATGGGCTTATTTTTCACTTAGCCTCTATGGGGCTAAAAAGAATATTAATGTTTTTATATCATTCTTTCTATTCTTATATTTACTTTTATGTAAAAGAAGTATAAAATATGTCCATGTTAAAAAAAAGCACTGAAAAAATTTGCATGAGTTTTTCTAGAAGTTGTCTATATTTTATAATAGTATTATATGTGTGAAAGTTTTGATATTTTAATGGCATGTATATAAATATCATAATTTATAGGTCATATTTTAGAAAATGATTTAAACTCTTCAGTAATTTTATGCATTTTAAACGTTTTAATTTGTTTTTGATAATAAATTTAGTTCTCTCTAGTCACTGAGAGGAAACAACAGGCTATATATAGTATCACTTCTACAAACTAATGAGTAAAATGCACTTGAATATTTTAGTGGTGATAATTTTATTTGATATGCCATTTTATAAGGTCCTAGCAAGTAGTAGGCATTCAATAATTATGTGTTAAATGAAAGATTTCTAAAGTATGTTTTCATCATCAGGATATCCACTAAACTATATATTTCTAGCCTGGCGAGGAATTGTGGTAGTGGTGAAGTGAGGCATTTATATTTTAAAAACCAGATGATTAAAAACACAAATCCAGCATTTTATTCTCACACATTTTTGTTTAGTGAAACATAACAACCTATAAACAGTTTTTTATAGTATGCATTGTTTTCTATGTAACTCTAGTGTGAAATAATGTGTGTTAGGTCAAACTTCAAGCAAAAGAGATAGCTTTTAAAATATAGCCAACAGACAAAGGTTGAGAATTCCTAGGAATGGCTGAGTAGAATCTCTTAGATGAAACAGGATGATGAGGTGGCAAGACCTTCGAACTGAAATCGGAACTCAAGGCTTAGACTTCCTCCCGTTATTAACTTTAAACCGTAATTTCAACTTTTGGTGCTTCCGTTTCTTTTCTCTGTAATTTAAGAAGATTGGGAAAGACTTTTTCATCTGTAAAATTCCATTAATTTGAAATTGTACTTTCGTGGTTTCGATAATATATTTATGTAGTAATCATATAAATGTTGAATGTGTATATGTACACAGGATAAATATATGTACTATATACTTAATATATATGTAGAATAAATGTATGAAGATTATACTACACACACACACACATATACACACATATATTTAAGATCATCCTATCCTCCTTATAAACTGTCCCCTCTGTCATTAAAACATTTTCCTCTTTACCTATGGTAATTTTTCTGGTTCTAAATTCTACCATTTCTAATTTTAATGTTCTTCTCTAGGTGTCTTATAAATGTGCTTTTGTAATGTATCTTTTTCATGCTTTTAAATGTAAACAGTGTATTCATTTAAAAAGTGATTTTTCTGTAGACAAAAACATAGTTTAGTATTTTCCCCCGCTATGACGATTTCTGCCTTGCTACCTGAGTTTAAACTATTTATATCTAATACCATTATCGCCACGATTGAGTTTAAATATACCAAATGTTCTTTGTTTTTTCATGTTGCTTTTCTTCTTTGCTCTAGTTTTTGCTCATTTTCTACCTTTATTTGGATGGATTTAATACTTTTTCGTATGCAGTTGCTAAGCTACTATTGGCTTAGTAATTACAACTTCGTTGTGTTGGTTTTTTTTTTTTTTTGGTCATTGCTCTAGTATTTACAAAACGCACCTTTTTAAAAGCATCACACATTTGCTAATTTCAAATAAATATATAAATCAAAGACTCATAGTATTATTGGAGTTTCATTTAATAATGAGAAAAGTTTCATTTATAGATCATCCTTATTTGAACTGCATTAGTTCTGAGAAAGGTCTGTTAAATGTTTTAGTATTATTTTAGGAAATTTTAAAAGCCTTGAAGTGCATATTTCCACAAATTTCAAATTATTGCAGCGATAAATATTCATTATACTTAAAAGATTTTATTAATAGGCAGACTTATTTTAATACTTCTCTATCATATTAAATTTTTGAAATGGCATGGTTTTCCACAGGTCTATTCTGAGCAAAATTCATTTCATTCTAAGTAAAACCCTACAATATTATGCAGTAAAATTCTGACAGTTTTATCTGGGCTGACAATGAGCTAATGGTTGCAGCAAGCATTGGAAACTAGTTTAGACTTAAACCCAAATGACCAAACTTGTGTGAGTCCAGACCAATGCTCTGCTCAAAACTGTATAATTGAAAGATGTAAGAGCTAGTGATTAGAAATGGAAAGAATAAGAATAACCCTGAATTGAACTGAAACACAGAAAGTAACATTAACAGCACAGGATAGAAGGCAGATTGAATGCTTAGCAAAGATTTTTCAGCATTGTCAAGGAAGGCAGTGAAATATTCTCTGTGGGACATTCGTAGCAATAGCTAGCCTTGTACTAATGGAATAACAATGCATAAAAGCCATTTAAAAAAGAACAAAAGGTACAATTTACCGGAAGATATATGCTCAGTATGTAAAACCCAAGGAAAAATAGGGCCCTGACTACATGCTTCAAAAGGTAGCACATCAATCTATGAATAGGGAAGAAAAAGCAAGTAATTCAGAGAGTATTTCTTTTAAAAAGATGGAAAAAAGTTACAAGAAAAAGAATGTCTTTTGCTACAATTTCCATATAGAATACTGTGGGAAAAAATGAAAAAAAAAATAAAGCTTTTAGAATTTATATATTGATGAGATATACCTCCAGCTACTTTATATTTTAAAAGATGTTCATTTTTGTGTAGAACAATGAAACACCACACGCAAAATATTAATAAGATATATTTCTTCCTTTATTTGTGGAGTAAACAAAATAAAATGTAGCTAAAATAGCAGCTAACAAAATATTTATATAAATGTCGAATATCATTTATGACTTTTAATGAATTAGTGTCTTTATGCGTTATCTGACAAATATATCACTACTACAGGACAATGAAAAGTAGATGTCTGTTGGCAACTGGTGACCCCAGCTGGCTTATAATATAGTAGGTGGACTCCATTGCATACATTGCAAGAGTAAAGGGGCGTTTTGCTTTGTTTTGTTTTTATCTTGGTCACGGCACTTAGAAACTTTATTTTTTATCACCCTTACTTCCATTTTCTGTGGAAGGGTCTGGAAGAAGAGCTTAAGGCCACTCAGTGGTAGTGCCCACCCATTCGCAGCCTGAGCCAGGGGCTGCAGACCAGTCCTCAGTGGCCGGCTGAGGGTTCTGGCCTTTAGTAGGTAACTGTTGCCTGGGCACGGAGGCCACCTGCTCGCTGTCAGCCCCGTCTGTGACCCCAGGTTGAGTGGCAGTAAATTCGAGAGCTGGAGCAGTCCATTCACCTTGAAATTTCTAAGTTGGTCCCGGCCTTTTCAGCAGCAGCCGGCTCTCCCTTTCCAGCCTCTTGTGGATCCGTGTGGCCTCCTGTGGACATTCACGGGCAGCTCCATCCCCACCCAGTGCTTCCTGGGCCAGCTTGGCGCAGGTGGCGGGGTCCACGTAGCATGGAGGACAGTTGGGGCTACACAGGGCAGTGAGTGGTAGGTGGGTTAAGATGCCTCCGTGAGGGGCTGGTGGTGGGGCCTGGGATCAGAAACCACCAGAAGTCATGACTCCCTAAAGGTCACCTGGATCTGGTTAGAGAAGATCATCATAGTTTTCATTTAATTTAATTAGTTTTTACCCTGCTGTATTTGTAAGCTGGCCTAAAAATCAGCTAGATACGAATAACCTCTCGTTTCGTACCAGCATTAGCAGACCTTCCCCGCAACGCTGAGAACCAGCCACTTCTTTCTCCCAGGAGTTCCTAGTTGCTAAAAAAGAAAAACCTCTGAGTCCCAACAACTTTTCTTTTTTTTCTTATAGCATTTCCAGGGGATAGGGGTGGGTCATTTACAAATGTGTTTGAAAATATACATACTCTAATAAGCATAGATAGGAATAAACACTTTATATACAACATAGCGATGCATAAATTCATACATAAATAAATGCAAGTCAAAATAGCATTATACAATTTGGCGACCATTTAAAAATATTCACAATTTCTAGTTAAAGCTTTGTAAAAGAAAACTACCAGTATAATTAAAATACATTAAAATATGTTTCCTGACCCATCAGTTTTAGGAATGTCTAATAGCTGGCAGTGTCCAATACTCATATATTCAAAGAAATATACAAAATATGTTCGTGTCAGGAAAGGTATTAGCCAAAAACTTGAAACAATCTATTCTATGAAATTCTATGCAAATAGTCTATGGAACTATTGCAAGTAATTAGTTACAAATTATATAAACAAGACAAGGTATTTTAATGAAATAATGAATACATTTTTTACATCCTGTTAGTAATCATTTTGCCAAAGATGTTCAGAGCTAGGATAAGAAGCCATATTTAGATGGTGATGTTCCTATTCACTATTCCTTCATTCATTCACTCTTACAAGATTAAAAGTAAGATTTCATTAACTAATTTATTCATATCACCTGTTTGCTATTTTAACAGATACGTGTTTCCAACACTAAACTAGATACTGCTTATTAAAGAGAAATGCACACTTTTGTTTATTTTAACTGAACTCATCTAGCACATGGTAGTGATATGAAGTTAAAGAGGAAAAAGTAACCTTCCCTTGAAGAATTGTAAAAGATACCCCTCTGGGGTATATCAAGAAGAAAAAAAGGTTTCTTTTCTTCTGGGTTGATGTGCCCACTTTATAGAGGACACATTTGGCAAGAAAAGCAAAAGCAATATTATAGTTCTTGCCCCCGGACCCTTGACCAGGCACCATTATGTAGAGGATACCCTGACAGCCTTATTCAGAGAAGTTAGAACTCTGAAAATATATTGCTGAAAATATAGAATATGATTTGTCAAAACTAAGCTCTTCATACTGAATAAAACAAAGCAGAAAGATGACATAATCACAAGACTTTTGACTTGCAGGCCAGGAAACTGAAAGCTACAAGAGAAATGAGTTTCAAGTTGCTCACAAACTAAGGGATTTTATGGGATAAATACCGAAGGTTTTTCTGGCTTTTTAGTTGATTGGTTGCCTAGTGGTCTTCTTTCTTATTTGGATCAGGGTAGCTGAGTCAGGAGAACAAGGCAGTCTAGAGATGGTATGAACAGACATGGCATTTGGGGATTGGCTGGTGTACTCTGCTGATTTCTGAGAAGAGCTGTAAACTCCTGTAAAGTTAGGTTGAGTTTCCTTTATGAATCTGTGATTCATTTCCATTTTGCCCCTGACATAAGTGACTCCATTTTAGTTGAGTTGTACAGATTGAATCAATTTACTTATCTGTTTTCTCTATAACTTTATTTATATATGTCAAAAGGGATAAATGCATTGGTATGGCAATTGGAAACTCATAAAATCTGCTTGATGACTTAAAGTCTTAAAATCTTTTCACTCTTATTTGCAGGTTGGTCTGTGGAAGAAAGAATCTCCAACATTGCTCAAGCAGATACCTTTCTGATGTTTAACCAAAGGTAAGCAATTCCTTGTTCTAGGTTGTAACCATAAGTATGCTTAATGGGTAGCCTATTTCGGATTCAAGAGCAGGGTGAGGGCAGTAGAATACACATTTCAATGACTGGGATAATTGTAATGTAGTCAGACTCAGATAAGAATTTCCACCTTCCTTTTTTAACTTGTAACAACAGTTTCTTGGGAACCATATTTTGGAAAAAAATGATTCTATACCCTATTTCTTTTGCTTATGCTGCTTCTGTATCCCATGGAACTTGAATTTCATATTTGGACAAATTTAGTTGGGTATTAAGGGAGTGTTATCTAACCCAAGCTCATGTGCCTGATGTGCTATGAAGCTGGTCAACAAAGCATGGAGTATGCAGCAAGGAGAGAGTCTGTTTCGTGAGGCAGCCTAACAGGAGATGGGGCAGAAACCTAAATCTGTCTCCCCGAATAAGGCTTGAAGCAAATTTAAAGAATAAGGTGAGAAGGGGCTACACATATTCATTGATTCTAATTCACGGGGTCTGATTGGATAGTCTTGGAACTAAGCCATCCTAAGGCAAGGGACGAGAAAGAGGGCGGGAGAGAGCAAAGTAATTTCAGTCTGGCAGAGTTTGATTGGTCAGTCCTGTCTGTGTTCACATTTGGTCTGGGCACCAGATCTTTCTTATCAGTGGACTTCTTGCTTTTTAATGGGCTCTGGATGGCAAACAACTACACCTCTGTTACTTAAGTTCCACTGTGCTCCGGAGGTCAGCTTTGGGTCACCTGGCTGCTAATTGTGCAGACTCAGGTTAGCTAGACTGGCTTCAGACTGTGTTAGCTGGTTTTGGCTGGCACTGGCAGAGGGGTGAGAACTGCTTCCTGTAGTTTTCTGTAGGATACTTAAACAAAACAATACAAAACAAAAAACTTTGTTGATAGCCAGATTCATAGGAAGAGGTGAAGAAGAAAATCACCTTCTCTAAATAGTGTTCGGTTTTTCTGACTTCTCTTTCACGTTCTTCAGATATGTTTTCTAACGGCTTTATTTGAAAAATACTTTTATTTTGCTTTATTTTGATTAAAGGTTATAGTGCTGTAGAGTAACTGAAAAGTCATTGATGGCGGGAGGGGAACAGAATATGTCACCCCGAAATGTGCTTCTTTAGTATAAGGATTGTTTTGAGCTGAGTGTTTTCAAAGAAACAGCAGACATAAGAAAAAGGATTACAAATGAATAATAGCAGTTACCCATGTGTGGGAGACATTGACATTTATAAAGACGATCTCCGTTTGTAAGAGCGTCCCCATCTCTGTAACAGGAAGAGGAGGACAATTCCAACTGTCTAGAAACTACCAATGGAGAAGTCAAGTAATTAATTTTTCATAACAGCCATATTCCTGTTTACTGTGCTTTCCCTGATAACCTCTCATAACTACCTCCCCCTCCCGACATACACACGTCTTTAGTTTTTATCTGGAAATAGTGTTTAAGGTGTGGGCTTGGACTATTATTCCCCGGTGTTACTCAGTTTTCCTGGTTTTCCCCCATGCATACAGGAGGTGCATGTTATTAAAGTAATGTTTCTCTCCTGTTAATCTGTCTTTTAATATGACAGTGTCTCAGCCAAGAACCCAGGAGGGTAGAAGGAAATTGTCTTCCCCCCCTCCCCTGACAAAGCACTCGATCAAAAGAATAGTTAAAAAGAGAAGGAAATTAGCTATCATCAGTAAAGAGATCTCATTTCAGAAATCAATTTGTGTTTTGTACGCACGCACACATACATACACACATATATATATTTCTGTAATCAGCATTTTTTTCATCTGTAATTCTTAATGAAGCTGTAAGAATATCGCTATCCTGTGATTTAATCTACACAAAGAAGTACATGGTAAATAAGCTTCCTTTGTTTGCTGTGTCTTTGATAACTTACTAAAAGAAATTTTTTTATTTTGCTTGTGTTTAAAATTTATTTTTCCAGCGATTTTGGATTTTGACGGTGTCGATTATTTTTAAATAGCCTATAAAATGATTTATTCTGAGGCACTTATGTTACATTTTCTCATTAATTTGCCATTACTATACATAAAATTAATATTGGAAGGGGTATCTTTTAAGTATTTCTCTATAAAATGGTGATATTTTTATATTAATATTCTGTGTAAAATGAAGTCAAGTGATTTAACAAATCCTGGTGTAACACTAATTAGAATTGAAATTTTTAAAAGAAAATGAGATAAATATACTTTAACCCAAAATGAGAAAGATTGAAGTTAAAGGAGCGAAAGTCTGATTCTTCTAATTTAAGTTACTAGATCGCGACGAAGCTGCAGACACACAGCTGTTAAAAACTCTTGGCTTAAAAATTATGCTTAACCTTTAAATGTATGTGGATAAACTTATTAATAAACAGAGAAGTAAGACTATCATCACTTCTTTTAATATCTTTCTTTACTGAAGTTACAATATACCTGAAAAATAGTTTTTCTTTTCTTTTTTTTTTTTTTTCATAGGGTATCTTCCACCCTAAGCTATTAGTTTCTGATATTCTAGACTTTTAAATTTTATTTAGAGGAGTAATTAAAAAAAAAAAAAGATATCCACACTTGACATATCAAAATAAAATAAAAGTCAATCCTATCTTACTCTTGTATAGTCTCACTTAAAAGTAAATTTAAAGTAAAAACTAACAGATATTAAGCACTTATAATTTCTGAATAATTTGTTGGAATTAACTTGTATGATAAATTTCCCAACGCTGCTGTTATAACCTTCATATTAAAAATGAGGAATTTAAAGAAAAAAGCGGTTAAATAGTTTTCCAAGTTTGCACAGTGAACAAATGGGTCTGTCAAAATCGTATGTAGTGTGGCTCTGGAATTGTGTCTCAATCACTGTGCCATTCTTTTATAATCACTGTAGAGTATTATCTCAATATATTACAGCAGTGATATCTTTTGCACAGAAACACCTTTGACATGAATTTCCTATTTTCATTTTAATTAAATATTAAACACTGCATAGCACCACAAGGCAAACTGCTGAAACTCTTCAAATTTGTGTTTCATTATTTCCCAGTAGAATCAGATACAAGAGGTCCTCCAATAATATCATTTTGTTCAAGTTCGTTTCGTTATCACTCTGATGAAATGCAGTAGGAACTTAACTCTTACTTATATAAATTAGCCTATGATAAAATCGGTGTCATTGTATGTCCTTTTGCTTAAAGTAGCAGAACCTTTTGGCCATGTTAAGTGAGGACTTAATTGTATATGTACAAAATCACTGACTAAATTTTTATATGTATTGTTAAGGCATTTTTCCATATAATGTTACTGGGAACTCAAATGATGCAAATGGATTTTTTCATTTTGATGTCCTTTTTGAAGGCAGAAAGAAAAAAATCTTTCAGTTTCAAGCAGTATATTTAGGTGATGGCAACCGCTGTGTAAAGTCTTTTGTATTCCAGGCGTCTACTTTGCAAGGGAAGTTTAAAAGTCCCTGGAGGAATAAGTCTATTATAATAAACTCTCTTCCACACTTCCATGTAGATGCTCTCCTGTTATATTATTCAACATATTCTCATATTTTGTCCTTTTTTTTTTTTTTTTCTTTCCATTCTAGTTGTATTATCTCTTAGCTGCTATGGTGGGCATACTGTTTCTGTTTCAGTTTAAACTGCATGCAGAAGTATTACAGAAAATGTTGTGATATCAGTCTAAAATTTGACTTTGTTATAAAGTATAATTATTGCTCGGAGACATTTTACCTAGAGCTAACTCTAATGCTAATGTCTTTATATATGTGAAAGGATTTTGATGTGAACTTTCTTATTCATTCTTTGATACTCTTATAAGCACTTTCAGTGAAGAAAGGTAATAGATTAAGTGTCTGCCAGGGGCCTCAAAGTTGGTAACTAAATGAACCAGTAACTGAGTAACAGTTACTCAGCCTCTGATCTCTCTGCCATAGTCCTCCATGGACACTGGAAGTAGACCGAAAGGAATCAATGGAAAATTGAGTTGTTACTACGTGCTCAGCTCTGTTGGTGTTAACAAAGAAATATATGCTATTGCCTGCATGTGGTTAGGATCCTCCAGTTTTCACAGTCCAGGGAATACACGATTTTGATACATAGTAGTCTTCGGGGTGATGGAGGATTCCCTGCACCAAATGTTGCCATCGGTGGTGCCCTATCCACCCATCATTTCGAGGGTTGAAGATTTTTAAGTCTTTGAGAGATTCCTATGTCCCTGTGTGTTAAAAATCTTATCATTAAATTTTTAATAGACAGCTAGCAATTGAGTGTATATGACATGAGATGGACACCTTCTAGACTTTATAGAAGACTCCAGAAACATTGAGGAAGAGGTACAGCAAAAAGTAAGGATGGGAGTGGGGGGTGTGGCATCTCAGTTTATCACACTTTTAATTAGGGCTGATTTAATTGTCAGTCCTATCTCATCTCTAAATATGTATTCTCATCAGAGAATAGTGTTATTCCCTTTTAGAGAATTATATAATTAATTTACTCTCTAACTCACAATCAGTGCCAGATGTTTGAACTAGTACTGTTTTGAAATTGCCCTATATTCATATCTACAAGCTCCTTGCTTGAAAGCCTTGTTATTTCAAGGACTCAGCAGGTAAATGACCAACAACTTTGTTAGGCTTCTCATTCAGGCCAATCTGCGCATCCAAGTTTTCGTGTTAATTGACTGATTGATCCCATTATACATTCATTTAAAGCACAGTCTGATCCAGTCTCTTTCTTATGGGAAAAATAAATGCTGTTATCATCATCATACCAAAATATATTTAGAGTTTTCTAAGGTAGATAACTCAATACAATGATAAGGTTCTGTCTTCTAAACCATTTTTGTGACCCAGACTGAAAAGCATGTTTCTTCTGTGATGCTGATTAGTTCTGGCCATATAACCTGTCACTAACGCTTTCATCTGCTGCATCATAGGCAGCTAACATCAGCTAATCTATTTAATCCATGATGCTAATGCTTGAGGAAATCTTGATGTATTAACTAGTAGTTCTAGATATTGTCAGGTTTATGGGAGACTCGCAGTTTTAAAGCTCAACAGTTGAACGCATTCTTAGATGTCATGTAGTATAACTACATACTACACACGAAGATGACCATGGAGTTTCCGGTGCCCATCCTAAGACTATGTGGTGAGATGCCAAGAACCTGGATCTTAATCATCAGTTCTTTGGCCATTCAGTCAAGCTAGATTTATAGCCCGTCTTAGGTTTAAACTCCAAGCATTTTTTAAGGAGATTTTAGATAACATAATGGTTTGGAGGGGTGTGGGAGAAGAGGAAGATATTTTTGACTAAAAGTCTTTAAAATTACACCACAAAGAAAGCTGTTTCTGCTCTGCTGTCACCAAATATCAAAAGGGTGTGGTGTTAATTTAATTAGTTTTTCCTCTGAGAGACTTCTCCAAGTGCTTAAAACACTGTCCTCATTTGAGTTAATGCATTTATTTAATTTGGTGTAATATCTGAAAGCAATTAAATTAAAAGTTATGTTGAGATAGAAGACTCTCCAGCCCTCTGACTAAAGATTAAACCATTGGATTTCCTGGACCTGACATCTGGGGGTAAGAGCTCGCTCGATAGGACTCTAGGACAGCAGATCTTTGAGTTTCCAAAATAGAAAAAGGAATTTGAATTTCAATGTAGACTTGGCATTTAACTGGTTATTCTTTTTTAAATAGAAAATATGGTCTCTGACATTAAAATGAAAAGTCTGCACATATACTATTATTTACACTACAGTAAAATGTTTTGTTGTCAAGCATTACAAATTCAGATTGGATGACTTCCTTATAGAGTCCATAGTTCTCTCTCTGATCAAATGCTAATATACCGAATTCCATTTAAAAGAAGCCAGCATTTGAATCTTTGTGTCTTCTAGCTGCTAAACAAACTTCAGAAGCAAAGCAAGGCAGTGACCTTGAAATGGACCTTTTGCCATAATCCTGGTTATTTTTTCTTTGGTAGAGAGTTCCTAACATATAGCATTTGTCTTTTATATTCAGATCTCAAATCAGATGCATTTTCTCTGGAAATAGCTTTTAAAATGAATTTTAAAAAAACACACTTTTTTTTTTCAAAAAATTAAAAAAAAAAGAATCTACTTTAGACTTTTTAAATATATGCCCAAAGCAGCAAAGGTTCAGAACATAATTAACTTAAAATCTACTATAAAACATACCTGACTCATGCTTTAATGAGTCTGTATAAGTAGGTGATCTCTGCGGAAATAAAACGGAATACTGATTACAGAGGCCTAGACACCTACATGAGTAGGAGACCTGTATTGCGTATCATTAGAGGCAGCTTAAATGTCAGTGAACAGAAACAAAAACAAAATCTGGCAATTTAATTTTCATGATTTACCAATGTGTAAGAGATGAGTCAATAAGATTTTCATAGCTGGGCAAGGAAACAGTTTCCTCTGGTGACATAAATCAAGACATATGAACTAGACAGTATTTGCTTAGGGAAAAGGATGGTGCGTCGCACCCAAGGAGTGGTATTTCATATCAAAAAATAACTATAAGTAAGAAGGAGAAAATGTGGTGCTTATACATAGTCATAGATTTAATATGGCACAGTTGATTCTATGTTTAAATGCTATTGTTAGGTATTCTGGGCAGAGTTTTTTAAATAGAAAATGTAGTAGTATGCATTAGTCTGTTAGTAAAAACTTTAGTATGCCTGTGTCTTATGTAATGTTAAATGCTGGTACTGAGGACTTTGAAATATTTAAGAGTATTCTGTTTAAAAACTATGGTGTTACATTGTTTGTGATGTGCCTATGTGTGTGTATAAAATCTCCACAAGAAATTTGAATCTTTAGAGATAAAAATAATTGGAAGGGGAAAGTGATGGAAGGGGAAAATGCAGACAAAATGACAGTCGTGAAAATGATCAACTTTCAACCTTTTTGATAGTCTTGCTTAGCAACGTGGAGATTTATTTTGCCTCAGACATTAGGGAATAAAACCCAGGAGGGGACTTAGGAGAAAGCGGTCTGTAAACCTGTTTAGAACATCTGTCTGGGATGTGGGGGCTGATCCATCCCTCTCCATGGAAAGGAAGAGTAAAGAAAGACCAATGTACATTAATTATAAAATTGATGGAATTTTGGTTCTCTATTCCTCTGACAGCTGGGGAGGAAAACTTTAAGTAAAAGAGATGATTTTAATATTCCCTAACGAGGATATTAACAAACAAGGGAACATAGAATGTTATTCTCAAGTATTGTTTATCTTTGAAAGAAACCTACTGATACCCAGGAGGAATATGAATATTATAATATGTAGAAGATTATTATCAGGTCATATAAACTCAATATCTGGAAAACAATATAGACTGATGTAACTAGTTTTCATCACTGACAATGTCAAAATCATAACAGAAACAAAAAAAATCAGCATATTGAATTCATAATCAAACTTTAATAAACATTTTTTAATTACTTCTATTTACCAGGGGCATTGAAAGATATCTAAGGTCCAAGTGGTGGGTCTAATTCACCTGCTCATGGAGGAGTGGCACAAGCAAATAAATTATTATAGATTGTAATCGAATTCTATATGATAAGGAGAAGTCACTAATTCTAAGTAAGTCAAGAGTGTCGAAGAATTTACAGAGAAGGGGACTTTTGTACTATTTTAATGTTTGAATTGGAGTTTGATTCAAAGTTAAGTAGGAGAGGAAACATTTTACGCATTCTTGGATGGACATGCATATTAAGTTTAGGTACGAAGCATAAGAACTGGAAAAGATGTGGAGAGAAAATAGAATGCAAAATTTAAAATAGTCTCAAGTGCTTGCGTGGTTATGTAAGCAGTCAGCTGGGAACGGCAGGTGAACACCTGGCAGTTTGGTGTGCTTCTCTCTCACTCATGGCCAGTGTCCTCATGGAATGTATGAGATGGGAGGGGAGGTGGCCTGGGGAATAGCCAGATGCCATCAGCGAAGAGCAGTGGTTTCTCAAAATGCCCACAGTCTGTCCGTGACAGTTCTGGTTTGTCTTCTCTTACCTTCTGGTGTTTAGAAATCCTGCTTGTGAAGGTTACTTGAGAAGTAAATGGAGAGTCTGTGAAAGGACCTAGGATGCCTGTCAGCAAGGAATGTGGGCAACAGTTGGCCCAGTGCAATGGGTTCAGGAGAAATCAGTAGCAGGAGAGTAAAGCATAATGGGACTCGAAAGGGCACATCGTAGTATGACCAAAGAAAGGCAACCGGAGGGACTTGAATTTGCTTGTTGACAGACGAGATGATCATAAGGTCATAATTGGATATTCCAGACTTTATGTTTTGGAATAAAACTTCTTTTATATAGTTGCTTTCGGGTGTGTAAAAGCTCTAAATCTTGAGCCCCCAAAAGAGAACAGTAATGGTGATGAGACTTTAAACTGAAGCATCGGCTTATTATCGTCTCTGCCTCTTTCAGCCCGGGCGAAGGCCTGCCTGTTCCTTCTTCCAGTCTTTCCCGATGCTCCCAGCCTGAGTCATTCTCATTTTCTAGAACTTCTGCAGTGATGGCAAATATATATATGCTTAAAACTGTGTCAAATATATCATAGCTCTTCGGTAAAGACTCGATTCATCAAATGTTTCAAGAGTCCTGAGATATCAAGCTAATGACTGAGCGCTTGTAGGTTGTCTAAGAGCCTTTTAAACTCTTCCTTCTCCTGAAGTCATCTATCCTCATCCCAAAAATGTCTTGCAAAGCCCAGTCGATTCTTCTTTTTCGATCCAGAAAATTGCATACGTTCCATATTTACACAACAGAATGAACTGGAAAATTTAAATGGTTGGACCAGTCTTGTAAAATATTCGAAAACCTAGTTGAACAATATAGATTTCAGTACAGATGCTATAAAATAGCAGAAGGATAATTTATCCTCATTTAATATTACTGGATATTACCAAAAACACATGAAAAGGGAGGTGAGTAGCTCAAAAAAAAAGAAAAGCTATATTTTTTGTGTATAGACACACACAAGCGCGTGAGTGCACATGCACACACACACAGAGATTAAAATAATGAGTTTCCTACAGGGCTAGTTTCCAGAGAACCGGCATTCCTGACCCGGGATTGGTACAGTAGGGAATCAGATTTAATTGAAAGATTGTATTTTGGGACGTAGCATGTACTAGACATTCTTTTAGTCACTGGGATACCGTAGAAAACAAGACAGAGAAATCTCAGCTTCTGTGAACCTTATAGTTTAGTGAGATTAAATTTATAGTCATACAAATATGCAATAATGAATTTATGAAAATTAAATTCTATTATAAATATTCCATATTATATGTATATAAATATGTGTATGCATTTGTATACATACACGCACCACACCACACCACACCACACACACTTCCATAATGTATATTAATTTGGAATGTCTGGGTATTCACAATTCCAATGTGGTTTTCTTCCTAATCATTTTATGCTGATATTAGTTCTTCACGTTAAGGACTTAAAAATGTTGAGAGTTTGCAAATTATATTACTGCTGTAGATATTATTAGCTGTGGATATCATTGAAAGGAACTACTTAATTAACTTGTGGATAAATTGATAGGTCCACAGAGTATTGTTCCCCCTAACTATTTTGGGATCTGTCCTTGTCCTTCGTTGTTCTTGAAACTCATTCTCAATGTATAAAATATAGTCTTTGTCTCTTTATAAAATTATGCTAAAGAACTAAAGTACTGCTTACTAAAGAATTGTCGTAATCATAAATAACATCTTTATTACAGAAAAATGGCAAATGCTTACAAAAGCCCTTGGCATTAATCCACGAACATTTAGATTCATTATGGTACCTTTGGTGCTCTCATTTGTTACATTTGATAAAGCACATAAATTTGAGGAGAGGTAACTAAAAATCTCAAAATAAGCAGTTCAACACATTTTAATCTGCCCTTTAGATGGCCGAGTTGATGAAATACGCAATTATTTGAAATATTGGCTTACCACTTTTTAAACTTCCATATCAGTTTATCCAATTCTGGAATTTGCCTTTGGCTTTATTAATATTCATGGGCATTTTGGGAGGGGGGTATAAGTTCCCTGTCTAGCTAAATTTTGAATGGGCAATTTGTCAGTCATTCATCTCTAACTCCTAGAATGTAGGCCTCCTCACCAAACAAAGTGTGCCTTGTGTTTCCTCTTTCCTGGCATTTCAGGGATGCTGCTCGGAATTGTCCTACATATGCTGGACATCTCTTTACAATTCCCATTACAATTTTAAGACATAGCCAAAAGTTCTTTGACATGTTTCTCATAGAGAGGGTGTCTGTATACTCTCCCCTTCAGGATGGATGGGCTTACAACTGATTCAACCAATCGAGTGTGACGGAGAAGATTCTATGTGTCTTCTGAGGTTAGGTTGTAAAACCAGATAGTTTCCAATTTTGTTTGCAAAAGCACTTGGGGATGTAGCCCTGAGCTTTCACTGAAGAAGTCTGACTAAAAGTAAATGAAAGTATAATTTGCTTATTTTCTTTAATTTCATAAAATTCTATATAGTTTTCCCAGCACCATTTATTGGAGACTGTCATTTCCCCATCGTAGATTCCTGCCTCCTTTGTCGTAGATTAATTGATCGTGTAAGAGTAGGTTTATTTCTGGGCTCCACGTTGTTTCATTGATCTCTGTGTCTGTTTTTACGCCAGCACCATACTGTTTTGATTACTATAGCTTTGTTATCTGTATTTTTCTTTGATGGTATATATTGTTATTGTTATCAAGTTGTTCTTCGTATGTCTGTCTCCACCAATACATACATACATACATACCTACATTTGTTTATTTATTTTAATTTTAAAAAGTTAGACACTTACACAGTCCATGAAGCAATCCCCCCGATCACTCTAGCACCCATCCGGCACTGCACACAATAACATTGACCACATTCCTTATGCCGTACTCTAAATCCCCGTGACTGTTTTGTAACTACTAATTTGTACTCCTTTGTCCCTTCACCTTTTTCTCACAGGCCCTCAAGCCCCCTCCCCTCCAGCAACCATCAGTTTGTTCTCTGTATCTGTGAGTTTGTTTCCGATTAGTTTGTTCATTTCTTTTCTTCCTTAGATTCCACATATAAGTGAATTCATATGGTGTTTATCTTTCTCGGTCTGACTTATTTCACTCGGTACAGTATCCTCTAGGTCCACCCATGTCGTTACAAATGGTTAAGAGTTCCTTTTTTAAATAGCCGAGTAGTATCCCATTGTATATATTACCATAACTTCCTTATACAGTCATCTGTTAATGGACCCTTAGGTTGCTTCCACGTCTTGGCTATTGTGAAAGGCATTGCTGTGAACATAGGGTGCATACATCTTTATGAACTAGAGTTTTGGTTTTCTTTGGATAAATACCCAGAAGTGCAATTGCTAGGTCAAAATGAAGTTGTATTTTTAATTTTTGGAGGTACTTCTTAGCTGTTTTCTAGAGTGGCTGTACCAGTTTGCAGTCCCACCGACAGTGTACAAGGGTTTCTTTTTCTCCACATTCTTGCCAACATTTGTTATTTGATTTATTGATGATAGCCCATCTGACAGGTGTGAGACAATATTTCATTGTGGTGTTAATTTGCATTTCTTTGATGACTAGTGACTTTGAGCATCTTTTCATATATCTATTGGCCATCTATCTGTATGTCCTCTTTGGAGAAATACCTGTTCAGGTTTTCTGCCCATTTTTTAATTGGATTGCTTGTTTTTTTTGTTGTTGTTGTTGAGTTGTATGAGTTATTTATAAATATTGGATTTTAACCCTTTGTCAGATTGGTTGTAAATATGGGAATTTTCTAATTGGACTGCAGTGAAAGGCAAAGTGCATTTAGTTCCAGTGACAAAGTAAATAGTCATCCATTTGCCATAACTGCAGTTAGGTAAAGAAGCTTCCTAGTTATTTTCTTTATTTTGAATGTTTTTCCCTTTTGCAAATGCACCATATCTATGATATAGATATATCATATTTTTGTAGTTTTATAAAAATAGAAAATCATAAAAAAAGTCTTCTATTGATTTTTTTTTCACTCAGTAGTGTTGAATGTTTCGGATCTAAAGCCCAGTTTGTAAAACCGAATTACTATACACACACACACACACACACACACACACATACACATTTTAGTTTAAACTTTTAAAAATGACATTTGGGTCTGTGGCCATACCACCCTGAACACACCCAATCCTGTCTGATCTCAGAAGCTAAGCAGGGTCCCGCCTGGTTAGTCCTTGGATGGGAAACCACCTAGGAAGACTGGGTGCTGCTGTAGGTGTAAAACATAAATAAATAAATAAATGACATTTGGAACATATAAATAAGAGGTTCGTGTCTTCTTTAAACATAGAAACATTCAGAACAAAAATGAGTAATAATTTTTGTTATTTTCCTCTATAAAATGAAAGTGTACAGTAACATTTTGAAGTGAATAATTTTTTGTATTATGGAGCCACTTTTCCCTTTACTACCGTGAGAGAGAGACTAGAATTCTGTATTTATACATGTGCAGAGTGTTCCCTGCCGTAGCTCAGGCACTTACTGGGTCACTATTTTGCACCAGGCACGTTGTGAGCAGCGGCGACGCGATGGGCGGTGAGGCAGCCTGGGCGCCTGGCAGAGGAATCCCTTCAGCACCAGGCGGCCCTGTTGCTGCTGGGGAAGCAGCATGTGTCAGGGCCTAGACCCCAGACTGCACAGGGCTGACCTCAGAGAGCGTGCTGGAGCTTGGCCTCCGGGAGTGAGACGGGGCAGAGGTGGCGGAGTCGAGGAGCGAGGAAGTGGAAGCGTGAGGCCCCAGCCAGGTGACGGAGGCCCTGCCCGCCCACAGGCACATCCGCAGTGCTCCGCTTGAGCAGATGGGCATCTACCCCAGGGGTTAAGTAGCAGGTGGCGTACGATGAACGAATTTGAGGAAGGTACATCTGGCTGCAATGTGTTGTATGGGTTGGTGGGGAACAGAAAAGACCCCCAAGAGGAGCTTCTAGGGGATTTACAGGAATGCGGGCTGGAAATGGCTCTCTCCTGTGGGGGAGGGGTGTGTGGTGACTGAGAGAACAGGAGTGGCTAAGCCACTGAACTGACACGGTTTGGTAAACTGGGCGTGGAAAGGGGGAGGAAGGAGCCCAGGCCACGACCATTTCTCACTTACCGAAGTACTTACCTATGCGGTGCCGATGGCGTGCACGTGATCTCTTGTTCGTAAGTTTATTGGTAAGTTTAACTCTGCTGAATTTACACAGATCTAGGTGCTTCTTTTTTTCTATGTACACCAACAGAACCTCACCATTATGTGCGCTAGGGATGTAGCAGTGACCAACAAAGCTTTTTATTTGCCCGTGGTGCCAAGGAAGATGGTTGTAGGTCCTTGACTTCTCAGGGACCAATCCAGTCTCCGGCAGCCACACTGCAGAACAGTGAAACAGCACAGGCTGTGAAGACAGACACGCCTGGGTTTTGAACTCAGATTTTACTGCTTATTGACTGTGACGTTAATTAAGTTACTCACACTTTAAATGTCTGTTTCATCATGAATGAAAGAGGGGGTGATGATCCTATCTTAGGCCGTAGTTCGACTTCCAGTTAAATTTGTTGCCCTGAAGGTATTTTCACTCCTCCTATTTCTTGAAATACAACAGGGCAACTAGAACAATTAAGGAGTCGAAGCAGAGACCAAAAGAATCGGAATAAGAGAAGGAGGGAAGAGAGGAGGCAGGGAGAATTTTCAGTAAAACAGGGAAATTACCTCAAAGCCTCATCACATATTTTGAACAAAAGTAGTTGCTGGACACAGTGGTTTTAGTACTCAATAACAGAGGCTGTGCATACCTCTTCTGAAATTTGGCAGAGTTCTCTGTCATGCATCTCTGATCCTGAGATGTTTACTTCTCGGAGTCACAGCTGCTGCCCCTAACCACAGGCTAAGAGAGCCGCGTCATGGTGAGACCTGGCTCATCTCCCAGTGAGGTTGGGGTAGGGGACGTGGGGAGCTACAGGAGGAATGTCACAGGACCCCATCTTGGGTCCTCAGCTGAGGGATTGGGCCTTGGCCTAAGGTGGGGTGCAGTAGGAAGGAGAAGGTGTGGGGAGACTAAGAGGCTGCTTCCCTGTGGAAGAATGCTAAGCAGGGACAGACAGACAGGTCTCACCCAAAGCCTGGTGAATCTGAGAAGAGTGTGCCTCAGGCCAGGGGAGATGAAGAGTATTTGCGGTTTTAAAATAAAAATTAAAAAAAAAAAAATACACTGTACTTGAAATTTTGGATGAAATAACTCACTTTCACAAGCCTCACTATGATGACATCTCTAAGACATCTTTGGAATCAAGGAACTGATTCCTTGGGGTTCTTTTACTTTTTTTTTTTTAAGGCCTTTTAATTAACATTTTAAACAAGTACAGAAAATAACAGAACACGTACAGATACGGTCTGACAAGTAAGTAAGCAAATATGTATGTAAGTATCCAGCGATTAACCGAGTTAGAAATAGAAAATTATCAGCTGACAGAATCATCGGCTCTGTTTTTTGACTATTTGTCCTTGCTTTTTGCCAGAAGTACTGTATGCTAATATTTATGAGAGTAATTTCTATTTTCCCCCCACATTTTTGCCACTTTTCTATGTTCCCTTAAACATTGTGGTTTAATTTTACCTATTTTTCAACATTATGCAAATATATCATGCTTTATGCATTCAGACTGTCAACATTATGTTGTTAAAATTCACCCATGCCATTGCATAGAGTGGTAATTTATTCATTTTCATGGCTGTATACAAAATCTTATTATGGAGATAGATCACAATTTACTTCATCATTATATCTTGATGTCTGGGTTCTACTACTATTTCCGCTTCTACTTTTTCTTTTAACAAGAAGAGGTACTTAAATTTGTGAGATATTTTTCCTAATGTTTCCAAATGGCATACATATTTGCCTTGAGCTAAAACACAGAATATACAACATTGGAAAAAAATTAAACATTTCTGTTTAGAGACATTCTCTTATGAAGCTGGAGTTAAAATTCATGGGTGTCCTGAGAAAAATATATTTACATTTTAAATAATACTTGCTATTTCTGCCATTGTAATAGTATATAACACAGTACCTAGCTCTATTTCTTCACTGGCATTTTACTGTTAATTCTTTTCTTATAAATTCTCTTATTTGTTTAATTATGTAGAAAAATGGTATAGGTAGCTAAATTACAATGGAATTCCAAGATATATCATTTTAATATCTGAAAAGTAGGATTATAAGAAATTTGAACTCTTCAGCAGGGTAGCAAAGGAGGATGCTAATTGAAGAACTTAAAATAGAATCATAGACTAAGTCCTGACTACTAAGGAAAAATAGAAGACATACTGCCTAGAAAACTGGAAGAGACAGCAGTGACCATTTTAGAAAGACTTAAAAAATGATCATCTGAGATTTTTAACACCTTTACTCCAATTGTCAGATTTCAAAGTTATTTCAGTCTTGTGAGTGAAACATAAAATTGTTTTTAAAATCTATTTTAACTTTTATTAACTTGTACTTCTTTTTCCAATGTGCTTATTTTTTATTTTCAAACATAGATAGGAATCAATTTGCATTTGGAGTATAGGATGTTAGCATTTTGTAACTAGAAAGATGAGGATTATAAAAATATAAATGACACAAATGATCTTCCTTGATGGCAGTAAGAGGCTAATGTAGTGAAGTCCTGAAAAATTAAGTAACCCTTATGAAGCAATTAAATAGTTTATCTACTCTGTGAGTATGCCTTAGGGCTGAGAGACAGAGCTCTCGATCTGCCATTTATTAGCTCTGTGATGATCCTGAGCTTTTTGCGTCTTGGTTTTGTCATCTGTAAAATTAGGATAATATTTGTCTTTCAGGTTGGTTGGTGGATTTGAGATAATATGTGCAAAATATCATGATGTGCTCAGTTTCTAGTAGGGCATTCAAAATGTTAGCTGTGGATGATATTATATGATAGATTAATTAACGTATAATTAGATGATAACAGAAGAGCTATTCTCATATAATATTATGATATGATCTAATTCATACTTTTTCTATCATCATGCAAAGTTAGCAATCTTCTATGGGATGTGATATCGCATCGAAAAAGTATCTCTTGTGTTCCATCCTTTGCCTGTTGTCCCTCCAGGATGGATGGCAGCAGTGTTTGCCCAGTCTCTATTTTGTGTAACTCTGAAATGCTTGTTATGTGTTAATTCATTGCTTAGTCAAGGTGGCACCTTAACACTCATACTCACTTCATTTACTAGAATCCCAACAGAGGTTGTCATAGAATCATAGAATCGGAAGTTCAGTTTCTGCTGAAAAGAGAAATTACTTTTTAAGATGTTCCTGAGGCACAGACATTTAGTACATACTTAGTTACTTCTAGGAAGAGGCACTTGGCCTAATTTGCCTATCCTATTTGCAGGACAGTTCTAGTTAATAGAAAAATCTTTCTTATATTGGATAGAAACTCAGCTATAACTGCTATTCATTAGTCATACTTCTGTTCATCGCAGCAGCATAAAATAGATTTACGTCTTCCTCCACATTATCAATGAGAGTAGAATTTTCCTGTGCCTGAAAGTCAAGTTCAAATTCTCTGGCATGCTCTACACTTTTCTCTAATTTACTCATCAGCTACTTCTTCCCTGCACATCATGTTTCTGAAACAGCAAATGATAATCTGCTCCTTGCCTCCATCTTTGCACACAGTCTTTTCCAAGAAATGTGCTCTCTCAAATGTGCCCGAAACTACAAATTCATGCTATTCATTGAGGAACTCTAAAATGGCATCATTTCTCCCTTGGTAAAATCATTTTCAAAGTGAACATTTCAGGCTTCCCTTTTTGTGACACTTAAAACATTCCAAGTAAAAATATCATCTCAATTAATTTTTATTGAGAAGAATATCTAGGAAGAATGAAGTAGGCATATGTGAACATGGAGAGGGTTAGAAAAAGTTTGGAGCGGAAGCGTGCTGTCTGAAGGGAGCAGGTTCATGTGGCACGCTATGAAAAAGAATTCAAGGACAGCTTGAGAGCCTTAGCCAGAGCAAACAAAGAGCAAAATGGAGAAGCCTGTCTGAAATAGTTTGGATGAGGCATAAAAACTTACTATGTAGCATCTAATGATCCTTGATTAGTTTCAAAATATCAGTGACTGAATTTGACATTAATTATGTCTACACATCCCTTTCCTTTTTATTTTTGTTAAATTACTCTTTTATTTCTAAATATTTGACATTTATAGTTTTAGTAGTGGTTTGCAGGCTACAGGGGTCGTTTAAGAATTTTGACAAAGTCCATCTGTTAAAGACCACTAAGAATATAACTGTAGTGAAACAAACTATTAGATATGTAACTTTCTGCAGCAAGAGAGATAAAAACACCATGAGAAAGTATGGATTGGATATCTTTATTAATGTATAGGGTTTGGGCTTACACTGAATAACTAAAGTGGGATTCCAGGAAATCAGGGATTAATTACGGATTGCGTATCAGACGAAAAAAAAAATATATATATATAGTTAAGAAAACAGCAAAAAGATGAAGGGTTGTGCAATCTTGGTTATATCCTGTTATTAATATTTTAATTTCTAATAGGAATATTATAGTTCGATTACTAGCAGAGCTGAGAAACAGACTTGATATATTATGTCCTAGAAATTAAAATGCGTCTGAAAAAAGCCGTATCTGAAGCTTCGCACATAGCTTGGGAACCAAGGCTGCTTCTCTGTTCAAAGGGACCCACGAGGGCAGGTGCTTCAGAAAAGAGGGGCATCTTCCACTCTGGGCTGTGATTTCAGTGGCAAAGTTTCTGATTGTCTCTGATTTTAGAGCAAAAAGATCTTTGAGCACCTCGTCCTTCCCATTGATAAACAAAGGCAGTTTTTACAAATTGATCATTTCGTTCCGATCAAAGTAGAATCATTTAAGTACACTAGAATGATCATATTTACATTATCATTTATACACTATTACGTATTAGGCAATTACACTTATTAGAAAAATGGAAGTGAAAAACATTGCTAAATTTTATTCTCTGAAAACAGCTTGAACAATCTTCAGGACATAGATTGCTTTGAAAGACTGTGTATTATTTTGCTTAATTGATTAATGACATTTGAAATCTTTGCTTCAGGGACTTTTGAAGATTAATTTAAAACATAATGCTGCTATTGATTAGAATAATAATTGCCCTGTTATTAAAGGTTGTCTTTCTCCTTCAAGTGAACTTGTGCTAATTCTGGGGGGCGGGTGGGGTGGGGGGTTGGCGGCATGGAAATGCCAGATCATCACTATCTGAGGTAGATAGAGTTAGAAAGAAGTGTAACTTGATTATATTAAAATGCATCATTTTAGCATCATTAATCTCTACTTTTTAAGGAAGAGACAGTAACTAACAGGCAAAATTGTGATCATCCATGGAAAGTGAGAGGATCCTCAGTCTGGAAGTATAGCACGTCTTGTCTACTGCACGTCCATGCAAACGTTAATAATGTTTTAGATAAATGCAATGTCAGCATCTGTCGACTTTGGCCAAGAGCAGTTTTGTGTGTGTGTGATGAGGTAATGTCACCCGTTAATACTTTAGGTCACCGCCTCGAGAGCTTTCAGTACTTTTAAGCATTTTGGATTCACACAAAATGAACAGAAGGAGAACAAATAGATCAATACATGATTGCTGAGGCAATGACAAATTTGTAGCATTTCACTTTTCAACATGAGGGGTCTTAAAAGATAAAAGATACTGTGAGGGTAGAAAACACTCATTGCCAAGCATCAAGTTATTCTGGTGGTATAGCTTAAGCCAAACTATGCTGTAAAATTGGCTTGTTATAAGAGAATACTTAACCTTAATGAGATACAGGCACGAGATGTGCTATAAAACAATCTGCTACGTATTGGAATTTGGAAAAAGACAGACTTATCCTGTGGGTGTCCAATGAGCTATAGTTATGGAGACCTTGTCCTAAGGTGATTTCATCAATAAGGCAATGATCTAGCAAGCACCTAGAGGCTAATGATGCTATGGTGCATCAGTAACTTTTCAATTTCATTAGCCAAGGACAAAATAAAAAGATAAATACCTCATTAACAAAAGCACAATTATGAAATAAACTTATATGAAATTGTTAAAGATTTAGATGTGATAATAGTTATTGATTTACATCCGGGGGACAATCACCTACGCACCTGCCAAAATATAATGACTGTGTAATAACTCTGTTAGTTCCTGGCATTTAACAAAATAAAAGTGTACACAATAGATACACAAAATGAGGAATTTTGAACACTGTCGTTTAATGTGAATTCCTGTAATGTCAGCCAAGACTGAGAGAAGCCACATGCCTACAGGAAGCAAGAATTACCCCTTGGGTCTTGCATTGTCTGTGATTGCTGGCTTCGCTCAGTGGAAATCTTCACACCAGTTTTAGCAAATCCACTTGGCGAAGGGAACTAGTACTATACTGTCTAAGTAGGCATCTCGTAGTAACAAGGCAGCTTTTTTTTTAATGTAATAATATGTTCAGAATTAAGAGGAGTAAAGAAGACTGTATATCAGACTCCCTTAGAATCCCAATAATCCTTACTTAATGAGGATTTTGATACTCTGAGAAGTTAAATAACTTGTCCATGTCATAGTGATTTTTCTGCCTTGCTACACACTCCCTTTCTGTCTTCCCTCATCCCCTTTCTAATATAATATTCTCGGGAGAGTGACCTTTGAGGATTAGTTAGCAGGGCGTTTAATTTCTAAGCTGCATGCTCTAGCCCAGACCGTTGGTGGGACTAATGCCTCAGCCTGTGGTCTGCCCACCTTCCTCAACTCTTCTAAATATATGTTCTTCAAAAGTATATCTCATTGTCAAGTATGTTTGGAAAGCAATGCATAACATATTCTATGACCAGAGCCATGTTGAACTTTATCACATTAAAGATGTTAAAAGATCTGAAAACAAACTGTTGTCACATGTTTTTCAAACTTATTTGACAAGGCAGTCCTTTTTGCCTTATACTACCTGCTAATAGCCCATGGGAATTTTTTGAGAAACACATTGGAAATGTTGGTGCTAATTTTCTCTGAAATAAAGTTTAGCCTCACATGAGGCCACCATGCAAACTGGTCACCAAATTGTACTGCCCGTAGTTGATTTTGCAACTATATAGACAGTGGTTCATATCTGGATTGCTGGTGTCAGAGGCCAGGAGCTGAATTCTGATTTTATCATGACTAGTTGTATGAATGGGGGCAGTTTGATCCGGGCCTAAATTTCCTCTTTGCAAAATGTATTTCTTATGAAAATTAAATTAATTGGACACATAAAGTTTTCATGTGTATAGCACATAGTAAGCACTTAATAACGTAGCCGGTGATATCTGCTTCCTTCTTTCAACGGTCTAAAGGTAGAGGGGAGGACTAAGGGAATCCAGTAGTGAATTATTTAAATAAGTGAATGAATGGATGAATGAAAGGAGAGAGAGAGAGAGAGAGAGAGCGCATGCACATGAGTGAGCGAGAAGCCCAAAGAGTGAATGAGATGCAGTGATGCGTTTGCTTCCTTTACAAACTAAAAAACAGAAGGTTCATTCCTGAAAGAGAAAAATGACAAGAAAAAAATCCTTGTTGATATTTCGTATTTTTATAACATTTCTCCAGTGTATCTTTATTCTCCTCATTTTAGCACTTTTTCTTCTGAAACTAGTGGAAAAAAAAAAAGATCCTTAGAAATCTAAAGAATGAGATGTCTTGGAGAATGAAATGGAAAGAAAGTCGTAAGGAAGAATCCCCTTTCTTAGATGATGAAAATGAGGGAGGGGGCAGCCAGAGGGAGCTGGTAGCTTAATCAAGTCTCAGGGGACACCAGGATTGAAGTGAGAAGAGCGAGTAAAGAATGATTTGAGGGTGGTCCGTACCCATCAGTAGGGGAGCCCTTCCCTGTTTCTCCTCTCTGCCTTCAGGAGTGTGTGTGTGTGTGTGTGTGTTTTGTTTGTTTGTTTTGTTTTTTTAAGTGGTTTTGTTTTTGTTTTCATTTTTTAACGGAAAGCTAACTTTGAAGAGATGGGATTATTTATTCTGGAAAGTTAGTGTCTAGGGGAAACAAACTACGAGAAGCAGGCAGACAATTTAAGTGAAGCATCAGTCTGTGGACACTTCACGTGTGCAGAGTCCATTTATAAAACAACAGACTGGACACTTGACTAGCCAGTCCTGGGCGAGAAATTTCAAACAGTACAAGGTATGTGGAGAACTTGAGATCGTGGGATGTGACATGTATTCACTTATTTTTAATGCCCAGCGTGGGGCATTGCCAGGAGTGGAGAAGAAGGTGTTAAAGGCGTATAAACCATATGTCAACAGACATCAATAATTTACCTATCCCATTCGGAGCACACTAACGAACTCATACTAGGCAGGGAAAGGAGAAGACTGAAGTAATTGTGGATAAATATTTAGTACATACACTAGTATGCATTTTATTGTGTGAGAGATAGCATGCCAAGTTAATCAAAATAAACATTTTATTATTTAACTTGTCCATAAAGTGAGGTTCTTCTTGGCCTCCTTTTGGTGAGTTAAGGCCTCGCTTCCTAGATTTTCTCGTCCATGCCTGGGGTTTAGTTATCATCTATGTGCTGATGACATGAATTTTCTCCTCAACCCAAATCTTTTCTCCAGTTCCTCAATAACTTGTTCAGCTACACTTATAGGTCCGAAATAGAATTTTTCATCACTAACCCTGAATCCATTTAGTTTGCAAATCAGTAAGTTCGGAATCACTCCTGCACCGCTCCCTCATCATTCACATGAAATTCACCACTGGTTTCTTCTACATACTATTAAATAATAATTTTAAACAATAATGTCATGATTATCTAGAATTTGATCTTGCATTCAAAATCGACATAACCTCTTCTGTTTTGAGTATTTAAGTTTTTCTAAGTTTTCATTATTATATATGATACATATATATATATAATATATACATTCTGTAATGTATTGATTCACATAGTATATACATCATTTCATAGGTTCCATAAATTTCACTGTTGATGGTCTCAAAGCTCCTTGAAGCTATGTGTTGCATCCATAAAATAGGTCTCTGATATAGAAAAATAATGGCAATGCCAAATGTTTTGATTATTTTTGAAGCGGATAGTGTCCAGTTTTCTTCATTATCTGTGCATTTGCAAGTGTCGTCATCAGGAACTTAAGAAGATTTGATGGGAAGGACACTTAACCAATATTCATCCTGTAGAACTACTTACAGGTGTTCCCGTTTGCCCCCGGTGAGCGTAAGCAAATGCTCCTTTTGTCGCACGTATTAAAGGAGACACTTGTGTGAAAATAATTCCTTGAAGTGGAAAATAATATTTGGAACATGCACCATAGAGATGGGTAAAATATTTACAATTATTAATTTTTCTGGAGAAAATTATCACCATAACTAGTACTTCCTGAGTCCTAACTATAGCTAGTAATGGCATTGTATGCCTTGCAAGTGGTTCCTCTCAGTGATCTAATGCATTTGGTATTATTGTTATGGCCATATTATGGAGAAAAATAAAAGTCTCATGTAGTTCAAAATATTTACTCCAGACTAGCAGTGACAAAGACATTGTACTTTTAATATCAGGTTATATTGCTATCTATTATTTTAAAATATTACTTAGAACACTAGATAGGGCTCAATTTACTATCTTCTGGAAATAGGAAGACCACATCAGAGAAGTGGACAATGATTTTTCTTTTTCGTTTTTATTACCTACATCCTATGTCTGAATTTGCATATTGGTGTAAATGGATCTGATAGGATTCTTAGAACATAATAATACTATATAATGACAAATGACTTTCCTTGAACAGTTACTCTATACAAAGCACTGTCTTATTTAACTGTCACCAGGGCTCTGAGATAACTTCTGCTTTTTCCCGTTTGTGTGACTTTTTCCTGCATGTGTGGCCTTGGAGTGACTCAAACTACAGTATCTGAATTTCTTTCTCTTGAAAGATCTACCTCAAAGGATTGTTGTTAAAATTAAATTAATTTTAAACATCTAAAATACTTAGCATACATCCCCTTCCCCAGAACAAACAGTGAATAATCCCAACTGTTGGAAGCTGTAGTTGTCTTTCCACATTATGCTCACACATGACCTCCCCTGGCAGTACTTCCCGACTCTCCAAGGCAGCATTCTATGTCTGGTTTTTTGTTGTCCCCTGGTAATTTGCTATGTTAACTACCAGCATTAGTGGCAGAAAATCAACCATAGCGCCCTGAGTGTACGCTTTTATTCTAGAATGTTGAACACGAAAAGCTCCAAAGGCACATCTAACTTGAGAAGGGATGGTGGAATGCTTTATGGGGCTTTGCAGCAGAAAGCTGTTTAAGGTACAACTACAGGGGCTTCAGCTGAAGTACAGCAGGTTTTGGAAAAGGGACAAAATGGATGGTTATGGTGCATTAGCAGCCCTATGTGGAGAGTCTGAAGTTTATTGAGAAAAGAGGCATTTTTCTTGAGACCTGGAGGCCATTATTTGGACAGTGTGGATTTATTAAGAGAGATGAAGAGGGACAGTCAGAGGTTAATGTCAAATACAAGAGGTGTGGTAGGGGAACAATCACCAGGGACAGTGATGCCTGAATGTGTCAAGGGGACTTCTCAAGTCGCACAGTTTTACCATTTTCATTTTTTTTAGTTGTTGGCTTATGTATTTGCCCTGCAAGAAAACGAGGGCTTCTGCAAGACAGGAACGGTTTTTATTTTATTCCTCCAGTTTATGTCTGTGGGTTGAATTCGTAAATGGGCTCTTAGTTTCTATCTCGTGTACACACAGCTTCAGAAATTTTAGGGAACTTGGGGGTCCTAGACAGAATGGTTTATAATAACCTATTCAACACCTATAGCTCAGTTTAAAGCAGGAAAACTGCATTCTGATGCTAGGAAAATGTTTCACAAAGTACTTTGTGTAATACTAGGTTTGCAGATTATCAACAAAAGTTAATTGTTTTGTTTTGTTTTTGCTGAGTAATGTGTGTGAGATCTCTCCGAATCAGTAACTTTGCATTCATTTTAACCGTTACATAGAAATTTATGAAATTTCTATTTATTTTTCTGTAGATTTCAATTTCTCTAATGAAAGACTCCATCTTGTCATCTATTTTTTGAATAGATTATACACTGTTGTTTTGTTTATTTTTTATTTTTTCTCTAATAAATTTAATATGTGACCCTCCTATAGAGAGACATTTCTGCTGTCTCCTATTTTTCTTTTAGTTTTTAGTAATTTAAACTTAAATCCTGGTAAGATAGCTAACTTTTTATTGAATGCCAGTTTTTGTTTTTTGGTTTTTTTTTTTATGTAAGAAAAGTAAAAGTAGTCTGTGCCTGTGAATGATAACAACTTTCTCCAGAGGAAAGTGTAACCTATTCCGATCAGGAATGGAGTTAACTTGGAGCTCTGATTCAGTTGTGAGGGCTCGTCTGTTTTGATGCGTCGTTACTCCTCATATACAATGGGCTCCATGTGCAAGTCTGGAGCATGTGCCATGTCCTTTCCACCGCCACAGGATCTGAATTGCTTTCTTCTTCCTGATCCCGGAGACTAACGAAAAGCCTGTTTAGCTTTTTAGGCTCTGTGCTGCTTTGACACGTCCCTCGTGCCAAAAAATTTGTGGCTCTCATCTCTTCATGCTCCTTCTTCCCAGCATCTTCATTCCTCAAATCCTCAGTATTTTGGTAGATCTGATGCTTTCAAGCATATATATTTAAATCTTTTCTAGCTTTTCTCAAGTTTGTCTTATATAAGTTAGTCCTCCACAGACAGAAATTACACTGTCTTCAAATGGCTTTTAAGTACTTAATAGGTGTCTATATCACTTGTAAAAAAAAGATAAATAAATAGAAAGGAATATCATAATCATGTACCATTGGCAATGATAAAGTATTGAGAATACTCTAGGTTGGATAAGAAATCAGAAACATTCACTATCATAGTGTTTTGAGACTACGAATTGTACATTATCGTTAAATGCAATTTAGTAATGCCCATCAAATGTTGGAATGCTCAGTCATATTTTCTTTTCTAAAAATACATCTTAGTTACATACTCTTTTGAATGTGCTATATTATAAAACTGAAGATGAAGTGCAGTACTGTTTATTGTAACAAATTTCTACACATTATCTGGATGTCCATGTCCTGAAGATTGGTAAATCAATTTAAAAAAATTGCAAGCTCATGTCTCTATTAAAACTGTGAGATCAAAGTACTTAGATAGAATTATGAATGGACAGAATAATTCTCAAAATATGTTACCATATTTACATTACAATAAGTAAGAGTCATTTTAGAAAAGTATATTTAATGTGCCATTATTTGTGATTAAAATGGTATATTAATATGTGAATGTGTGTGCTTGTAATTGTGTAACTAAAACAGTGGTTGACTCAAGGACATGAATGGTGAAGGAAACTGGAAATCTAGGAATTAGGGGTAAAATGTCCTCTTTCCACTGTTATTTACTTCCGCATGTCACTCTCAGTGTTTGCTAACTACTATACTATTCAAATTTATTCAGTTAAACTAGGATAATTTTTTCCAGTAGTAGAGTGAATTCAGTCTAATCTCTGGGCCGGTAGAATTGACCAAGGAACTAGTTACTGATTTTTCATCTTTATTACCTACTTAAGTTTGGCATTACAACTGTTCGTGTGATGATATGTAAGATCGGTGGTCTGTAGATTCACCTCCAGCTGGGCATTGTTTATCTAAGAAGATGAGCCACATATGACGATCGACAACAAAAAATACTCTTCCCTCGTTGTTGAGAGATTGATTGAATTATTTCCTGACTTTTGAACACGTAATGATTGATATTTTAATTTCCTGGCACTAGATTAGCATGACCAGGCATTTCCTCTGATTTGTTCAAAAAAGTTTCTACGGATCTCCCATAAAAATTGTGCGTGGGGACGGATCCTTCTTTGCCTTCTCCAGAACAAGGTTTTTACGCCATTTTTGACATAGTTTTCAATGTTAATATGGTATCTAATGGCTACATGGAGAGTGCCAAGTTCAGAAAGCTTTCAGATACATTTTAGCCATTTGATGTACTAGTGAGGAGATTGGTGTATGTTTTATTCATGTAGAATCAGGATCAGATGGTTTAATTAGGATTTTAGATCAGTAATTTGAAAGTTTTGTTATTAAACTAGATATGTTCAAGGTTAATTTTTAAGCGATAAAACCACCGTATGGTCTTTTGCATAGCAAAATTATTTTGCCAAGCATCTGGAAGAAGTCTAACCACCCTGCTGTGCGACTGCATTACTCTCTAATAACCAGTTCTAATAAAACTTTAGTAGCTGTGTGATAAATAAGAATCAGACTAAAAGATTTAAAGAAAATATATCTGTACTTCCTCATACTATCACAGTCTATGTAGAAAATTCAAACATTATGAAATATAATTGGCAGCATATTTATAGTTAAAGAAAGAGACATATTCTATCCCTTGGATTTTGAATTTCGTTACCACAGGTATTAGGAAGCGAGCACTGACAGCATTAAAGAGGCTTAGGTCACCATCTCTAAGGTAACAGGAGGAAAATCCAGTTCTGTACAGGGTGATTATTTATGGGATTCCTAGTTCATTTCGATGGGAAAGAAGGTAGTCACTTAAGTAATACAGTGAGTTATTTTCTGCTGTAAGACAGTAAGCGGCAGAAAGTAGAGACAAAAGGCACACATCAGCCATCACATGGAATAAGGTATTTTAAAACCTAACACTGTAAATCTGGTAATTACATAGCACTTATGTATATCAAGTATTTACTTATATGGTACATATATCCCCCATTATAAGTTCTATGAGGAGAGAGGCATTTTTTTTATCTCGTTTGCTGAGAACATAGTAAGCCCTTCATAAATGTTAGTGAGTGAAAGGACAGGTTGGTCCTGAAACTGGAGAAGATTGATCAGCAGAAGCACCAGCAGCAGCTCCTCTGTGATACTAGAATGTGGGTCTATCTATAACTACCAAGTCAGTTCTGAACAAATTGCAAAAACACAAGACAAGACAGAGGAAGGCTGCCACGTGAGCATCTCCCGTTATTGATCAAGCAGTCATACAAATTGGCGGGGATTAAGAAATATTTATGTTATACATCTACGCCTCCGCAGTTTTCATCAGTATCCTGGAAGAATATTTCCTGCTCATGATGTGGCTATTACTCTATCTTTATTTCCATAAAGGTGAACATGATTTTACTGTGAACTCTATCATGTTTTTTACACATATGTACTTTACAAATATCTGCTCATAGAACCTATCAAAATGATAAATTCAGGTGATTATGTTTGCAATGTGTATGATCTCTGTGTGTGTATGTGTTCGATGACAGTAAAAATAGATACAATTTATACGTCATTTATCTTTCCCCAGAAGCCCACTAACTGAAAAGTGGAAAATACTAGCCCAGGAGAGTCCGCATTAAAAAAAAATAATCTATATATTTAAGCATAGAATAGTAAACACCAAATAAGGAATCTTCGCCTCGATATAAAGTATTCTGTGTGCTGCCTGCATGCATGTAACCTGCTGTATGAAATGCAAATTCCTGGGTTCTTATCTATATATAGTAATTTGAATCTCAAATATAAGCTAGAGAACCTCTACAAAATGAAGATATCTTTTGTAGAATAAAGAATAAATATGGCCCGATTTGTTATATTTTATCAGAGAAACTTCAAAGAACCCATTACAAAGGGCCTTCATAGCAAGGTCAGTGGCATAATGGGACAACAACAGATAAAAAGCCCTCCCATAAAAAAAAAAAAAAAAAAAAAAAAAAAAAAAATTTATAATGGTCTTAAAATCTAGCAGTCGGTAACAAAAACAAGGACAAATATTTAATAAACAAAATTAATAATGGACTAGTGACTCAATTCAGTGGAATTGTATAAAAAGAAATCATCCCAAGCACTTGCAAAGATATCTATTCCTTTTGAGACTATCTGGATTAAAACAAATTTTACTTTATTTGCTAAGGTCTAATTTTAGTAATTAACGAATCTGACTCTTGGGGACGGTCCCTCTATCTAACTTAAATAGAGTCAGCTAATGAGTAATTAGTCCGTCTAATGCCTTGTAAGGTCTAATCCCTAAGTTCCTTCTATATTCTCTTTGTTCTTTTCGTATCGCTAATTGTTTTATTTTAGCTATTTTTAATTCTGCGAAACATTTCTCAATTAAACATAGAGAAGTAAATCTGAGTAAATACTTCGTTTCATATTATTTCTCATGTCAGTGGAAACTTTTAACTCTTCAGAAGACAGCATTTTCTTGGCTGGTTTTCTAATCAACACATCGCATAATTCTAGTTTTCTAGAAGATAGTTTCCCATTTGTTTTATGTGTTAGAATTTCGTTTTCTGAATAACTTCTATGGGGACCCTCTACATCCAGCTCGTGGCCCAGCCTTTTCAGTTATGGGGCACGTGTAAAGCTAATCTCTCTGCTTCTGCCTAAGGCTCATCCTCTCCTACGAGCCAACTTTTGCAGGAACCTTGCACAGTGAATCAGTGCTCCCCCTCCTTCCTCTTTAAGCTCTTCCTCACTATTTGTGTTCCCCCCTCCCCCCACCCCCAGCTCCGTAATTTGCAGGACTCAGTGCGAGATGGATATGAGAGTTCCTTGTTCAAAGTGGGCCCTGGGGGTGTGCTAGTGTGATGGACGTATCAAGATGCAGAGCTTTCTTCCTTCCTCCAGTCTTTCTTCCTCTCATGGTATTTGCTATTTAAAGTTAAGCAAAGAAAAAATTAACAATTTAAAATATTAGTGTATTTTTCCCACTCGTTTTCACACATAATGCTAGGTTTAAATGCACAGAGAACATTTAATTTGTACGAAGAGTCACCCAGATTACACCATTCAATTTGTCTTCAGACAAGCTGTGTGTGCTGCAGCAGACCAGATCTGACAGATAAAAGAGGGCTGAACGGCAGAGAAGGAGAGCGTCCTGCAGGCATGGAGCCTGTCCAGAAAGGGCTCCCTGGGCACAAGATCCTCCCAGGTGAAGGTGCAGCCTTGTAGTTAGGCAGTTACCCTGCTCCAGGCCTCAGTGGGGTCAGCTGCCAGGTCCCGCCTCTCACCGCCTCCAGACGCCCATGCTTCAGAGCCATCTCCTCTTCTCGTGGGCCAGTCATCGTAATCCCTGGGGGTGCTTGCAAACCCCCAAAGGCCCTGAAGCCTTGGAACCTCCATGCCTGGGTGCACTGCATCCCTGGATCGGGGATGGTCAGGAGGATTGCCTTCACCAAGACTGTCTGGACACCCGCCGGACCCCAGTGGAGATGCTTCTGAGTGCACGCCCTGGCCCAACACTCATGGCAGCAAAGGTTGACAGGCCTTTCCTCTCCCTCCACCCCGTCCTGGTGACTGGCAGGGCACAGGGACGAGAGAGATTGAGAAGCGGGTGGTCCAACCCGTCCTGGGAGGTGAGGAGCCGGCAAGAGGCAGGACCAGGCTCTGGACCTCTCCTACATGCTCTGTTTCATCAGATTTCACCTAGAAATCACAAGTGCAAGATAAAATTATTGATTTCAGGATGGCACTGGCAGAAGATTAAACCAGTATGGGGTGATTTGGGGCATGGGGCCTCATGCAGCTGCACGGTTCTCACGAAACAGGCCCTGTTGGCCTTCCGCTGTACTCGAGTGTCCCTTATGCATGAAACAAGCCTTTAATACCACTCCCCTCATAGCCGCCATCCAGTTTATCACAAAACCAAGATGTCAAAACTTCACAAATGTTACTTCACTTCCTGAAAGGATACGGTTTCTTAGTCCAGTCCAGGATGGTTTTGGCCCACAGAACAGCTGTCTTGAGTCTAACAATAGTCTTGATACAGTCATGCACTTCATATTGTTTCCATCAACAACGGACCCTTTAAGTCCTTTTATTCCGATATAGATTGCCCCTTTTCTTCTTTACATGTAATTTGATCAGCCTGTAATAAAAATTTATTGTATGAAACAAAAACCTTGATTTGTTCCCCATTAAACGAATTTATTATTTTTAAAGGGACTTCTTAAAGTTCAGTTCCCCTGGTGAGTATGTTCGACTAGTCTTACCTTGTTTTTCCTTAGACAAAAAAATAGTGTCCAATAGTTCAAAGTCCTCCGATACCAGTCCATTTTGCTATTAAGTTATGGCGCAATGAACCCATTACTTCTACATGTCGCTATTGCAAAATCAGGTTAGCGTGAATGGACTCGCATAGCCCGCAGAAAAGAGCAGAGAGAAAACAGTGGACAGAGAGAGAGAAAAGCCCTTAGCAATGTATCTTTTAAAAGCAATCACTGCCAATTACTTTTCGATGCCTGGCATTTAGGACGTGACACCCATGCGACACCCCTAACTCACTTAGAGTAAATTTAGTTGGTCGGCAGAATGACAGCTTCCTTATTTTCTGTATTTCTAAAGCATTTTGGTCTTATTGGAAAGAGAGTTAATGTTTGCCCCCTGTGTCATCTTGTTAATTGCTCAATTTAATTCATGGAAACCCACGCGCACACACACACATACACACACAAGCTGCATTATGTGACATGTCAGTGTTAGATCTGAAGTGTCCCCAAGTGTGCAGCTAAGGCCAAACTCTGTCCCTGTAGCAGGACTGAACATCAGGGAAGAGATTAGAAACACTCATTTCAGTGAGTTATCAAGTATTCAAAACTTTTAGAGATAGATAATTAAACCAGGCAGTTTACATGGTAGAGATGTTTTGTTTTTGCAGTATAATTACTTTATAATTACTGTAGTTCTTCATTAAGTTTTTTTTTTTTTAATACTTGCTCGTTTCTATTAATCATGAATTCCCAGCGTAATTTAATTTTAGGACATGAATCAGTACAGACCTAGTAATATTCATCTTATTTAAGTTATATATGTGGAAAGGTAATGGTGAATGCAGTTACTTAGCAGTTTTTACTTCTTTAGCCGTGATAAACAGAATGATTGGCAAAGGACACACGATTAGATCTATATTGGTCACTGCTGGTAAACATGGACACCTTACATTCTTACCTCTAAATATACCACATACCTGCTAGCATTGCCTTCACTTCTGTGGTCAGACTTGAAAAAAACATATTGCGGGGGAGAAACGGATTTAATTAATATAGTGTTTCCATTGTTATTCTATTTGATGTATTTGGAGAGAAGACAAGATTTGGTAGGAAAACTGTTTTAAAATTTCAGAAAATGAATAAAATATTTATAGATTATATAATAGTTAATGAAAGAAACATTGAAAGACTGTTTCAAGGAAAAAATAATAGTATATTCACTATAATCTTAAGACACTATAGAGTGAGAAAGTTGACATAGAGGAAGAACAATGTGTGATATAAATACAGAAGACAAATACCTGAAGCAGAGGATGCAGGGAAGGAAGGTTTCATAGTGGAAGAAAGGATTACGGAGCCTAATTCCTATCAGTCAGCTGCTAATCTCTTTATACTTCGTATTCATTAAAACAGTGATCCTATCATTGGTTTCAATGTTAAAGCAACCAACAAACGGATTAGAAGGATCCGAGAAGGGCTGAAGCAGAAGTGCAGTCACTATTTCAGACAGAGTGGGGAGGGAAGGACGATCTGCAGACTTGAGGCTCAGAAAATGAGCGGCTGGGAGCTGTGTGAAGGGCGGATGGAAGTCCCCCTGAAAATGGCGAGGAGCTGGCCAGGCTAAGGAGGAAATTAGATTGGCATGCCCACAGACGAGTGCGGGGCGTGATAATGGAGGGAGAGGAGGAGCATAGAAAACGAGATAAGAGAAATCCGGTTTACTTCTTGTTGGCCGTGATATGCATTTTTGAATTTTCACAAGTAATTGAGGTGTTTTCTATAAAAATGAAGTGATCTGTTTTTATGTTTTTAAACAGACTATTCTGGTTGTTTTATAGAGAATGGATAGGAGTAGGCAGTTAAAACAGAGGGATTATTTAAGAGGCTTTTACATTCCTTAAGGTGAGAGAGGATTATCATGGAGCTGGATTAGTGGCATTGTGAAAATGAGTAGGTAAATTGAATACATGTTTTGGTGGGAAAGTTCAAGGGGACTTATTGATAAGGCACTAGGAGAAGAGGGAAACACAAAGGTTTTGATCTGGCATTTGAAACTGTCATATGATTTTTGTTTTAAAGTTTAGATGAAAAGGAAGTAAAAAGAGATTAGCAGGTACTTCATAAGAATTAGGCTACGTGCTCCTTTCTCCCACCAGGAAACCTTCCCTGCCTTCTCTGCTTCAGGTATTTATCTTCTTCTGTAGTTATATCTCACATTGTTCTTCCTCTGTGTCAACTTTCACACTCTATAGTTTCCTAAAATTCTGGTGAATATAGTAATATTTTTCCTCAAAATATTCTAAAGTGTCATCCAACTAATGTATCTACTTTAGTATCATATTAAACGCCAGATCATAAGCTACCTATTACTGATTCTGGGAATGTATGTCTAAAGATATTTATGAAAGCACACATCATGGCGATCCTTGTATGTGATTACACTATCTACCTAATCAGCCTTATCGGAAGTTCCCCATTATTTTTGTATCTTCCTGTTGACTAGTCTCCATATCATGTCTTGTTGTTACCCATGACTGCGAAATCTCCTAAATCTGTTTCTCTTCTTTTTTCCCACTGTCACTGGTCAATATCAAATCCTAACCATCAGTTTTTCAGAACCCTAAAATATAGCTTAATGAATGATCTCTCTGCATTTCCTCCAACAAGTCACTTTTTTTTTCTTTGCAGAATTTAACTGTGAAAACAGTGATCCTAACATTGATTTCAATGTTAAACCAATCAACAAAGAAAGCATCTTGCTAAGAGTAACATAAAATGCCCTTCGCTTCATTGGCTCCTCATGATAACTTTGACTTCTAAGTGCCTCTCTCAAAATTATACATCCTGTACTTAGGCACAACCAATGGTAACCTCTTTCCTAGTCACATATGTAATTTTCATTCGATGACTGCATTTCAAGTTTTCATTTCTTGCAATGCCCTTTCCTGAACTTTCTTATAAGGTATATCTGCTTTGTTTTTTAAAACTCTTCTCAGCTATCCCCCTTTTCAATGGATTTGTCACCTCCCCATCCTCATAATATTAATAGATCAAGGGTCAAATATAAGCTCCTCAGAAAAACTTTTAGTGAATCACCTATGGTTATATTTCTGTTTTCCATTTTCTCAACCCGCCTTATATATTTTTATAGTATTGATTACTGTCTTACCTTATATATTTATTTATCAGTTTTTTTATTACCATCCTTATAAGAAAATAACTAAGAAAGAAGGGACTTTGTCTTTATTATTGCTTTATTCTCACAGATTAAAATAGCACTGTAATGTATCATGTTCTCAAAATTGTTTTTTTTTTTTAATGATAATTATAGTATACAATACAACTTCGACCAACTGAACATATAGTGTTATGGCAAGTGTCCATATTCAACTGTGAAGAACTACATTTTAGATAGGTCATTGGAAGACTGTCGTGTGTTGGTTGTCATTATTGTTTGTTCATATTTTGCGATACCAGTGTGAAAAAAATTAAGCATCATAAGTGTTTTGTCCTATCAGTGAATATTGTTTTATATTAATTTTAATATCATAATTAGTTATATTCTGAAATAATGCATCTTGTTATTTATATATCCTACTGTTTTTTTTTTGTATTTGGTACTCATTGATCATTTAATATATATATAATACTATTGAATATTAAAACAGATTATTTTCAATAAAATGTGTTATATTTTCTGTTTTGAAAGAAAAAATAATGAATAACCTCTCGAATATTAATGTGTCAAGTGGTAACTGAACGGAAAATGCCTTAATGATCTATTAGGGAAGGTGCAATCACTGTACGAGGCTTTATTATAATTCATTTCTGAGTATCATTTGAGAAAAAATTCTTACACATATTTACTATTAAAAAACAATCAATATTTAAGATATTGCTTTGTTAGAAAAACTAATAAATACTTATATATCACTTTAAATAAAGTGTATTTGTACATTGGAGCTCTTATCTGGAACTTTCTGCCAAGTATCTGTGGTCATGGTGAATCAGAAGGACACCTTGTAACCTGAGGGTGGGGTGAGGGTCAAAAGATAGATAACGCAGGGTCAGATAAGGAGAATAACACAGTGTTCATGTTTGAAGAGCTTGTTCTTGTCCGTTTCTTGGAATCTCAGCATATAGGCTAGAAATCTTTTTGATTTCTTAATCATGAATAAAACTTACATCATTTTCTTTCAAGCATATTTTGTAGTGTGCCAACATTTCCTCCTTGTCATGCATGTTAAGTATGGAACCTTATCTCACAATTGATATGCATTTTAAATTCCCTGACTTGCTTGTAGCTATCAACTAGGACATACATTCTATCAGATACAAAAAAATCGCAGTGAAGAAACACTGTGATAACTGGCTGTACTGTTTTTCCCTGCAACTGCCATGCTCATTTTTTGTAACGATTGAGATTTAACAGTATTTGAACTTCCTTTATAATAAATGTTTTTAATGAGTTGTGGCAGCAAAATCCAGTACTTAACGTTTTTCCATAGACACATAGCATCTTCGTATGCAAAGTTTTTCAGTTTTACATTAAAAGATGTCTGTAATATCAGCAACACATAAACTACATGGATTTAACAGAAAATGATATTAATCAAATAACAAAAATTAGTACCGAAGATCTGTGGTTACCAAATTATTTAACACAATATATCTAGTATGTCTATGAAAAGTATAGTAAAACTTTTAATGACTAAAAACACATATATATAACATATATAAATATGTATATATATGCATATATATAAGCAATTATAGTTGTTTTAACCCATCTATAATATATTTTTGCATCACATCACTAAAAAGATTTTGTCTAAAACATTTGAAGATATTTTAAATTTATTAGACCTAGTCAGTAATAGGCCATGCTTAGAATTATTTTTCCCAAGGTTTTCTAAGATTATTATTCTCTGTTCACATAGCGTAACATGACATGTTTAAAGTGTTATTTTTAGACACTTGATTTCTTTCTTAATACTTTTCCATTTCCTTTTTATCTGTAAAAGCACTGTATTTCCCTCTCCCTTTTTATTATTACATGTTTACACTATTATTATAACATTCTTAAGAAAAATATATTCACACACGTTGATTCGGGGGCGGAGGGAATTGCTTGTTGGTTAACAATCATAGTCTAGTATTTCTTGGACCCAGGGTCTGAGAGGCAGAATGATGTGAAGATGAGTCACTAGGAAGGACCTGTCTCATTTATCTTTTTTATTATATCTTCTTTCATCTCTTAATTTGTAGGATATTTTGTATGTGTATATAAAGCAGTTTATAAATGCTGTCGAAGGAATAGAACTCACACAGGTGGGGCAGAGTGCCTGGATTATGGGAGTTTGAAGTAGATTAGAGGTTAACAGAATTTAAGAGGCACACCTCCTGATTTGGCAGCTGTGTTATCATTCCCAGATGCACTTGAAGTTATCAACACTGGCTGAAGGTAGGCAATCGTAAAATTAGGTGACATCAAATAAAAATCTTCTCATCTTGGAAGAGCTCTTATTTAACAAAATTGGCCTTTTTAAAATGACATTTCACATCAAAAAATGATTTTAATATATCAGGTCAAAGAGGATGGCTAGAATTTAACAAGCTACTATAATCTTAATAGAATACGGATGGCTAGTAATGCTGTCACCTGTCTTATCTTCAAACACTAGCTTTATAAAAACAATTTTATACATATATTAAAATTTAACAAACTTTAATCGAGCTATATGCAAGGCATTGTAGGAGACAGGAGATAGAAAGGCATGCTTCTGCTCTGCTATGGATTACAAATGAGTGAAAGAAATAAACAAGTATAAAACTGGATAAACCGGTGAGTGCAATTGTTTAATTGAAATATGAGCATTCCTTTAACTGATAAATTATTCCTGTTAGCATTATATTCTCAGAGGAAAATGTGAATTGACTTAGCAGAGAAATTAAAAAACTAAAATCTTGACTACATTTAAAAAAATACAGTGGGGCTCCAAACAATATTTGTCAAAGTAAATCACAGCACAATGAATTTAGCTGTAAAATATGTACAGTCTAGAGCATTGAGAGTCAGCCTAGGGAAATCTAAAAGTTTTATTTTAATGAAATAAATGTTTAAACTTAAAATCAGATAAAATAATTCTTTTAAAGGAAGTTTGAGAAAACTTTGAAAATACATCATTGTACAACTAGGTTGGTCATAAAAAGTACCACAATTTAACATGCTCAGATGCACCTTAAAATGACTCAGTGGGTTGTAGAAACTAACATGTTTTCTACCCAATTATTTTTGAAAGTTTCCTGACAAATGTTTTCTTAGGAAAGAATGACAGACTGTCTGTTTTGTTTTTTATGAGACTCTTATTTTTATCCTGTCATAAGAAGCAAATGCGAGAGCTATGCTTTGGGTAAGCTATGTAACAGAGGCTCAATTTGCACAATTTATGATACACCGTTCTTTAATCTGTCAAGGGACACAGGTTATATGGTATCTCAATAAGATATGTAAATTTGGTTATATATGCTAATAAATTCTGTCTTGACAGCCTTAAACATGGATCAACAATTGCTGCAGCAGAAACTGTATATGACATTGAAAGCCTTTGAAAACTCTCCCAAGTACTATAAAACTTATCCAACTAAATATTTTTGTCATATAATATAATGCTAAATAGTTACCATGGATAAAAATTAACATATGTAGTAGATCAGATATGACTACTATATCTAAACGAACATGCTATATTGGAATATCTTAATGTTTGAAATGTTAAAGTTTATAATGCATTTATCGTGTTTCTCCTTTATTCTCACAGGCTAAATATTATTTATTTTTTACAGATTCCCATTTCATTCCATGTTATTCAACCATGCTTCATTCACTTTTTTTTTATCCTCAGTAATAAACGTAGGGCAATAAAATATTAGGCACCAAATAAGTTAGTAGGGAAGTGTTGAATTAATGCTCGGGATGGTGAAGCACTTTTAATCCCTGGAGTTTAAAGGTAGTTTGTATGACTGTTTCACAAAGATAAGAAAAAAGGACAGTTCGCTTGTCACAAAGAAAGCTAATCTAAATGGCTACTAACCTGTTTTGAATTTATGGTTATATTTGAGATGTAACAAAATATGTATTCAGATTGTTTCTTAAAGTGTTACAGATGGTTGCCCTCCTCTATCCTTTCTAGAGTTAGCTTTCACTAGAAAATAGTGCAAGCGTTTAAGTTCTGCGTATACATGCGCACGTGTGTGAACACACACACACACCTCACACACTCACGCACTCACACACTGTGGCCCAATTAGCCATCAATGAAGTGGTGATTGTTTCCACTGCATAAGCAACAATGTTCACTCATTCTTTTTATTCTGGTTTAATGTATTATTTATATTGAGTATATTTTGTATGGCTCCAAGTAGAATGGTATAAAGAAAGAATATGAGTTAGAGGTTGCACATAAGCCACTTTATGAAATAGGAAATGACCAGTACTGCACACTAGGAAGAATATTTTCTGTGGACATTCCATTCCCATTTAAAATTGAGTCTCTAAAAGCTATTTTAATACCAAGTTCATAGGGAGGTCTTTTACATAGAGTGTGAGCTAATTTCAGATTGTGACAAGAATTGACTTTTATGTAGCATGACCAGATACGTCTTTTCGTTGTGAGAACCCAAATGTCATGAACTATATTCTTCTTGGAGAGTCCAATTTCTTCAGGAAAAAGTCTCTAACAATGGCTGGGGCGTTTGTGGGACGAGGTGTGGAGAGGAGGGACCTATTACTTGTTGTCAGCACTCTACTGCCATCGTAGTTTCAACCAGTCTTCCTGCTTTTGTCTCTGTAATTATCCACTATCTACAAGGATTTTCCACTTTTGTGTCTTTTTAGGATGTTGTAATAGTGAAATTTTCCTCTGTAGGGATCTGGTTTCAACCTGTTTTGCTGGATGAGGTCAATTACTATCCCTCCATCTGTTTCCTCTGCCTGACAATACTGTCTACACAATTCACCTCCTGCCGTCAACTCTCACGTTTCGTTTTGTTTTGTAAATTTAAACAGTTGTTTAAACTATGGTTTTATTGACTAAGTATCTTGAAAAAATGGTGAAGAGTTTTATTAATTGATCCTGGTTATAGATTTCTTCAGGATTTCTCATTTGTGCAAAACATGTTTTATAACTTATTTTCCCCAAAGATTTTCGATTACAGCAAGGTTTTAATATGCGTCACCATAGAATGGAACATAACGTGGCACTGATTTTAGTTACCTGTGCTCATGCCCCCTCTGTATTCAGAAGTCTGTTTTTCTTTTGATATTTTTATTCCTTAGACAAGGTCTGTTTCAGTTTCATTCTTTCTTAGCACTGTATGCATTCATAATAGTGAGTCTATCGGAAATTATAACTTTGACTAACATAATTTATGTGTTCTATCCAGAATTCAAGAGACTGAGAGCATATTTTTTTTTCTAATATGTCAAATTAGAACATCTTCTTTTCTTTTGTATGGGTTTGTATGTTTATTATAGTCTGGTTTATTCTTTGTTTTGGATATTTCATTTGTAATTCTCTTAGGGCACCTATAACTCAGTTTATAAATACTGTATAAATAAGTAAAAGTTAATTTAGATTCCGTGCTACAGTTCTCATAGTTATTGCTTTTTAAGTCAAATACATTGACCATATTATTTAGAGCCATTTTATACTCATTTATTTTTTCCCAGCTCGATTCGTCAGAAGCTGAGGCATTTTTATTATTTTCTACTATTTTATCCCTATATTTTATTTCCAGAATTTTTTCTAGTTGCAGCTTGTTACTCATGCAGAAAGGTACATAATAATAGTATCTTAATCATATATTTAATATTATAAAAATGTAAATTATGCATGTTGCCCTATTTAATGTTTTTTTTGACTTAGAACATAAACGTTTAATAATGCCAGTTGTTACTATTATTAAACTTTAAGCCTTAGTTTTCACATTTTATAGCACTAAGATAGTAGTGATGCTTATGTTACTCATTACTTTTGAGAGTTGTATCATGGAAGGCCTTTTAAAAATGCCTGACAAATCTTGAGGCTAAAAAATTTTAGCTTTCTTTTTTCTTTGCCACTTTCTCATTTACCAGCCTGTTATCTTTTAAATTTTCTTTTCATATCTTTTATACTCATATAATTATAATTTTCAAACTAACTTCTAAAGATTTGCTCTTAGAAGAGCACGTGAGCTTAGTTATAAATCATGCTTTTTTGTTTATGATATCTAAACTCTTTTCTGTACCCTCTTTCACTCTACAAACCACGTTTCTATTTTTTCTTTAGTAATTTTTAAAAATACATTTAATTTTTATATTTTGATAGTCATTATGTTTAAGGAAAATATTTTTCTAATTACCCAGAGCAAAGCAGCACATTTTATTCTCATATAACACAAGAAAATCAACATTTTATTTCTGTATATCACTCTTCCATTTTCCTGATTATTATTTAAATTACTGTGTTTTTGTTATGTATATTTTATGAGAATACTTTTTGACCTTAAATTTTGTTTCAAAATCTACATAATAGCACTTATACAAATAAATTAACTGGTGTAAATCTGCTTTTGTTTATCCCCAATCTTGCATTTTTAAAAAGTTAGATCAGCTGCAGTACAAGCAAATTCTGGTAACTGTTTCAGAAAGCTACATATTTTGAGTACTTACATACTTAGGAGAGTGTTTTATGCATAAACATAAATGACATCTGAGAACAGTTTGCTTTTTTTTTAGCTACCATAATGCTGAATTTTTGTTTCATTTAGCTTTTAATTCAGTAAACATCTCTAAGGACAATTGCAAACATGTATGTATGTATGATGTATGTGTGTGTATATATATATACATACACACACATACACATACACACTCATTATTAATGTTTATGCCCATATTATAGATTAGAAAGATCATTCCTCACTATAATCAATGTATAAAAGTTACTTTCATTTACAGTATATTTGGATTTACAAATACATGGTTTTACAAATGTTTCTCTATATACAAACTAGAAAATGTAAATTTAAAACGTTAATTTTTCAGAAGTAATTTACGATAGATAATTAATTCATTTGAGATGGCAAAACTGTTTGAACTTTACTTGCCAGTTGGTAAGTTTTTAGAATGGAATGAAAATAAAAATATGATGACCAATCACTTATTATTGCAAGGTAATACATTTTATATACTATGTTTTCGTCAGTTCATGGACTTTACCTTGTTATTTGGCTTCAGCTTTGAAAGATCCGGATGCCTCCAATATCCATTTCTCATAACTGGAAGACTAGAATTTAATTTCTTTCATGTTTTCACCTCCTCCCTGACCATTTGCGTTGTGTCCATAGATGACCTTGATCATATCCATCCACCGTTTCAAGAGTCCATGAACCAAACTGGCTTCTAGCTCTTAACTAACGCTTTGTTCTTTGCACCTTCTGAAATCCAGGTCACATAATCAATTTGTTTTACAAAACCGCCAACCTAGCTCCCAACTAAAATTCTGCAATTTGATATGAGTTTATTTTCAGATGTTTCCTTTTCAGTTTTTGACCTATAAAGTTAGATGTCAAGCACTCAATTATTTCTTCATAGCCACAAAAAATCTTCCTGGTATTGCTGAATTCTTTTCTGAAGTTTGTTTTTTTTTTTTTCTGATACACAACAGCCTTATATAAGTTTATTTCATGATTATGTAACATTTAAAAATATAGACAACAAAAAACAAGAAATTTGGCCCTTTAAATTGTGATTCTTTGTTTATATTAACTGATCTACAGAGATATTTCGGAGTAACATCTACCAATGATCCAACAATAATATAAAATTTATTTTTATTTTTAAAGGTAGTATTGAGAAGTTAAAATGATCCTTGAGAAGCAGTATTATTAACAATTTAATATTTTTTAGACTTTTCAAATTTTCAAATAATTCATTATTTACATTATCAAATGCATTATTTACTAAAAAAAAAAATCTCTTTGAAGTAGTCCCCAAAATTAGATCTAAATAAAGCACTGAGCTCAAGGTTTTTTTTTAAAAGATAAAGCAGAAGTTGCTAGTGAATTAAGAGTGATTTAAATACCTTGGGACATCAAAAACTTTGATTAAAAATTCTACTCTTCAAATTTTACACATTACCAAAAGTATATGTAAATTTACATTAATTTCAAGATAGAAGTAAATCTTATCACTTTATAAAACATCCAAAAATCTGTTAATAGCAATTCTACAATCATATAATTAAGAATTTAAATATTTTATTATGAACTCAAATTTAATTTGTAAGATACCTCAAACTGAGCTTCCTTAATAAAAGGCCACGTGGTAGTTGCTGATTCCTTTGTTTTTGACACCATTAAACAAAGCTCAAAGAGAGCTCTGTACCTGTGCCCTTAGCTTGAACTTGACCTCTTCTAAGTTTAATGTAGTTAATGTTTATTAAATAGATGGATGAGCACTTGTTGAATTAAGTCTAAAGTATCATAACTCTTTTTGATGATTATTTCTGTGTATTACTAATTCTTTGAAATAAACATATTCCTTATAAATATGCTATTGGTACTGTTGTTTCATCTGATTCTTTTGGAATTGGATTGCCAAAGGAGATCATAGATGTAGATATAGGTATGTTATTTTAATCATGAATCTTTTATGCCATCATGCCTTCACATCCGTCAGACATCTACACAAAATGAGTGATGCAAGGTTGTCAAGATTTTTCTCTCCTTTGCTACTGCATCATGGCTGGGAATGAAAACTTTTGATATGGTTTCCTCTTTGAGATGGCTACGTTTGTAATGACAAAGACAATCTTGATTCTCTAGTCTAGGAAGCTTTTCTGTCAGCTTTATTGAGATATATTGACAAATAACATTGCGTCACTTTAAGTTGTGCAATGTGATGATTTGATACACATATATTATGACACTATTACTGCAATAAGGTAAGTTAACATATCCATCACATCACAAAATTTCTGTGTGTGTGTGTGCACGGTGATCACAAGACCTACTCTCTTAGCAAATTTCAGGTGTACACTACAGCACTGTCAATTATAGAGACCATGTTTTCTATTACATCCTTAGAACTTACTCATCTTACAATCAAAAGTTTGTACCCTTTAGCCAAGATCTCGCATTTGCCCTATCCCTCAGGCCCTGGCAACCACCAATCTCCCCTCTGTTTTTATGAGTTCAATTTTTCTAGATTTCTAGGATGCTATGACAAGACATCTTGTTACTATCTCTGAATGTCAATACCCATAAGATATTGTAGAAAACTAAACTTTGATGATTGTATCCAATTAGGTAGACTGATTTGCTGCTATCTGACAGGGTTTACATGCTAAAAGTAAAGCTGGTGAGGATTCGTTCTCTCAAAGAAGTCAGATACCGGAAAGAGAAAGTCAGATCTGAAGTTCCAGGAGTTCGAGAGCCAAGTGTATAGTTTGCACATCTAAGGGTTGGATGTGGAAGGCTAGGAACATGTCTGCAGGGCTTAGCATGTCTATAATTCCTCACTTGTCCTAGGTAAGAGCTCAGCGCTCAGGGGAAATGCAAGGTAAACAGCAAAACAAAACAAGTAAAAAAAGAAAATCAAAGCAAATGTTTTTCGGGCTTACCTCAGATCAGCTGAAAGACCATGGTGGCACACAGAATTTGAGGAGAAACAGATTTATTCAGAAGCAAAATATTGTAGTTCTGGTCCACAGAAAAATAACAATAGTGATATTGCCAGGAGGCATTTCAGTTAATTTCTGGTATAAATAATAGATGCATAACCAACACTCAGCTGAGAGATGGTCACTTTGTTGCCTCATTCACATTCGCACATTGCAGAGATAATGCCACCTATCACAGCAGGTACTGATTACTCACGATTACATGTGATGGAGGCACTGGCAGATGCATTTTCTTTTCCCCTAAACCTGACTCTAGTTAATGCCTCTTTCCTCAATTTTTATCATTTTCAATAGTATGGAAGAAAAGTGTTTTAAGTTTTAGTGATAGGATTCGAAAGCAAAACTAAAACTGATGGTATGTTTCAAATGGAAATTAAGTAAGTATATTTATTGTTTAAAAATGGCTAGTCTTAGCTATAGATCACTAGATTTTTATCCATAATGTTGAGGTTTTTTTTAACTGCATGTTAATTATTTTATTTTTTTACCAAGAATTCTTACTTTTGCTACTCAAGACTCTAGGACACTGTTCTTACAAATCTGCATTCATAGCATGGGAATCACTGAACTGAACAAATCTTTGCCTTTGTTGAGATAAATATGATTTTTCATTGATATGAGTGATAAATGGCCTCAAGAAAATTACAGGTGTATTGTACTTACAGAAGATATGAAATGAGTAGAAAACATCAATTATAAGCATCAGTGCAGCAAATTAGTTTATGTGCCTTGCTAGTTTTAAACAAAGAACTTCTGCTTTTTGTATTTCTAGCAGAGACTGAAGGGTAAAAGCAGTGTGCCCCCTACTTTGATTGGCATGAATTTACTTTTTAATTTATTATGATATCATTTTAATTTTTTATGATATCATTTTTAAGATTGCAATAATATAGATCATTTTTATGTGTGAACTTTTGCTATTCTTTTGAAAATTCTCGATGTATTTGTGACTATTTTTGATTTACATATTTCGGTAGGTTAAACATTACATTGACAAAATACCTTTTATGTAATTTTATGTGCTGTAGCGTCAACAGCTACTCTGTATAACATCGGGGCTATTTCCAGCCATTAATCAACCAGACATGTTTCTTCAAAACGCCTGTTGTATAACTGAATAGACTTCATCCTGTTGTACTGAGCTCCCGAATATTTAAATGCAAATTAGTGTGCTATTGTTAAATTCTATACTCAGGCACTCCTATATCATTTGACTCCATAATTAAACTCTTGTTCTAGGCATTTGAACTTATTGTTCTTAGTAGAAAATCCAACTCGCTCCACATATTGAGCACTGAGAACTGACTTCTTAGGTAGGGTCTCATGCCCAGACATCCCTGGCTCATCAGAGGACACCAGAACAAAATTTATTTTAACCATTGTCATCTTAAGGCATGTTGCAAATATTCTGATTATGAAATGCATGCATACTAACATATTTGAAAAACATTTAATTGTTACTAATAGTGACGGACTCCAAGAGGATAACATTTTACCCTCGGAAACACGCACAGCTCAGGTTGTTCCCCACGTTAATTTTCACTCAGAATCTCCTGCTCAAGTAAGAGAATGAAATCATATAAAAAAGTAAGATGTCATATTCTTCCTCAAATAGTCCAAATGAGAATGATAATCAACCCAAAACTAACAGCCTAATTAAATAATAACAATAACTTGATGTATGCCCTAGAGCCAACAAGCAGTGCAGCTGGAATTCACAGCCAGAAATTCTTGTCCCAAGCTTAGATTTTTCCGGGTACAAGTTGGTGCCTCCACAGGAGGAAGAGTACACAGATAATTAGAGTGAGCGAATAATGTAGAGGACAGCAAAGCTGGGAAGATGAGTTTATAAGCACTGCTGCTGGCAATTAGATGCTGTTGAAACATCCAAGTAAATAGTAGTTGATTATTCTATTGCCCTGTTTCTTGAATCATCAATGCATTAACCAGACGTGTATAGGTGTAGCATGTATCAATGATTGCATGCGTGATAAAATACAGGTTTTTAAACCCGGATTAAAGGAGACATGACACTGAATGTAATACCCAGTTCAGTACTGGATCCTGTACTGACAGAAAAAGAAGGGGAAGGTGTATGTTGTAAAGAACATTAGCAAATTGATTGACAAAATTGGCATATGGATGGTAGATTAGATAAACATATTCTACCGATGTTAAATTTGCTGAAATGGATAAGTATATCATGGGCAAGGTGCTGTGCTTCCTTGAATTGAAATTTTCTTTGTCTCTTTAATTGAAATAATAGTACCTCAAAAGATTTTTTGAGAGGGTAAAATGACTTCTCTGTCCAGAGATTTATCAGAACCTAGTAGTTTATCAATATTCATTCTTCTCACATACACAGCACAACGCTGTGCAAAGTATACAAGAGAACATTCTGGGGAACCACTTAGTAATGCCCAGTCATTGATAGAGAAATATATCTCTACCGTATTTCTCATATCTTTAGTGGTAAAGTCAGATAACAAAGAAATACTATGAATATTGTTGCATACACTAAAAATCTTTCTAAAGTTAAAGAGTAAAAAAAAAAAACCCAATTCTACAATTCAGAGAAAAAATACTGCTAATGTTAAACATTTTTAATATACTTTCAGAAAGATACATTCTATGTTAAGGTCCTTTTTCTGTAAACATATGTTTTAATTTTTTTGAGTAAATACCAAGAAGGCTCATATCACAGGTAGAAATTTACCATAATGAGAAATAAATTAATTTCCAAATTGTTTGTCCCATGTTCAGACCCACAGGGCTGTCTGAAAACTAAATTAACTAATTTAGTCTTCTTTCAAATCCTTTGAGGTCAGTGTTATTAGCATACTCATCTATAATGACCAAGGCAGACTTTGAAGTCGTTCATAGGGTCCCTCAGATGGGTCCTTACCCAGCACATCGCATCAGCTCTCAGCAAGCTCATCTTAATTTCATTCATCTGATTGAAAAAGTAGAAATGAAATGTGATTGAGAACTTAATCTCTCGGCTATCGTGGAGACTTCCATTTCCTCTTGCAGTATTTGCTCATGTACGCTCCTCTACTGCCCCGTCTTCTGCTTTAATATCTCTTTGTGTTTGTTCTTCATTCTAAGAGCGGACTAACCCAAGTTCCTGGTGAGAAAGGATTCCATTTAATGTTCTGCGTTTGATGCTTCTCTCTGAGTCTCTAACAGCCTCGTAGGTGATTCACAGTATCTCCTCTCTTGAACGAGAAAAATAATTGTTTCTTTCCATTATTCCACATTTTAGTGATTGGCCACAGAGCGTTTATTCTCATATTCTCAAATTCCTTGATATTTTAAGTAAGACAGTGTCTTAAAGTGCTCACTTTTTTTGCTCTCCGGGCTTATCCTACATGCCTCTGGTTGCATGGAAGAGGCCAAAAAACAATTCAAGCGGCACAGACTCTGGCTTTGAGGCATCCTCGTACATCAGACTTCTGCCGCCATTTCACTGAGTTAAATAAACCTTAAGGAACCCTGTCGGTCACTTTCTCTTCTTATGTAAACTTACTCAGAAATGCCCTAATCAGTCTTTTAAGCTAAAGCGAAACCAAGACAACAAATAAATTCAGATGTTTTTAAAAGCCAAATTAGCCATTTGATATTGTACATCTTTAAGAAATACGGGCAAGTCGTTCACTTGGAATTTTCAGTTTTTCAATTATATTAGCATTAAAGCCACACCGACAGGGTGTAGAGTGACCAAGGGTCGATGCCATGATTCTGATACTCATTCTAGAAATACAGTATCATTACCAAAGTGACAGTTCCGACTCCCCAGGGATAGATTTCACAGCAGTTATGAATGTAGCTCTTTTTCAGTCACTGAACGTTAGACTGAAGACTGCACCAAGGCTGTCAGCAGAGCTCATGCTCTTTTACAGAAATGAAATAACTGGCATGTTTCTGAAAGGTGAACTACATTATAGTCAAGTTTTTCTCGATGGCATTGGACATATGCTTTCAATGTGATGGATTTTGAGTTATTGATACATACTTAATAACTTTTATTCAAAATCCTGAAAATATAAATTTAAAAAAATAGATAAAAAAGAACGTTATGCTTACGTATCTGCATCTGGCTTTGTTCTAAGCACATTTATGAACTCAACTAATTTCAAAAACAACTGTGAAACAGCTAACTTTTTTTTTTCCCTCTGCTTTCAAATGAGAAAATAAGACAGAGGTAAAGTGTCTGATTGTGTAGCTTTTGGGATTTGAGCTCATGCTCTCTGGTCCCAACATAAAAATGAGTAAGATCTAATTCTATAGGCTCCTTTCTTATTCTTGGAAATTTTAACAAGATTTTCTTGGAAACAAAAATGTGAAAAATCAGCAATTTTGAGAATATGGGTAATCATATGTTTGGCTCTTTTTTTAACAAACTATATTTGAAATAAGGATTAATGATATACAGATCCATCATCTGCCAGTCTTTTATGTTTTTTGACAGAATGGAATGGAAGGTCACTCTTTTTCTAATCTCCTTAACTAATTAGGCTTTAACTTCAAATTAGGGAAAATTTTCAAAATGGAAAGAATAATAAATTATGCTGACTCCTGTGGGGAATATTTATGTGAAGACGTAATATCTGGATTTATACCAATAAACTGAGACTGTGGAACCAAGACAGATATAATGTATTAAGCTTTACTGAGCAAATTAGGAAATTAGAAGAGTAAAGGTTATTTATTTTCTTTTATCAACATAGAATTTTATTAGTTCTTGGGAGGAAAGACACCTTTGGAGCTGTTTTTATCTTCTGCTTATAGGATGCATCCGATCAATTAAATCTCTGCCATACATGAACAATTTCAACCCCTCAGGTAACCAGTATACCCCTTCTGCCTCACAGTTAACTCTGAGATTAAAAAAGGTAACTTTATTTTCTTTAAACCCACTAATCAAGCTTGAAAGGGTTCACATTTTCATACTAATGAAAAGGTGACTGAATAAGAATGGAAATAATTTGTTTAAACATATCGGTTAGCTAATGAAGTATTTTTCCAAATGTTTGTGTGTCTGGGTAAAAATATCTTAGAACTCTTGTTTTTATATTTTAATTTCTCATGAGCAAACTTCTAATACTTCATATAATTAAAAAAAATAATACCTAATTGTATGAAATCTAAGTTTTCTTTCAATTTAAAAACCTTGACTAATGACTATTCTTTCTTTAGCTACATATTCAAGAGACTGTTCAGTGTTTTCACATACACACACACACACACACACACACACACACACACCTCTTTGCATTTGTTAATCACCCCCTGTGGTACTTCTACTAGGTAATGGAATCCTTTGTAAGCTCTCAAACTACAAACTAAAAATTAATAATAAAGTATAAATAAATTTTGAAAAAAACATTGTATTGATAAAAGTCATCCTAGAAAATATTAAAAGGAGAAAAATAAATATGTTTTGTGTTTTCAGTACTTTAATAATGAACATGTATTTTAATAATGCATTTGTAAGGATTTATGTGATAAGGCACACTATAATGTCTCTGTAAAATATTTTTTGAAATAATTTGCAGCTTTTTCATTTTGCTGAGTCACCAAAACCCAACTGATATATTGTATTGTTCTGTCAATTAGTAATATTTGGAGGAGTGAAAAGATATGTGCCTGAGTTGCTCTGAGAGGAATGATTCTAAATTGCTGTACTCCTGTCCTTTTTATGTTTCTCAGTTTTCCCGTTTCCAGTTTCGGGAATTATCAATTTCTAGTGCCAAATAAGTTTAATGACATACTAATTCTATTTGCTGCTTCAGTATAATTTCACAGCATACAAGCATTTTTAAATACCTACGCTCCTAAGAAATGGAGTCATTTTTGGTGGGTCAAAAAAAAAAAATAAATCGCATTCCCTATTCTCAAAGAATTTATCTAAATGCTATAAGTGTGGTAAAACGCGGGGAGAGAGAGTAATTCTTTCAAAGCATATTAGAAATATAAAGAGGTAATGCATAATCATCAAAGTAACACTATAGGTAGAAAATAGCTATCAATTTTTTTAAAATAAGCTATGACAGATATTATCTGTTCATCTATAAAATAAAATAACAGGATTAGTATGCCTGAGAGGCCCTCTTTGATAGCTTTATTTCCTTGAGATAAACCTTTGTCGTATGCTGATAAATAGAATAATTATACTCTATAATTTGTCTCTATGGAGATAAATAGAATATTATTACAATATTGTTAATGATATCTTCATTTACTGTCTACCTATCTATTTGCCTACCTACCTATGGAGCGATCCATTATACCTTCATATACAATTAAGAGAAGTGATTTGTGTGTTTTTGTTCATAAATACAAAGATAACATGTCTATATCTGCTTTACCCTCATTTATAACTCCTCCCCTGAGAATCATTCTTGTTATTTTTTTTATTGTAAATTTTGTTGTTGTACTCATTAATGAGGTAAGGAGAAGGATGTATTATACACTGTGACTTGTCACATCAAGTAATGTCAGCATTGTCTATTGCTGTTTTATGGAAAAGCACATGAGAATGCATGATATATTTTAGTGGTTGAAGAGTGACTGGAAAAAATACAATCAGTTATTTGGAATTTTATTCCAGTGACCATCAAGAAATTGTAACATGACTAACAATTCAGTTTGCCTGTTTATTGTAATAACTCCCCACTCACATAATGTTTTATAGTTCTTCAATTTTGTATAAAATAGGCTTCTCTGGTCCTGAAATTACCTTTGAGGTAGATTGGACTGGTGATTCTTATCCTTTTTTAAAGAAGAGGAAGCAGAAATTCAGAGTTTAAAAAGTCTGCTTCTGGTCAAAAAAATGCTCTTAAAATGAAGGGCCACGGTCAGTGTTCATTTTTTATAGACAGGATTTAAAGACAGTGGTCTGTTTTGAATTTAATTAGATCTATAAACTACTTACTCCTCTTGCTTTATTCTAATGTGTGTCTATATGAGCAAATGGAGAATGAAAATAGAGAAGCTTGTGTATTGTCTTCTTGAAAATGAATGTTGTGTAAAATAATTCATCAAAACAACAGTTCTATTTTTTCTTATTTAATCAATATATCTAATGTGTGATTATTTTAACAACCTTTCAGTTTATAGTATATCTGTCAAATGTCTTACTTTGTGTGAGAATAATGATAGTGATGATTTTGGACTTCTCACATAGATGAATATATACTTATAAATTATTTTTTCTTGAAAAATATACACGTATACATTTCTGTCTCTTTCAATTGGCCTGCCAATCAATAAAATCGAATTCTGTAGCTACTTCCAAAATTAGCAAATTAGAAAAAAGTAGAAATAAAAGTAAAGTTAAATTTAATATACTAGTAAATCTCTTCAAGAACTTTGTTTAGTTTAATAATGTTATATTTTAAAAAATCAATTTTTAAATTTGTCAGACCTTTTTTGGTCACCTTATGCATAATCATGTAAAAATATTTTATATGAAGCCATTTAAACAGATATAATATCCACATTTCAAGATGTTACATTCTAAAATATCTAGAAGGGAAAGATTATAGAAATCCTAGTAAACAAATTAGTTAAGAAAGGTGATAAATTTGATACAAATATAGCCAACTTGTTTTTATCCAAGGGGAATATAGGGTATGAAATCCATAGCTAATCCTCATATCTGATTTTTGCAGTTATATTCAACCAGTTCCGCTGCTCAAACTTTCAGCAGAGCTGATCATGCAGTCATGTTGCCTGCAGCGAGTTACAGTCTCTCCTTTGCTCTAGACCAGTGTAATAAGCAAGAGGGTAAATGGGGGAAGACTGGCGGCGATGGGAATAGCAACAAAGTTCCTCTCTTCATTCACAAAGGCACGACTAGGTTTGCAATTCTGACTGGCTACCTCTGTGTTGCTAGACACATATAGGCAATTCTAACCAACGAGTTCATGCTGGGATTACAAACTTAAAACACATATTCGATGTCCCTTGAAGTGTTGCCGCAATTTATCCTTGACTCTGTTCTATAGTTGGAGAGGCGGTCTTCAACTAAAGCAACGGAACAGTCAGGATTCTATTCACATTTTAGCTTTGCCATTCGCCGCTGTGGCTTATGCATACATCTCTGAACTCCTGTGAACCTCAGTTTCCTTGATACTTGAATGAATTTCTAAAATCTACCTTGATAAATTTGTTGCTTGGATTAGAGTCGGTATAATTTTTGTAATATGGTACCTTAGATATAGTAGTATAAATTAGTATTAGAAAGGTAGGTCAAGACAAATTCAGTCTTTTTTTTAACGGTAATGGGTTATTTGTTTAATTATAAAAGATCAGGGGGAAATATTGTCCAGTTCTAAAATATGTACACTTGTGGCTTCTTTCCTGAAACATGTTAAAATATGTTAGTGATGGCTTTCGTTGTCTGTGTTTTCTCATTGGAAATGGTTTGAAACATATCTCTCTGCTTCAACAGATGTAGCATTTACAAAACAAATCTGTTAGTTGGAAGGAAGCTCAGGCTAAGATTGTGTTCCAAGTATAATAGTCAGGAGCCATTTACATTTAGTTAAGGGATGCTTGTAGGACCTAAATCCTGGTTCTGTGATGGATGGGGCAGTATCTTGAGCAAGAATGTCAGCTGTCAGTTCACGAGCCATCTGAAGTTCATAACCTATTCTTCCCTCGTAGGCAAATGTAAGATTTACAGAGGAATGCTAAATGGCTGAGATTGTCTGATTGTCTTCTTTTAGAGAAAGGATTTGTGGAAGTGAGTGGGAGGGCAAAAGAGACTAACCAAGGGGCGTAAGAGAAAGGCATCAAGGAGAAAACGAGGAAGGACTAAGGGAAATAAAAGAGAGGCAGCAAGTGAGAAAGATACAGGATTTGGTTTCCTCGTTTGCTGTACTGTCTCTGTTTGTTCTACAAAAGTTTTTTGTTTGTTTTTACTAGAATCTTGACTTTCTAGTCCCTTCCAACAAAAGCAGCTCCAAAGGTGTGAATGACAGTGCTGATTTTAATAGAATTGCCATCATTAGGAAAAATAAATCAATTTTCTCTTTTGCCCTCTCAAAATTTTAGCAATGTTCCTTCCGGAAACTAAAATAAATTTTAGTGCTAATTCAAAATAGGGAAGGAGAGAAGGTTCAGTGCACAAAGGAGGTAGGGCAGATTTCTATTTGTCAGTGATGCCCTGATCCTGAAGTACTCAAATACATGTAGATTGAACATGGATGCTGACTTCTACCCAGAAGCTTTCTGGTTACCGGGTATGTGACAGTGGACAGACACCCCGACGTCAGAGCCAGAACACCATATGTGGGTTGTGAGTTATAAGATACCGGACCCTTTAAAATCAATCTCTCTAATAATCCCACCAGCCCCACTTGTCCAGCCCTGTGCCCAATATTCTTGTTTCAGAAATTCCTTTGAGTTATGACATGGCTTTCAGAAAAATCTTTGTTAAATCGAAGTACATGACTTGAGAGGCTTAACAACCCAGCGTCTTATCAGTTTGAATTAGATAATTAGCTGTAAGGAGGAGCCCCTGGAGAGAGAAACATAACTTAAGTACTTTTAATGGAACAGAAGAAAGAAAGAGATGGAAGGGTTTCCAGGGATCTTAGCCATGCCGCCATCTGCAGGAGGAGTGCACAGAAAGCAGAGGTGACAGGACTTAAGATATCTGCCGAAGGGAAACCTGTAAGAGGAAGTGACAGCAGCAAATGGTCAAAGTTAACAAAGTAAAAAAAAAAAAAAAAACGGCGAGGATCTTCTTAGGCTGTCCCTGGCTATGACCTACTGTCTTTCCCTTTGTTCCGATGCTGGGATATGAAAAGCGTGCCAGAGGGAGCATCTCTCAGCACCAATGGTGCAACTTCGGGAACCGCCTCCCGTGCACCTTCTAAGGCTAATTAGCTTGCAAATCTTGCTCAGGAAGAAAAACACAAAAACGGTAGAGTTCACAGTTTTCTTGATTTCTTTCTTTCTCGCATGTCTTTACAAACTTAAAGATGAAAGAAGAGCTGTATCTCTGTTGAAAACAACATAATTCCAGTTTCTAGATGTGTTTCCTTATTCCTCCCGCTAATTACGACTAAAAGCAGTGGAGGTCTGATATCAAACAAAGATAAAAAAGATTCCGAAAGGTGGAGAGAGAGAATATATATATATATATATATATATATATATATATATAGAGAGAGAGAGAGAGAGAGAGAGAGAGAGAGAGAGAGAGAGAGAGAGAGAGAGAGAGAATGAATTCATTGGGATTTTCATTGGAAGTATTGAATTCATATTTTCAGTCTCCTTTCTTGGCATATATTAGCACTTCCTTTCCTTTAATGTTAAGCATCAGCACGTCACTTTCTTTGGCCAATGACATGTGAGCCAAAAAGGCAAGTTCCAGTTTAAGGAAAGATTTTTGAGCCAGTGTACCACAGAAACCAGCATCATAAACGACGGTCATTTCACGTCACCTTTGGAGTCACAGTGATGGGATATGGCAGAGAGCCCTAGACAACCCATGAGGTATGAATAGCTTAATAAGATATGGGCCTTTCTTTTTATAAGCCACTAAGTTTTAGGGATGTTGTAGTAGAAAAACCTAGCCTATCTAAACTAATAACATTAGTAACATTACTCTAATTTCTAATTTACATTTAGGTCTTAGATTTTCCTGAAAGATTTGCTATCATTGAAAAAAATTAGGCTTTCTGGTGTTTTAAATTTATTTTTATAAATACAGAAGAGATAGAAGTCTAATTTTATTTTATTTCATTTGTCAAATCAATTGCACTAGCAATAAGTAATTTTCCTCTCCTATTAATAAACTGACAGCATTATCATCCATCAGTAAATAAACACTGTTATAAATGTTGTCTTTTTATTCTATATTTCATATTCAGTTAAATAGAATAATATGCTAGTCTGGTCCTTCATGAATGCAGCACTATATGTAGCTTTATCCTATGTTCTCACATGTTCATATAAATTTTAAGAGAGCCTGGTCTCTAACTATTCTTTTCTATAATTTTGACATTTAATTCATTTATTCTTGTTTTGAGCATTTTTTGTTTTATATGAAACAAGTAATTTTATACAAATCCAAAAAAAACCAAAAAAACAGAAATATAATGTAAAATAAACACTCTTTTGGACTTGAACTTCTAGCCATGATGTATTAATAGAGATTATGTTTCTCTTTCTCTCATAAACAACTACAAAATTAAATCAAATATATAAAATGAAACTTTAATAAGTTAAAAGGAATCCTAAAGCTCTTAATCCAAGGGAAGGCATAAAAAAGATGAAAACAAACTAAAAACACATAGAGAAAAGAGAAAATGAAGAGCAAAATGGGAAACTTAAATCCAACTTATTAATCTATTACACTAAAAATAAATGGTCAAAAAGCTCACTTAAAAGGCACAGATGGTTAGACTGTATATATTAAAAAAGTAAGAACAAGTATATTCTGTCTATAAGAAATCCATGCTAAGTAAAAGGCAAATGCAGATTGAGGAAAAATGCTATTCATTGCATATCAATCAGGATCCAGTTAGGAAATCTGACCTCGGAATCTTGCTGGAAATCCATCTTCTAGGGAAAGGGTTGGAAAACTTTTCTATATAGGCCATGAGAAAGTATTCTAGGCTGTGGGCCCGTCTGTCAGAATTACTCAGTTCTACTCAGCGCTCGCATTTCCAGTACAGTTGACTAAAGGAGTGAGTGTGGCCAGACCCCAACGAGACTTAAAGAAACACCTGGCGGGTTCGATTTGGCATGCAGGTCATAGTCTTCCAACACCTGCTCTAAGGTGTCAGGGAATTCCATTCAAAGGATGAGGTCTCATTTGTAGGTACTCTGTAATAAACAGCCTCAAGGAGAGAGGGGAGCGTTGGGGGCAGCTGCTGACCGTTAAGTGCTGCTCTGAGCCTCGTGCCAGAGAACCCCAACTCCCAGCAGAGCCTGAGTGCTCCGGCAGCTGTGCATGCTGCGGGAATCACTTCTACAGTGTTAACCGCCTAGTGCTAGAACATGCACGGTACTAGATGCAAATGCTTGTTTTGCCTTCTCCATTCAATTTTATGTTGTAAATTTATTTTTTTTTAATTACGAGAGCTTCAAATTGTAAAACTGTCATCTCTTTTATATTGAGTGGACTTGGAAAATATATATCTTAGGTAAAGAAAATATTTTAATCTAAACTTACTAAGATTTAAAATTCAATGGACACTGACTTTTAAAAAATGTCCTTTTGCATCAATTAATATGATTAATTTTTCTCCTTTAAACTGTATGTAAAATTTTAAAGGAAAATAAATTACCATTAAGTGATATCTAGAAAATTTTAATTGTTTAAAATACAATATTGTTTTAAAATACAATTTTGTTTAAAAAAGAAAATACCATTTATTAAGAAAAACAGTTTTAGAAACTATACTTTGATATATGAACAGTGTTGATACATATTAATATTATTTAAAAGTTAAATTATTTTGGACTTTTAAAAAAATTATCATTTGAATAGTAAATTAGTATAAATAAACATACTTTTTATATTTAAAATTTAACTATATTTTTTAAATCTTATTTTTAATATTTTTATTAAAAGTGTACTTTAGAAGGTCATAAGTATACTTCAGATATCAATGAAGAGAAAATTAAAATGATTAATCTATCAGTGTTGAAAAAAGTCACAATGTCTATACTCAGCATCTATCATGTTTTCTATTAGTTAGCCTTTCAGAGCTAGCTTCTTTAAGATTTATATTCTGCTCCTTTGCAATCATAATCATCAAAGAGAGTGTAATGAGACACCATCAATTTAACTTAAATTTTCAAATGTGCCAAGTTGATTGATTTTTTAAAGTACCACAGGGATTATGAAAGTAAACATCCTTTTCAGCATTATTAGTTTAATTTCAGTGGTACAGTGGATCCTATGAGAGTATTTTGAACACTGAATCCTACATAAAATTTTATGTGCCACTGAACTAAATACAACATATGCTCGAAAGAGTAAAATTTAATTAGTACAATCCATACAGGAAAATCAAGGAGTCAGTATAATAATTTCACAAGAGGTCTTTAAACTGTTTTGATTTAAAAAATTATTTAATTAATTTATTTTTACTTTTTACATTTTACAATTTAAAGGTTTTGGATAGTTCGTTGGTAATATAATGGATGAATTCAACAATGTGGTAAATAGATTTCTTCCTGATAATTGAGACATTGATAAACCATGTTGATACCAACATTGGACTTGTTTCTCTGCCCGTTTCTGAGCCCCCAGTCTTCCATTTTGACAGAAGCTGCATATGGACAACAGTTTACATCACTGACAAGTATAGTTAGTAGAATTGATGGATGCTTATTTATACAAACGTCCGCCACCTGTTTGGACCATTTTTTGGGTTGCTAAGGTAAAAATAGAAACAAGTATCCTATGTGGTTTTAATTTTCTCAGAAATAGATAACGAAAAACAAGTGTAAGAAAAATATTTTTGATATCAAACCAAACTTTAAAATTTAACTCTCTAGAATCAGTAAAAGTATAGAAAGGAGAAAAAAAATATATCAAGCTCAATTATTTTAACTGAGATAATTCAATATAAAGAATCACTGAGTAGATAGAAAATAATTAACGAGGCAAAAATGAAACACGGGAATATCACACAGGTAGAAACAGTGAGAAACAGCTACCCAAAGCAAGTGCGAGAATTTGTGATGTTTAAAGTTTGGGAGAGGTGTCCGTAGGGGCTCCAGCTGGCTGGTGCTGTCATTTCTGAGAGCACAGGAACTGCTGAAAGCGAGGAGGGGGAAGAAAAAAATGAACAGGAAGCATGTGCCAGGAGGGACGCTGGCAGGAAAAAGGAAATCTTCTTTTTTCTGACTGCCAGCCCCCTCCCCCACCAGTAACTCCTGGTGTTAGAACTAAGAGGTAGTCAGTTGGCAAAGGAAAAACGGTTTTCAGATTAAGTTCAGAAATACCTGTTTTTATAATTTTTAATCTTCCTACGCATGTACTTCTTAGTTCTTATTTTATTTCTTCTTTTTCTTCACTGGTCTTGGTAAAATATCAGCGCATATATATTAGTTTTGCTCCTTGGTGAATTGTATTATTATAAATGGCATTTTAAAAGAAATTTTCATTTTTTAATATATGTTTTAAATGTATAGAAGAGTGGAAAAAGGTAATAGAGTTGTCATATACCTCAAAACCAGTTTTCCCCACAGATAAGGGGGATTACTGTATACACATTGTGTAATCAGTAGAAAAATGTATGCTGGGGACACATCATACTAATATCTTACAGTATCACTAGATGTGTTCATTTTTCTTGAGGTGTCATCTTTTCTAGGCCCTCTCAGATGTAAGGAAATACATCTGTGTTAATGTAATATATTGTATATGACCGTTCCAATTGTTCCCTACTAGTTTTCAGTTATATCTCCATCGTAGTTAAAGTGAACTTTAATTATTTCAACGAAAGTCTTAGGGACGTCTATTCGTTCAGTAAACATTTCAATAATATTTTTTACCTTTCCCTGCTCCTTGAAATGGAACTCGTCAGAAGGTATGAGGGATGAAATAATAAAATAATGTAAATATGCCTAACCCATTTAAAATAATGAAGCCAAGATTGTGTTTTCTCTACAGTGTAGTTATAGGATTACTGAACATAGGTAATTAAAATATATTAAGTCACAACTATACAAGTTGTTCATTTTGTCAGGTTTGTATATGAACATGTGTTTTCCCGAGTTTCTATCCACAGACAGTGACATGATTACCTGTGCTCAGAAACACACTTTAGTGCTTACGGTTTTCTTATTAGTCTGTGGAAGCCACTCATATTTGAAGTTGATATCAGCGATGCCAATTGAATTAAGTAAGTGTTTCAATAAGATGCTTTTCTAAAGTAACATGAGTGTAGGATCCAGCATGCAGAGATCTCACAATAAAACCCTAGAGTCTTTACTGAAGATAATTGATTTATGTAAAAGGTAAACTGATTAGTCCTCTCGTAGATGATCACACTGCTCTTCATAGGGCAGGGAAGTGCCATCCCGCTGGCCTGTCTCGTTTGATATGCTGAACACATTCATTGTTTTTTGGTGTTTAAAGCTAATGGCTAAAGGTTGTAATTTCCCTTTAGAAAGAGAGCTGGCTGAAGTCTGCATTTTTTGCACAGTTTATTTCCTAAGAAAATCATCAAACTTAACATAGTATTGTTTGAATTTGGTGGATGCGTATAGCAGAGAAATATTTTTAAAAGCTGAGAAAGAGGCTGTGTTTCATTATATGGACATATGAGGGTCTTACTATTTAACGTTCTCTGTAGAGTATGTTCACACTCATTTAAAAAATGTTATAAGCATTTTTGAATCATTCCTCTTTTTCTTTTTTTGCAGTTATTTTGGTCTCCATGTGGCTTTTTAACCCTAAGTACCTTAGTTTATAGGACTTGTGTTCAGCTAGATTCTAGGGGATTCTCAGTGCTGGCTGTTCTGTAGTTTAGTTGTAATTCTGGTGTGGTTACAGGGGAGACAAGCACAGGGTTCACCTACCCTGCCATCTTTCTGAATCATCCCTCTTTTCCAAAATGCTCCTTTTAATCCATTTAATAAGTGTGTTCTGATAATTGACTGATTATCAAATTTGTTTTGAAGAAGCCAAATTTTCTATTTTCAGAATTGGTAGTTAACAACCAAAAAAGTAGTTTTGATATAATAATCTTTCCAAGTACTAAAAAAAATTCACCTAAATATATTTTCATGCAAAATACATATTTTAATTTTTTTCCATGAGAGATAAGTTAATTAAGTTTTAGAAATTCAGATTCAGATTGTTAAATATCATTGAGATATGGTAGTGATTCTGAAAGATAAAGCCTGAATCTTCTGAACCATGCAAGAGTCTATAAAAAAAAATATTTACAATGCATACAGTATCACTGGAAACCTACTGCTTGTTTAACTGGACTCTCTACCTTTCAGATATAGCCTTAGCTCCCAATCAAATACTCCACACAGGATCCTCAATAGCATAATAAACTTTTGAGATTGCAAATCTTTCCTTACTTTCTTGAGACTTTCTGCTCAAGTTTTTATAATACATCTGAATCATACAAATGAATCTCTTTTTTCAGCTTTCCATGCTCCCCACTTTTGCAAATCTTATTGGTGTAGCCACAGACTTCACTGACTGTCAAAAATATTGGTTGACTTGAAATGTGTTATTGAACTTTCATTTCCAAGATAATGCACAATAGCAGCTTGTTCAAACATCTAAAATATTCTGTGGTCTCTGATTGACTTTTGTGTATTCAATAGATCAGAATTCATCGTAACTTGTACAAAGATGGAGTTTTCAAGTTACTAAAAGTTGCTTTTTATTTCTTTCATAGTAAGTACAGATTTCATTTTGAGGTAAAATGAGGCCTCAATGTAACACACCTAGAACATAGTAAGTGCTCAATAAATGTTACTAGTATGTAATACAAGAACCCAAAATATTGACACTGAACAACTCTTTGATCAATACATTAGAGAACTGAGGCTCAGAAAAAAAAAAAGTTACTTTCCCATAGCTAGTAAATAACTGAACATGTCTTTGAACACGTATATATCTGACTTTCTAGTGAGATGTCAATTTTTTAGGTTTAATAAGAGACCTCCTGGCTTCAACTAATTTAGGGCACGATAGACTGTCTAGAGGAAGAAAATCTTATAATATATCAGGTGTAAGGAGGATTCAGAATCCACAATTCAAAAGACAATGTCCCCAGAGAATTCTACCAATAGACACAATATGTACACAAGCATATTAGAATTTGAAGTAATTTTGTATAGGCATGCCAGCAATGACAAAATTAATTTGATAACTTTGTTTTCACAGTGTTACGTAGTATTGTTGAGAGCGGACTTTCTTCCAAATTTGGTTGATTTTTTAAAATTGGGCAATTATCCCTACCTCCATTATCATTTCATCTACATTCAAAGACCTAGCCTTATTCGATAGACAGAGGGATCTCTTCTTTGGGATTTCTGCTAGATCTAAAAGCAGTGCATTGAATGTTTTCAAGTCAACTAACATAACGTGTAAATTTAGTAGAACAATTATGGAACATTCTAACTAATCTGTTAATTTATTGAGTTAGATAAACTTTATCTCATTTGACTTATAGATATATATTAGGATAAGAGCTATAAATATAACTCATAACTTACTTACGTTTTATTATTATTACCAGGCAAATAATAGAATTAAGCCTCTAAGATCATACTTAAGACAAGTTGATGATTGTGAATTTTACTTTTCCTGTGCAGTAGATGAGTCATATATTTTTTAAAAATAGATATTTTATATTGCTATCTGGTGCATTTAGAAATTTGTCTCCTCCCACATTTTGATATTTCTTTTAACGATGACAAATTTAGAGAAAATTCATTTGTAAAATTTAGGATAAAACGTGAGCTAGGAAAACATGGCAAATTAAAGTTTATAAATATCATGACCTTAATAAATTCAGATCATTGTAAACAATCTGAAAGTAAATTTAATATACAGTATAAAATAAGTAGCCCCATGTCCACCAAAAAATAAATAAATAAATAACTCAACAATGTGAATAGGAACTCTACGGGAAAATCTGGTGCTCTATCTTACCATGGACCGAAACATATGTTGCTTCTGAGCCTCGAGTGTTCACTGTGAAAAGCCGCGTCACTTGTTCGAAACCTTATAATCTTCTTGGGTGAGATATGTGACTCATTGAAAGTCAATTTTCAGCAATAACTCTGCTGCCTGAAACTGAAATGACAGCTGTTGACACAGAATACAGTTAAGGAACAAAGACTGAAGAAACTTATTTTGAATAAAAAACTAAATTATCCTTGAACTAAATAACTAAGACTACTGGCAACTGTTAATGTTGCCAAAGATAAGATTATGTCAGAGTTTATTTTTCAATTGACTTCAGTTTTCTAAAAGAGAGCTGGCTACATGTGTGGGTGGGCGGGGTCTGGGGGGATGTCAAAGTCTACGTGCTCCCACTCAGATGTGCCAAATGCTGCTTCCTTTGCTTTCTAAGCCTGATGGCTTTTGGCGCTGGAGCCTCCCTCTGCCTCTGCCTCTCTGTCTCTGTCTCTCTGTCTCTCTCTGTCTCTCTCCTTTCTGTCTGTCTCTGTCTCTCTGTGTCTCTACACACACCACACACACACACACACAGCACACACACACCTACCTACGCTTTGGTAAATTTAGTCTCAGTTGTGTCTCTCTCAGTTCAGTGACCGCTCTGTGCTCTGTCCTTCCCGGTTCCTTCTCAGCAACCCCTCTCCTCTGTCCTCCCGTGCTCAGCTTTCTGGGGCCTTTTCTGCTGGCTCCTGCTGACCTCTTGCTGCCTCTTCTGTAATGGCCAGTGCTCCTCCTTGTTGCTCCCTGTGCCCAAGTAACTCACAAAGTGCCCTTTCAGCACAGACGCTGCTCATCGTTTGCCTCCAAGGACATTCAGCTACCCGCCTCTGCTGACCAAGGCCCCCCAAACCCGGGAGATTTTACTGGGTTTCCCACCCACCCAAAATTAGCCACTTGTCCCTCGGGGATGCACGCTTGCTGCTTCTGCTATGTGGTCCTTGTGTCTCTGGAAGGCAAACTGTTCCTGGGTCTAAGCTGCTTCACATCTGCCTGCAAGCACCTGGCGGAAATGCCCACAGCTCTCACAATATGTGTCACCGGATTGGGAGTGAGTATTTCTGCCCCAGGTCACATCGTGGCCCAGTCACATGATCTGCCATTTATAGTTTACTGCAGCCACTTTACTCCATTACAAGTAAGAGGAACAAGCAACCTCATTCTATTCCCAGTTCTGAAAAACTTCTCAGATCTTTCCAGGGCTGCCTCCCTCTCTGTAAGCTCCAGCACCCAATCCAGAGTGTCAGCGAGATGTGTAGTGAGGAGAACCAGGAAGTTCCCTGATCACTTGTCTTTCCACCTTTTATCCTTTCTCATGCCCCTGGTGATGAGACAAATGGGGGGAAAAAAATACCATATATTCATATGTTTTATATATATTCACCAAAGGTCAGACTTGTTTCTTGTTCTCACTGCAAAGTGACCTCCTGGTCTCATTGCTCAGCATTTCAAACCCCAGTTTACATGCATCTCTGTCAGTCTATCCCCGACTGCGATTTCATGGAATAATTCATTGCAATTTCCTTGCAGTTATTTGAATTTGGTTCACTACCACCAATAAATCAAAATGTGACACGTTCTGATCCTTTGAGGTTACTTATGGAAAACGGAATCTGTGGTGGCATCAGTTGGGTTTGTGATTTTTCTAAATGGCGATGCTCCTTTCTAACATCCACGACCAGTTCTCTATTATCTCAGAAATGGCGCTGTCTGCAAATTGCATCCTGTTCCATCTCTGGTTCTTAATTGGAGAGCTTTTTGCTTGGCTTAGTGTGATGATAGAAGAGGGATTTGAATCTAGTTAGCCATGTAACTGGCTGACTATTAAGACTGTGTCCAAGCTGAAAGCATTTATTTTTTGTAACTAAATGCGGAGCAATTATGTTTGATGTGTAACTTCATTATGTGCACCCTGGCCCTGTGTTTTACTAATCAATTTAACCTTTAATTTTCTAAATAGATGTATTGATATTCAGATATCTCTTTGTCACACAATTATTCTACTTGTTTGCTCTGAGTAAGTCAAAGATAAAGCATTATATCTGAGAGAAAGAAAAAGCTTCTCAGAAAGGGGGCAATACAGAAAAAAATAGCCTATCTTAATTAAAATATATCATCACACTGTGGTAATTGCAAATTTAAGTTTGTAAAAGCTATCAGTAATCTAGATTTCTTTCACAAAATAATTGATTGTATCACTGAGGATTATATTTTATTCCACATTTATATGAATTTGTAAAATGGTACTAATTGCAATATCAACCTTTTATATTATTATCTTTTTATTAATATTTCTATTTTTACAAAGCATTTGCCTGTGTTTCTAAGGTAATTTTTTCCTTAAAAGATATAACCAGCAAAGATTTCATTTTGTAAAAATATTGTAGCAAGTTATATTATTTCCTTTCTTAGTTTGTGATAAACTAATTAACTCTTAAAGTTAAAATTTAAAAATGATTTCTCATTTTTAAAATTATGTTCCTGTGAGTTCCAGCAATAGCCTTTAGACGTGTTTCTAATGAGAAAAATCACAAGGAAACTTAATTTTATATCTTAAAATGAAAAGAAATGTTACTGAAATGTTTTGAATTTATTTCAAAGAAAAGTCGAATGAAAAAAATTGCAACAACTCAAGGATATCGTATTTCTGAGCACGTAGTTTATGGATAATTGGAAATAATATTTTTTTACGAACATTTAAGACACTGTGACACTCTGAAAGATCAGAAGTAGATGCTAGATGTGGGGAAAAGAGACAAGCGGTGACTGTGCTTTACGCTCTCTGGCTAGAGCAGAGCAAAGAGGAAGATCCGAGAGAGTTTTTACAATACCTGCCTTTTCGTAATGGCTTCTATTGCGCTCAAGTGGCACGTTTATCTTCCCATGGAAAGTCCTACTCGATTCTGCAATAAGTGCAAAGTGTCCAACCTGCAAATTTCTGCGAAAAAAAAAAAAATTAACAAAGATCATCCTCCACCGAGAGAAAGAGAGGAAGGAAAGAAGGAAAAAGTGGGAGGGGAGACGGAAGGAGAGAGGGAGGAAGGAGAGGCTTCCAGCCGCCCATCAAACAAGACGCTTGGCTTCACCTCTAACACTTCCATGAACTTGCCTGTACACAAATGAGCTATCTTCAGCTCTCTTTTTTCAGTCATGATTTTGCTAAACTTAGTGAGATATTGTGTTCCTGTTTACAACTTCTGTTTTTCTCGTGGGCCTGAAACATTGTCCATCCACCAGTCCCTGTTCTCGGTAAATGGGGATTGTGTTCTTGTAGTTTCACAGGACAGAAGCCTTAAGAAACACTTGACTTCTCTTTTATAAGTCAAATCCTATCTGTCCAGAGATCCCATCAGATCAACCTGCAAAATTATTTATACTTCAACTTCCTTTTTTTTTCTTTCTTTGTATCATCACTGACCACCCTGGTCCAGTCCATCCTCCCCTCCCAGGTTATTGCAATAGCGTCCTAACAGGCCTTTCTCTTCTTGCTCCTGAGAACCTATTTCCTCAGAGATGTCAGTATGATCTGTTTGAAATATAAGTTAGTTTATGTCATACTCTCCCTGAATCCCTCTACTGTCTTCCCATATCAATGATAATACAGGATAAATTCCTTACAATGAGCTGTGAGCCTGTGTATTTGCTGTCCCTTCTGCCTGAACATGCTCTCCCCAGATTCTGGCGTGGCTTCTTTCATAATCCCTTTTAGATTTCTGCTCAAATGTCATCTAATCAGAAAGGCTTTCCCTGACCATCTTCTATCTAATACCCACACACGTTCCCCGATTCTCCTTGATACGGCTTAATTTTTCCTCATAGCTCTTATATCTATTTCATAAATGATATTAATAACTTTAATAGCCAATATTTCTATGACATGGTGTGCCATACAGCATCCTAAGAACTTGACCAATATTACCTTACTTAATCCTTATAATAACACTAAGAAACAGTTTTTCCATCCCCATTTTATACATGGGGAACTTGGCGCCTGGAGATGTTAAGAATTAACTCTACAACACAGAGGTATAACGTGGCAGAGCTAAGATGCAGACCCTTGTCAAGTGTCTCCAGGCTCTGTGCTCGTGTCCAGTCGGTGGTACAACTTTTTATATTATAGATAATTCTGTTAATCTGGTTATTTGTTGCATTCTCCTGCAAGAATGGATATTCATGAAGGCAGATTTATTATTCTACTTACTACCATATCCCAGTTCTCAGAACATTCCTGAATCACAAGAGTCTCAATAAATATTTGTTGGTGAATGCTTCTGTGTCATCATTCACATTATCCCTCTTTTGAAAATGCACGGTTTTGCCTACACACGTGGTACATTTTCCAGTTTGAATTTTAGTTGCATCCTCTACTATGTGGTCGATTTTTTGAAACGAAGAACATTCCTGATGTTCTGTATCGATTATTACAAATCTTTTCACATGATACATGATAAATTAGTCTTGTTCTGGTCTTAAGTAGATAAATTTGTCTGGAAGAAGAAATATAACTCAGGATGAAGATGCTAGCAAAGGAAACATATTTGCAAGAGCGTATTCTGACAATACTTAGAGTTGGCTCCATACCTAATCATGTTAGACTGTACTCTCTATTTCCTAGACTAAAGGTGATTTTAAACATAAAATAATCAAGGCTGGGCATAGAGTTTTATTATATTTTATTCAAATAGTGTATTGAAAGAAACTTTTCTGAGCACACTCAAGTGAATAGGTTCTTTTGTCATTTTTTTTTTGCTGTATAAAATATATATATATATAAATATATATATATATTTATATATATATATATGTATGTATTTTTTTTTAATTACCAAAGGACATATGAGGGTCATCACTATTTTCTCAATATCCTTATATTTAAAGTATATGTGCATGCATTAAACATGTAGAGTCAATATTTTATGCACAGCATGTTTCAAATATACTAGTGAAAATTATTGAAAATTCGACTTTGTAACTGCAATTGTAGAGAATAATAACCTAAGAATCTAACCAGATTAAAAATCAATTTAGTGAGACTGTGCTACATTTTCTTCATTTCCTAATGGTTTTTCAGTGTACACTTCAGTTAATGGATGCGTATGCCAAGTAATCATTTTTTATGCAATGGTTATTTTGTTGACAATATGAAAATGCTTTCATATTGCCTGTGGAACAATTCCATAATGAAACCATGCTGACTTTTGTGAGTTATGCAGACAAAATGAACTTCTGTAACAGGTGACTTTGTAATTGCTTGCCTTTTAAATTACTTTTACAAATGTTAAAAAAGAAATAACAGGCCCAAAATGGAGTCATTTGCCCCCATGACAGCAAATCAAGACTTAATTGCAATTTCAACCTCTCCCAGGACTGTGACCCTTAAACAGTCAATCTGAGATTTTCCAATTAACACTAGTGAGGTAATCTGTATGATAAGACCCCTGCCATTTCCTCCCCCCTCACCCTTGCCCCCAAATAGATGTCCTGGCCTGAAAGACTTCTTTTGCTAATAACTTCCCTGCACTGCCCTCTCCCTGCCTAGAAATACCTTCCAGGTACGGCCCTTGGAAGTCTCTCTCTACTTGCTAGATGGCAGGCTGCCCTAGTCATGGATCATCACTCAGGAAAGCCAGTTAGGTCCAAATTTACTCAATCGAATTCTTTTCTTTAACACAAAGCTTGGTAATGTAGAGATCAGGATCTATCAGTATCAGTAAAATGGCACTAACATTGATTATCTACAGTTCATTTTATTTCCTTTGTTGAGGATTGAATAATCTTTCAAAAGCTTTAAAATGCACTTATTGTTAAATTTAAAGTCAGAAGAGTGTCACCATCTTTAGCTCCCTCTATGTGCTGGGCACAATGCTGAGACAGTGACATTCATTATCATATTTATTCCTCACAACAAATATCACTCATAGGGATAGTTATTATCATTTCACAAATTATGAAAGTATGACTCAGAGGTGTTAAATGTCTTGGGTAAGATATTGCTTTTTTTTTATCATTAAACTAATTTTTGTCAGTAGACATGCACATGACTTTTGGTAAATGACTCAGAAGAATTTCATGAGTCGATTAACATTTCTTCTTACTTTTTTGAAGACAAGGTTTCTCAACATTGTAATAATAGAAAATAGGAATTGCTAGTAAATGCTGTGACATTCGAGCAGTATTTCTTTATGCACACGTACCTGGACACACACACGTCCATGCCATTAAGAGATGCCTTTCCAGTTAAAGTTTGTGCGTGATGCCCATAATTATTTACAAAAATATGTTGTTTTGATCAATTGCACATGAATAGTAATTCTAACAATAACTGTATCTAGATTACCCCTTAGGACCTATGGTCATAGGTAGCGTAAAAAACTTCACAGTGTGTAAATATTTAAATTAGTTTAAATTTAAGTTTAGTTGTTATAGAATATATTAGTTTTAGGTGTATAATATAGTGATTCAACATTTACTTACCTCACAATGTGATCACTGAGTCTAGTACTCATCTGCCACCATGCAAACTTACCACGATACTATGATATTATTATTAGTCCCCTTCACCTTTTTACCCCTTCCCCAGCCTCCATCCCCTATGACAACCGTTTTGATCTCTATTTCTGTGTATCGGTTTTAGTTTTGTTTGTCCATTTATTATTATTATTATTATTATTATTATTATTATTATTATTCAGATTCTATATGTAAGTGAAATCATATGGTATTTGTCTTTTCTGGATGACTTATTTCACTTGGTGCAATACCCTGTAGGTCTATCCATGTTTTTGCAAATGGCATGGTTTCATTCTATTTTATTGCTGTGTTATATTCCATTGTGTTTTTTATCCATTCATCTGTCGATGGACACTTAGGTTGCTTCCATATCTTGGTTTTGTAAATAATGTTGCAGTGAACATAGGGGTGCATATATCTTTTCGAATTAGCGTTTTCATTTTCTTTGGATAAATACCCAGAATGGGGTTGCTAGGTTTTATGGTGGATCTATTTTTAGTTTTTTTGTGGAATCTCTACTGCAGTTGTATCTATCTGCAGTACAAGTACACAAGGGTTGCCTGTTCTCCACATCCTCATCAACACGTTCTTTGTTTCACGGTTGGTTTTGACGACTACTTAGAACACATTAGCTGTTAGAACACATTAGCTGTTCCTGAATGCTTGCTTACATTTGGTGTTTTAGGTGTGAAGCAATTCTTGCCAGCTCTTTCATTCTATGCACATTGTTTGTTTGAATGTTTCAGTTGTTTCCCAAGACCTTCAATGAGAAAGGTTGTATCATTCTGCAACTATAAGCAGCTATTTAGATGCATTTTCTGCTGTTCATTTACTGTTGTTTATCATAACTTTGTGTAATTGAGACTAAAACGTCAGTCAGATTCCATCCTTCTAAACTACATGTAGAGTTCATTACATCTTTTATCTCTATTTCATATGTGGGGCAACTTACTTTTGTTGTTCAAACTATAGCAATTATTTGTGCACCTTCTGTGTAACCAAGTTGCTTTACCTTTCAACTGTGTATATGCATAAATACATCTGGAAGGTAATTTAAAGCTCTTGGTCCAGCATAAATTTTGACTTATGGTTGCTGGTTTTGTTGAGGGTATGAAATTCACTTGAATATTTCTTCAGAATTGCTCCAAATGGCTTTCAGATATTTTATTCACTTATGCCCAAAATTGATGAAATGCTGTTAAATTCAGAAAGAGAATAATTGCAAAAAAAAAAGTGTAGAGATACAAGATTTGTACTTCTTTTAAACTAATGAGAAAGATGAGACTAAAAAAATATAGAGTTGAGAGCTGCATACAGGGAGTAGATACAGAGAAAAATATAAAGGAAAACATAATTTCTGAAATAGAAAGTATAAAGGAGTCTGACAAATGCTGCCTTTGCAGTGGTGAAATATATTAAATGTATGTTAAACATAGTAAAAATTTTGAGAAAATATTTGAATTTCAAGTACACCTGATGATTCTTTAAAGAAGCATCGAGGCTGGCACCTTAAAGTGATTTTTCAAGATGTACATTCCAGCCACTTTTCTCTCCAGCTCTTAATACACGTTACTAGAAAATTGCTGTCATAAATTATATTTAGGTATCATTTTCTTAATTTATCTTTGCAGAATTGTGTTTCTATAAAAAAGCGTGTTATAGGTAATATGCTCACAACATACTGACAGAAATTTTTAATAATCATGTTTTATCATGAACTTAAAAACAAGTTTATATTTTTAGGAACAGGGAAACTGTCATTTTTATAATTGTTTTGTCCATGAATATCGACCAGCAAAAAATCCATAAATTCATTAAAATATTGAGAAAATTGTGTTTTTATGAAAGCCATTTCCATATTATTTACATAAAAATACAGAGATTTTAAATCTTAAAGAAATGTGGTTAACAAAAAATTACTCAGCCATCACAAGATTTACTGAAAGAACACCAAGCATATTTTTCTGTGATAGAAGATACCTAATGTTCTATATACGATCTTATTTATGTAGATATAAGAACATATTTTACAAATAAAATATGATGTTAGTACTTGATTAGTTATCAGAAACTGCCAGCAAGGAAAGCAATGCTTTTGCCTTTCTTAATTATAACTTTGTTTCATTTCCTGTATACCTCTGTGAGCGTCAGTCAGTAGCTTGTTAAATGCAATTAGGTCATTCTGTCAAAAACTCTGACAACGTGCACTAGAACATTTTTCGAAAGATTTTTAGTCTTGGAAATTTAATAGAGCTTATTTAAGAACTTATTAAATTTTCTTCTTCCTTCGAGGAAGAAATGAAACAAATGGCCACTTCACTCATCTCTCATAATGATTTTCAGATCACTGAGAGTAGAAAGTACGCTGAGAAAAGTTTCCAAAGAACTTTCGGATGTTGTTGCAGCTGGGCATTTTGAATACTGAGGAGCACAGAAGCCACTGAAATGCTCAAATCAACAGCGACCTGCCTGTGTTATCTAAATTGAAGCCGAAGAAGTAAAACACATTCTCAACTCAATAATCATGCCTTCATTACTGCTTGTCTTCGGCATGCCTAAGTCTAATGATAGTGATCTTAATACTTCAGTACCTTTCATATTCCTCATAGCATGAGGGGTAATAAAACCATCAAAAATAATAATCGAGACATCACAAGGGGAAATATATAAACATCACTCAGTATGAGCAAGGTATAAATATTCAATAGGGGCATTAAAAAAATAGAACTAGAACATGGGAGGAGAAAGAGCAGATTGTAGCAAGAATAAAGAAAGAACACAAGTAATGGAAATGTATATAAAAAAAAGTATAAAGGATAAATAGGCTAGCAAGGTGAAATGACGTTATAGCCAGTGACAGATTTATGAATGGGTTGAAGTGGATATGGTTTCAAGGAAACTGGGCAAGGGAAAAATACCAGCGTAAAAATTAATGCACCAGTCTTTCTAGGTGATATATAGCAACCAAATGGAAAAGTTTCATTTGTTCTGTGCAAGATAGCTCTGCAGTGCACTTATCACATTAGATTATGGAACCATTTTCTTCACTGAGCCGCAAGCTACTCCAGGGATGAGAGAGCCAATGCCTTAATCACATTTGCTTCCCAGTGTCTGTTACAGGTGTAGGCACCTAGTAGGGCTTCAAATACATTTTTATTGAAAACTAATGAAACAGAAAGAGCCTCAGTGGAATGCTATAGTTTTTATCTTTGTGATAATCGTATTAGTATTCTTACTGTGTAGGAATATTTTTCAGATAATGGGAAACAGCAGAAGATTTAGTAGTGCATACATTCGGTGACTGTTTGTGTGGCGGTTTTTATTATCTATCCTGATTAGCTGGAGGGGGAAAAAAACAAACAAGTAGTCATTTCAGAGGACTTAGGACACAGTGCCAGCTTTCCCACTCATGTTTTCTGAAGTCTACAAGAAGAACATTAACTTCTTCATTTTTCTTTTTACTGCCTAAATTTTGTATTTCTGTAAAACATTTAAAAAATCTTCAGGGCCATATAGAGTATTATATTTTCTATGATCAGTCATTTCACTTTTTCAGTTGAAACCAGCTAATAAATTCAAACTTCAGTAATATTAATAAAGTGTGAAAAGGCACTAAATAAGGCATTTGGCACATGTACATATATTAATTAGTAAGTCAGTAGTGTCTGGTCCAAAAAAATAGCAAACGCCATACCTGTGCTTAGTGACCTAGCCCTGGATTTGAGTGTTTCTGATGCCGTGTCTTACTAACGGATGCCATTCCTGTTGCTGACAGAAATTATAAGGCTCGAAGAGCAGCAGGTGACCAATAAAAGAGTCAAGTATAGAAAAAAAAAAAAATCACAATTCGAATACTCATGCATTGATGATTGTTGCCATTTATCTAAAAAACAAGAATTCTGCCTATGTCACAGAATTTTCCAACACCCTGTGCAATCCCTTGATGCTCGTAGACCCCTGGAGGATGCAGGCTGCTCACTTCACTCCCACCGCTTTATTTCTCACCATCAGTGTGAGGACCGGAGATTATGTCGGGTCAGCATCAAGCCCATTGATAATTTTCAGGTTATACATTTTTTTTTATTCTGACAAGAGAAGACAATAATCACACATAGATGAATATATTATCGTTTATAGATGTACCTGTGTTTTAACTTTACTGATGTTATTTCTTCATACATATTTCCTTGGAGATGTTTACACACTCGGTAACACTAAGTCAGGTCTCAAGACTGTTTTTCAATCGGGAGTCTTCCAAGGAACCATCAGACAAGTCAAATCATGACAGTTTTCTGGGCACAAGGCTCTGAAGGTACTGCCAGTCTGTTCTGCCCCCTCTGGTGGCTGCCAGGCTGCTGGTTTTTAAGACTACTGCAGAGTTGGAGAGGAAGAGCAAGTATGCGACATCTCAAAATACCAAAAAGCTTGCTGTTGCTACCAAGATTTAGCCCTTTTCCTTGAAGGCATCCTTTGGGAATCCTTGTGAGCCTTTGGTTACTTTCCGGAGTTTTGAAAAGTTGATTCTAACAAGTTTTTGCTAATTTTATCGTTGCTTTTATGGAGAAAAGAATATTTGGAGATCCTTACTCTGACATTTTTTTTGCTGACAACGTGTTGAATTATTTGTTTTCTGAGTGGAAGAAAATCTGGTGTATTTTATATTATTGGTATTTATTTATTCATTCTTTGTTTACTAGACGTTATTCTATGCTAGTAAACTCGAGTGAACAACATAGAAGATTAAGAAGAGTTGAAATACAAAATAATATAGTGAGCATATTTTTGGTTTTGAATTTGGCATAACTTTTAAGTAAACATGATTGAAATAATGTTTTTACCCTTTCAGAGATTTAGAAGTATTGTAGCCGATATCTACTTTTGTAGACACTGGGAGATTTAACTCCAAATCTCTTTGGTCCTGGAGAGTCATGTGGTATTGGTACAAACTGAAGTGGCACCACACAAGGTTCAGCAGAATTTTTCTGATTAATCTTCATGTGATCTTCATGTGATCAAGGACAATAACAGCTCTGCTGATTGACGTGAGTCAAGTTCATCGTCTCCTCGGGGATTATCAATCTTCTCTCGCAGGGTAGCTCCCAAGAAAGAAGAGCGAGTGCCTAGATGGTAGCCACAGAGATTATAATTTCTTTAGTCTCAGGTGGAGCCTTGGCAGTGTTATTTTTAAAGTTCTTACAGGCAGGTACTATTGATAGAAATTGTGTTAGAGAAATGAGAAGCTTCCTGCAAGGACCTCCCAAATCCACACAACGCACAAAACAGTTAACGGAGTGTTGATAATTTCAGATTAAGACTGCTTCTCAGGCTTTGGTATTGAGCATAAATTTTCAGTATCCTTTTAAAGGCTTAGGATGAATGCAGTAGATCATATTATCATAGATTTTAGAGAGAATCCCCCCTCCTTTTTTTTTTTTTTTGGTGTGTTCTGTTTCTTTTCTGAAGTTCAAATAGTAAGATACAAATATAATAATAATAATAATAATAATAATAATAATAATAATGTGTAGATCTTGGCTTAGAAGAAGATGCAGAAGTGGAGGCCATTCGAAATGTTTTAGTTCTAATTCTTGGGTCTACCTATGCCTCAGCAAACCATTTTTTGTAGGTTCTCATGGTCCAACCAAGATCATCAGAGCTAAAATGTTTTTAGCCACATGTTGGCAGGGAACTGCTAAGTGCGTCTTTGCTCAGTTGAATATTCTGCCCATCTACACGCGTCAGTGACCTCATGAGACTGTGCACAGCAGCATTTTGTTGCTTAGGATCCTGGGTGCCAGCCGTCTCTCAAGTTCTCTTTCTGAAGATTTCCTCTGAAATTAAAATTAAAGAGCTGAACTCTGCACGAAAATTCTAGCCCAGACTTAATGCTAACTGACTATTCTATGAGGAAATGGTTTTGACTGTGTATGTTAATGCTCTACAGGCAAGGCCATGAGGGCCACACCTGCAGTCCAGGTTACCGTCATCGACTCATTATAGCAAGGGGTCCTGTACTTCATGGGGAAGTGAGGGACATCTCAGAAAAGGAGGCTGGAGATGTAGGATTTGGGCTTGTGTTAGGTGATTTGGGGGCGTGTGCAAAGAAGTCATTTTGCTCTGAGTTGGATGTTGTCAGGAAGCACAGATAATTCTATGACCGAGTATTTTAAATATATATTTAAATACACACACATTTTTTCTGTGTTTAGTTATGATTATAACAAAACGGTCTTGTTTTTGCCCAGATTCATCACGATCACAGGTTATCTTTGCCTGATGTCAATGCTCTGTGAAAGTGTTTGTTTAAAAGGAGAAAAGCATAGCTCATGTGTGTCAGGCCAGCTCACGGTGACACAAGAGCTTCTAGTGTCAAGTAGGACCCCAGATGTCACAGGCTGCTTCCCTCTTGTTTGCCTCTGACATTTATCATGTCCCCTGCCTCTATGAGGCAAGAAACCCTACTATTAAGATAGAGAAACCATTTCTCTCATTATCACTTTGTGTTCTGATGATGGGCTTTTGGTGGTCAAATGTTGAAGCCCAATCTTGATAAGGATTTCCTGTGCCAGTCATGGCACCACAGATTCTCATACTTCTCATCCTTAGTGTCTGACCAGACATAAACTCTGCTGGCTGGATATTCTTTCTTATTCACTCATTTTCTTGTTGTTTAGATTCTTTATTCTCTCCCCTTCATGCATCTCCTCAGACTTTTCAATAATATTCTAATCTCTTCTCTAGATGTTCCCTCAAACTTAAGTGCATCTCGACTGAATCGGGGCTCTCTCATGAGGATATTGATTCCATTTGGTGCCCCCCACTTCTCAATTTTTTCCATATTTTTATATTTTTATTCCACAAAGCATGTTCTTGATTTCATAAAGCTCTAGTCTCTTTAAAAATCGATCTTACAAGGAAAATAACTGTATTTTAGATATTCCTTTTAGCAGTTACGTAAGTGAAGGCATTAGGTTATAGCCTTAATGGAGTAGAATATAACAAAAAAATGATGAATGAATGGATTGATGTTTCTGTGTGGGGAGGAGAGAAGTTACCATTAATTAGGAAGTAGAGGGTGAATAACAGGAAAGAGAGATCTAGGGATAATATCAGAGATTTTGGAACACAGATAAAATCAATCCTTCCTTTTAGAAAGAACTAAAGGAATTTTAACAGCAGTCAGGTTTAGGATTGAGTCTTAACTCACAAATTGTGTGTGTGTGTGTGTGTGTGTGAGTGTGTGTGTGTATGCACGTGCGCGCGCGTGCATGCGCAATAATCCTTCTGCTCTATAACTTTGGTAAAATCAATTATACAGATAGTCTGGAGTAGCTATAATGTGCAGTGAAAAAATTGGGATTGCCAAAGTATAATTTTTGTAAAGTTAAAAAGTTACCTTTGTACAACTATTTGGTTGGCAAGAGTCAACGACTTCTTTAATTTACTAATGAGAGAAACTGCAGGCTGGTTAAGCTGGTTCAAATAAAATTTTGAGAAATGAAGTTTTTAATAGACTTTCAGGTAAAGGGATACTGAAATCATTTTCTTAAAAGGTACAAAAATGCGTAGTATTCTCCAGGAGAATAAAAATTTGGAGGTAATATTTTCCATTGGTCAGAAATCTACAGATTCAATTCTGAGCTTTAATCAATAATAAATGTTTACTCAAACATTGGTATTCTCCTCTGCAACATTAAATAATACTTTGGCAGGCCTGTTAGAAAATGGTCCAGGATATCTTTTTGCCTCTGTTTACAAGTTTTGGATATTTTTTCTTAATAGCAAAGTGTCCATTTGTTTAAAGTAACAAGCACACAAAATCGAGGAGTCTGAGAGGCACTAGAATTTTGTTAAAAAATAAACCTGGAACCAAAAGTTACTAGAAAAATAAAAAGCTACACTTTCACCCTATTGTTATCCCCAAAGATTCTGAAAGCCGTCTAAAGGGACACTTCCTACTATATGTTGGCTGTAATTTATCAAAATTTATCTTTTTAACTCTAAGAACAGGTTGACTTTAGTTGATATTTTGGATTTCGTATTTATTCAAAACAAAAGAAATGACTTAAAATTAATAATTTTCTCAACAGTAATCTTGTAAAAGTAATAGTTATAAAACTATACTATTTTTTGTTTAGAGATATATACTATAGAAGTTTATGTATATATTTTGAATAAATAGTAGAGAAGTATATATATGCATATGTATATACATATATTTTCTTTGCTTTTAAAATATGAAGGCAGGCATTTTCTATAATTCATAATTAACTTCTGTACATAAATCATCTCTCAACCAAAATTTGAATACATAAATGAAAGTAAAATACTAAATTAAATGATTGTTTTCTTGGAGCAATCTTTAACTGTTTTTGGTAGGGATTTTGACAAAATGAAGCTTCAATTTGCATTTCTATAAAGTAGTACAGGAGTTGGTAGACTGCTGCCAGCAGCCTCTTTTTGAAAATGGAGTTTTATTGAAACTCAGCTCTGCTCATTTATTCATGTGTTGTCAGCAGCTACTTTTGTGCTACTGCAGCAGAGGTGAATAGTTGACATAGAGAACACGTGGACAGCAAAGCCTAAAATATTTACTCTCTAGTTCTTTTCAGAAGATGTTTGCCCATCTCTGACTTAACAGAGTCCTGAATCAGAGACAAAGGTGTTAATTCTAGGTACGCAGTAAAAGGGCCTATTTAGCTGAGAGCACTTAATGGTATGAATGCTTAAAATTGATATCTAAGTGATTTTAAGAAGTCTAAGCATAAAACAGGAAAAATAAAATGATGAACTAAAACATTGATGAGATGCAAAATTTTTCATGGATTACTTTGCTTTAAATAATTTGGTTGTTGCGATTCTTCAATGGTAAAAGTTTGTTTTTAACAGTTAGTTTTAAACCAGTCATGCAAATTAAGTAGCTTCTCTATTATCACATAGGAAAAATTGACCTACTAAAAAATTTATTTGAAAAATCTACAGGCATTATGTTTTCTGTGACTTGTATAAATTTATTCTCATGCCTGAAAATTTAAGTCGTTTTTTTGTTGTCGGCTCTCTCGGCCCATGTATCTCTTATAATGGTTTCTGTACTTTGCATTCTTTTTGCTTCGTGTACCTCCCTCGAATTTTTCTACTGGTCTGCCTTCCTGATTCTTCACCCTGTTTCAGCAATATTTAATATCCTGTTAAGCTCACCTATGGAATTTGACATTTCAATGACATGTTTTTCAGGATTAACATTTTATAATTTTAATATGCATTTCAGTTCCCTGATAAACCCTCCACTTTCTTATCTCTTTTCTTGAACATATCAATTAGAATTATTCTCATATCTAATTCCGATCACACTTAATATCTGAGTCACTACTTTTATTTTGTCTCAAGGTTTTGTTCTGTTTTGTTTGACAAATAAAATACCCGCAAGTATCAAATAATCTTATTTTCTTTTTCTACGAGTGTACCAAAGAATCAAAAAGAAATTTATGGAGTTGTTTTGTTCCGTTTTGCTTTCACAGCCTTGTTTCTTGGCATCCCTGATTGAATGTTGGATCTCATTTGCAAAAGTATCGCAGTCTTAAATTACATAATCTCCCTTCAAAGAGGGTTCACCTTGTCCTCACAGAACATGAAGCTAAAATAGGTCTCCCTTCTTCCCCTCTGACTTATGCCACGTTCTCCAGCAGGACCTGCTCCCTGCTTCCACCAAGCAGCTCCCTCCTCCGTAGTTCCTGGTCCTGCTGGGCGCTTACATTTGACTGGTCTTAGTCCTACCAGGTTCCTGTCTTTGTAAAAATTACCTCCCGTCTGTCTCCCAGTTCTCTGCCTACTGTTCCTTTCGGGGTCGCTTACCTTACCGGCCCCAGTTTTCCCTTTCCAGTTTTTTCATCATCCTCCTTTAAAATTTTCTCTGTTGATTTCCACCAAACAGTAACCACCGGGAAGGCTTCTTCAGTCAATTTTTTTTTTTTTTCTTCTCTCAGTTTGGGTTTATTTGCTGCAGCCAGGGAGAACCTGTGAGGGAAGAACAAGGCATCTCAAAAAGATGGTGATCGGATGGATTCATTAATAGGTTTTGGTTGGTATTAGGTGATTTGGAGAAGAATGCAAAGAAGTGGGATTTCTTTGCTCTGAAAAGTGTGCTATTGAAAAATGGCGTTAGTTATGTCATTGGTTACCTTGACATCTTATTTTAATTTTTTTTTTTTTAAATTTATTTTGCTTGTGCACAGAACAGAGCAAGTGTCAAGTTATAACTAGTGAACAAGCAGCCGCCGTTTGTTCTCTGGGGGAGAGGTATGGCAGTCTTTTTGGTCATTCTTGCACAGTGTTCTTGTTCTTCTTTGCAGTCAGAAATTATTGCCCAGTGGTCTTGTGTTTGTCTTTCTCAATTCTAGTCATTTCATATTGATGTCCTGTGAGATCGTTTATGGTCATTAGGGACATATAATGGCCAGATATGCTTTTGTCTTTTTCATCGCTATTAAAATATCTGGCGTGAGTTTTCTTTTACTGAATAGACTTTGAAACAACAGTTTTCATTAATACTTATTTCTTAATTAAAAAAATCAAATTACTTTATACTACATATGTTCTGTTCGCCATAATCTATTCTTTCTCAGACCATGTCATTGCATTACGATGATAGAAATTATAAAATAGACTGAGAGGTAGACGAACATGTCAAATTTCGGCACATCAGAAATCTGCAAGATGTCACATTAGGTTAAAAGTAGAGGATGTGACAAGTTTTTGACAATAATTTAATTTTCTAAAATATATATGCGGGTGAGGAACAATAGGGAAATATGTCTAGGCACAAAATCTAATTAGCGAGAAAGAATGAGTGAGTGAAATGGAAGTGACGAGCTATTCTGGGTGGTCACTTGCCTTGGGTTTACGATGTCTTCACAGTCATACTCCTTTTTCTTCGGTCTTCTGTGCTCGGAGGTGGGATGCTGCTCTTCCTCTGCATAGCAGCCTACTTCACCTTTGTCCTGCCTTATTCTCTAGGTCCTGGATTTATAAAACATACCTTTTTCTTACATGTAATAATCCTCTCACTCTCTAAACCTCATCTCCCTGTTATCTATGTTTCCCTCTTTCGGTCATCTTGTACCTGTAAATCCATTTTAGAAACCTAGGAATGATCCCTTGTCCTTTTTCTCTCCCCTAATGAGTCGAGCTCCTAAACAGTTAAAGAGTCATTCTTCCATCTCGATGCTCACTAGCACAGTCTGAATTTAAAACCATATCATCTCTATACTTTATTATGAATTACAGCAATATTTTAAACCTATATAGAAAAGAAAATTTAACACTTCGTATCAAATGTTACTGAATCTCATGTCAAATCTTAATATTTTCCCACAATTATGCCAGAGCGAACCAAAATAAAACACTGTACTTATAGCTGAACCCACCATGTGCCTTTCTCCTCATTCTCATTTCTTTCCTCCATCTCTCCTTACCCAGGCCCTCACACAGACCTCTGCTATCGACGCTAATTGTAGGTCCTGGTCCTAATTACCTTATATCATTGATTGATGTGTTTGCAGACTAAGCTATCACAAGTGAAATCCAGCTTAGTCACATTTCCGGATTGAAATCTCTTCAGTGGCTCCTTGGCTTCTACAATATGAGGTCTGAGCCCCTCGTTGTGGACTGTATCAGATCTGTGACCTCTCCCTTTGCATTTATTATTATGCATGCAGAAGCATAAAAACACACATTTAGTAAAATCCTGTTTAATAGTAATCCTGAGCAGTAGACTGGAAATTGTAACAATTGGGATTAACCACACAGCACTGCCATTACCAAGCTATGTGACATTGGGCAGATCACTTAACTTCTCTTTGCCTCTGTGTCTTATTTGCAAAATATGGCAGTTAAACACTAGCTGTCCCAAAATGCAAACATATATACAGGGAGCATTTCTTAAAGAAATATTGAAACTGTTTAACAGCTCAAATATTTAAGTAATAACATACTTGAAACTTTAGTCTGCATTTTCATCTAGGGGTAGAGCTAACATTCATAAAGTATTTATTAGACTAAGTAATTACCTCACCTTTTAAAATGCAATTACTATTACTACCAATTAATGGATGAGGAAACAGGCTTAAAACATTGAGTTCATTCATTTACTTAATCTTTCAATCAGTATTTATCGAGTACACATTTTGTGCAGGCAAATCTTCTAGGGTGTATGGATACAAGTGTGAGTGGGTTATGGATACAATAAATCACAAGTAGTAATAGGTGGGTCCATGTCAAACTCACTTAGGACTCACTCCAACTGCTCTTTAATATCTCACTCAGTCTGGCTTCAGTAGCAGATTGCCAGGCAGAGAATGATGCAAAATGGTAAGAGCTTTTTTACTGGAAATTTCCTTATATGTGAGGAGAATTACAAAGACAATGGCAAGTTATGAATATTATAAAACTAAAGGCAGAATATTATAAAACTAAACTACAGAATTAGATGGAGGCCAAATAGCTATGTTCATAGATATTCATTTGAGTAGCGCCCTTCAATGACTTTCATCATCTCCAAATTCTCTCAATTTTTTCTTTGACGTTTCTGCTAAATTTGCCCTGTTCTTTGCTTGTAACTGCCAGCACGCTAAGCTTGCATCCGTTTATACTTGGTTGCCACAGCAACCTCCTAATGGACATTCTTTCTTATCTCTGCCGTCCAGTTCATCCTGATTTGTGAGTGGTCAAGGTGGATTTCACTGTGCCATCTCCATTCTTCAGGATGCTCCACGGCTTTTTATGTCACGTCAAGTGTAGTCCAAGCTTCTCGTCTTAGAGTTCAAGGATTGGCATTGTAACAGTCTCTTTCTTAATACCTAACACTTATTACCTAGAATGTATGCACTTTTTTTTCCCCCCAGGTCCCCTTTCTATCCACTATTCCTTTTTTTTTTTTCACTTTTTCCTTCTCTGCTCACCCATCCCCATGAGAAATGCTTCCTTCCTCCTTTCAACGAGGTAATATACAACTAATGTAGTTCATGAAGTCATGCCTTTTTAATGAACTTGTTCTCAACAACTTCACATCATGTTTCTTTTCACTTACCAAATCATAGAATTTTAGAAATTAAAGTAGCTATTGAATTCTTGTACCACCTCTTGATATTTAAATGTGAATACAAAGGACCAGTGTGGTTGTGATCAGCCATGTAATTTGTGAGAGATTCAAGTCAACCTCAGGTTGTTATATTTCCAGGTCCGGGGTTTCTCTAACATCTCTGTTTTCTAGTCATTGATTATATGATCTTACAGTGTTCTTTAATTATTGCAATGTTGTTAGATTTGTTTTTTTCTCCAAAAGGTTTGCAAACTACTTGAGAACTAGCATTATAGCATATGCATTCTTTAAATATACCTTAAAAGTATCTGTTTATTTAATCACAGTGCTCAGATTTTTTAAATTGCATACATTGCTAAAAAGCTACTATCGATATGCAAATTAGAATTTAATAAATAGTACGAAAACTTTAACAATGTAAGGCATGTTTTGAAGAGATAGTTTATCATAGACAAATAAGCTAGCAATGGTTATATTCATAATTTGCGTTTGTTTTTGTAAGATTAAAATCCTACCCTTTAATTTCTTGTTTCTCTAATTATAAAATGGAAGCAAGAACATACTTGATATTTTATCAAATTGAATCTCTTTCTTCCCCCAGGATTTATTGAAACTGAGGTTAAACGAATACTATATTTCAAAATCCACACATTGCAGTAGAATATATAAAGTTCTTGTTTGAATTTCACTCTTTGCCATGTATTAAAAAGTACTATTTTAAGGCTTTGGAAGATGCTCCCAAAGTATCCCTAAGCATCTATTTTTCAGAAGGATTTGTGGCCTTCTGTGCCACTGATGATAAGGAATTTCACTGTCCTGGCTTCCATACTCAGTTTGACCTATTCATTTAAAATAAGCTAATCCTGGAGGGAGTTTAGCCTGAGGCATAAAATGATCAACCCAGGAGTGGAAAGCAAATCTACTGGCACACATGCAAGACAGATAGTAGAGCCATGGTGGAGTGTCTTTATTTACTTCATTCATGTAAATAAAGTTTCAGATTGGACCTCCCCGTTAAAATCGAGAACTGCTGCCCTCATAACAATTTATTTGAGTACAAGGAATTGATGTTACAGAGAATATGACTTAGTTACCTTTGTACAACATTCAGTTGGTGCCAAGGTTCTGATTCCAGTGATACAATTACCCAGGAAAATACAGTATTAAAAACAAGAAAAATAAAAGGATGGCAAGAAATTATGATGTTGAGGACATCTGCTTTCTTTAGGGCTTGTTCTCGCAATTTATGTTAAATGTGAATTTTGAGTATAAACATATCTTCTTTGATAAAAGTCTTGGCCAAAAGTCAAGTAAACTTTTCTAACTCAGCACGTTTCCCTAAATACACTATTATCACCCGCTCACCCACCATCTGGAGTGAAGCTTCCACGAACTAATGATCTGTCTGCCTCATTAACATCAGGAACCGAAATCCACAGTCCTAAAACCACCCTGAGCTGCAATGATTCCTGGTCTATTAACCATCAGGGCTTCTGATAAGAGATACCTCTAAGAGTTTCAAGTCAAACCAACTTAGTTGGTCCGAAGTAAGGAACGGCCAATATCAAAATTGTTTTGTATGAATGCAGATATATGGGTATAGAGAAGACAGAACATACACCACGCAAAAGTATTGGGTTTCCTCATTAGCATAGCTCTTTTTTAAATGTATGCAAGATTTCTTGAGGGACATCTTTTCTTTGTTGGATAAAAAATATACATATATATTTCATTTAACTTTGAAAATATTTGCAGTAACAGAAACATATCACTCAGCCAAATCCTTGAGCTTGAGTTGAGTAACTGGAACAGAAATATAAAGATTATATTATCACTAATACATTCTGATGTTATTAATTTCTCATTCTGTTATAATGGAAACAAGAGGCTTAGTCTTTCAAATGCAGGTATAAGAAAGCCCAGAACTGACTGGTTTGCAGAGCATAGATTATAATGATCAGAAACTGTGACTTTCACTGAAGATACTCAGTTAACACATCACAAAGTCAAAGTCTGTATTCACAAAATACATGTTAGAAGTCCTACCAGAATATGGCACGGTGCCCCCTTCCATGGCAAACCCGTACTTTTTATCCTGTGTGTAGAAAATGAATAAAATTCTGATTAAATTCCTGTGCATTTTATCAAAAATATCCCAGGGGCCATTGTGATAGGAAATTGAGGAAATATCTCCTGTTCCTTTGAACAAAGATCATATGACTTTACATAATTAATAATTAGCTTCAAATCATTGCCATTAGATTCATCTTTTATTGCCTTTTTTTTTCCAATTTCTAATCAGTGGGCAAATTGTGGAAATTTGCAGAAGTAGCTGAAGACCCAGATGTATTACATATATTGACAGGGTTATGTGGTGATTAAGTGTCTAACTAAATTTGGAACTTAGATCTGTGTTACTTCAAAGCCTATAATTTTTCTGTAGTCCTGTATACTGACTCCATTGTCACCTATCCCACTTTGGTTTGTATAAACCTCTAATTTACTGGTTTGTTGGATTTATTCTTCACATCTCAGGTTGAAATGTAAGTTTTTAATAACTCAGAAGGTATATGATCTCTTTGTTGCTCAGTAGATAAATGAATTCCTTCCAAAATGGAACTTAGATATTGGTATGTTATTGCCTACTTTGTGCTATGCTTTACCACCAATTTTCTATAAAAAACATGGACACCCAGAATTTTCCTATTTAAAAAAAGGGAATATCCCACCATCAGTATTAAACAAACATTGGCCGGAGCAGTCATCTATGCATTCTTCTTACCTGTAGAATGAAAAGCTGGAAAGAAGGCCTAACTTTCTCCTGGATGCTGTGTTCACAGCACAGTCATCAGCCATCCTGCAGAGCTGTAGAAATGACTGCCTTTTTTTTGTTCCCTGGGAGATGATTTCCCCATATCTACTCCTTGATGTTTTATTCCTGTGAAAGCTTTTTAAGGCTTGTTTACTTACTCACCTGCAGCTAAAACTTGTTTTCCTAGGTAGGCGGTAAGCCTTTTTTTCCGGGGCCAGTTACAACTTGCTTTATTCTTTAAAAGAAATCTTTTTATTTTCCATATTTAGAATTATAATCTTCACATAATATTTTTAAGAGCAATTTCTGTCTATCTCTGGTTTTGTTAAACTTTAGTACTTGGCTGGGTGTTTATATGCCAACAGTTTAGGTAACATGTTTTACATGTTACCCTAATACCTTCAAAATACAAACGTACATGTGAGTGAGAGTTATTTTTTGCTACTTAATGTTGAGGCACTTTCTGAAGTCTTGCTGTGGAATGCACTTTCTGAAGTAATTTGGTTACAAGGGATCGTTTCTGTAACATAATAACCCCAGTAAAGAAACTGCTTTTGATTTTCTTTTTAATAGAAAGACCTACAAGATTTATATTCACTCACTGGCTATGAGGGTTAGGTTATTTTGTTGTGTGATTAGTAAATCTGTAGAATTTTTCTGATAGATTATTGACAGAACTCAAATAATACAATTATAGCAGATTTAGAATAAAATCGTGCTTTCCAAATAGTATTTTTATGTTAAAAAAAAACATTTTATACTTTGGAAAATGTTTGAGGCAATAATATGTACCTCATTATGACTGAGCTCTCTATGTATTTAAAAATACAGGTAGCTGAAAAGATAGATATTCCTATCGATTGTAGGCAGCTAAAAATCTTAGGACTTTCTATGAAGTCTGCATGACTTTATATCATCGGATATTTTCATAAAGAATTGGCTCCACTTTTGATGATTGATGGCTGATGATTTCAAGCACACCTTTGCCTCTTCCCGTCTTGCCCTGCATCTGATGAGAAAGCCCTCGCATTTCCTGCTTGGGCTCCAGCAGGAACTTAGAACCATGTAAAGCCTCAGCCAGCCAGTAGGAACCTTCATTTTCTGCTCACCTACTAACCATAACAGCTCCACCCCACAAGTCTCCCTGTCTCTCAAGCCATTTTCAAACCTGCTTGAGACCCTGACTGGTCCTCCTGAGGGCACTAACCTCTGTCAGAATTACATCTTTTCACACCCTCGTGGTACATGTGTGGTTTCATCAAACCAACGCCTGCACCAATGAGGTATCGATCCTGGGTAAACCACAGTGAAAGTGACTGTGATCTTTACAACATCACAATTTCACTCAGTTTTCTACCTTTAAATATTTGAATTGAAATATTCAAGTCTTTTAATATTGATAATGTTCTCTGTACATTACAGTGTGACTGAGTTCTTATGCTTAGTACTGTGATGATTCCATCATCGGTATCAAAGCTTTGATCAGGAAAAGGACAAGACAGGACTCTGGGAGGAGTTTGTCATAGGCTCTAAGCTCAACTGAGGAAGAAGATGCATTCTTTAGGTTATTTCTTCCAGAAGGTTCCCCAAGAGACAGGGGCACACAGAAAAATGCTCTTTCTGTGAGTTTTATACTTTTAGATGATGTTTCCTTGTTGTATCTCCAGAGAATCTACATCTCCTGTGATTTTAAGACTATGAAAATGCTAGCTAGCACTTTAAAAACTTAATGGCTATTAAAAATAATGAAATGGTTTCAAATAATTTTAAAACAGATTTTTTAAAAATATATATTTTTATATATGTTATTTAGTAACTGAAGAAATAAGTAAAAACTTTCAGAATATCTTTCTCACAAAACAACTGTAGGTTACATGTGATTGCAGAATCATTCTCGTATGGTAACAATTTAAAATAAAGAAAAAACAAATAGAATAGGAATACGGTCAGAAAATTTGTGTTATATTCATTATTTTTTTATGTGAGGTGATGGATATATCTATTAACTGGACAGGGGAATTCTTTCAAAATGTATTCATATATCAATTCATCATGTTGTTCACTTTAAATATCATTTTACTTGTCACATATACCGAGTAATGCTGGAGGAAAACAAAAAGGGATCTGGACAAAAATGATCATTATTTTTAATGTTTATATTTGAAAATTACTTGAAAAATTGCTGACCAAGTAACAATAGCAATTTCATATTCTTCAACCAAATCTAAAAATATTTTCTTCCTCCTTTTTTAATGTTTTGTTGAAAACAATGCACTGGGATCTCTAATATGCAAATAGTTTAACAATACAGACAGGAAAGATACAGTCTGTACTTTAGAGAATAGGCCATCACAGTTGATGCAGATGGTAGTCATTTTATTTTGACAGCCATTATGTATATAAAATGTCAACCCTTAGAATGAAAAATAGACAAAGCATGATGACCTGTCACCTTTTATGAATTCAAAAGAGCAATGCACACCTTATCTAAATGAGAAACTTTAGTCTTTAAAGGCTCTAATTATTTTTGTTAGCTTCTCTTGAAATAAAAAAGTTGAAGACAAAGTGTAATAGAATTAGTGAAATTTACTAGAATAATAGACACCATTTAATTAAAAATTGTAGGGTATTAAATTGCTCCAGATGAAAACATTTAAAAATTCTATATTAGCAACTCACGCCACAGATTATTTTCACTGGTAACGTCTGTGCTAATGAAAGAAAACACATATAGTTTATTAACACATATCCAATACTTACATGCTAAAAATTTTGCATTATGTCCCATTTCTATAAAAGTCAAAAATTCAAATATGGCATATATACAGAAGCCAACACTTAGTATCTGCTTTCTTACCCCAAAATCCAGGAAACAAACATCCCGAAAAGTATCTTCACAAAGGCATCTAAGGATAAGAAAATCTTATTTCTTCATGGGTTTTCTGTATTCCGATAGGACCAGTTTTATCCTGTGGTAGGTGGAAAGCCATTCAGAGTTTTTGAGAAGAGAAAGAGGAAATTAGTAGTTCAAAAAATATTAGAGCTTAATTGGTGACTATGGTAATAGAAAGAAGTAGGAAAATTTACAGATGTTCACGTTTGGATAAGTGGAAGATTTTAGAGTGATACACAGAACATTATTCACTGTTACTGACAACGAAGAGAGAAGAGTAAATGTATCAGTTTTCCCTTAGACACTTCCGTATCGTTTCATAAGTATGAATTACTCTTTTTTTTTTTTTCCAATTATTGTAATAAAAATAAAGAAAACAAGTAGCAGGCTGAAAGATAGTAAGTAGAATCCACAAGACTTAAATTAGTTATATATGCCTGATGAGCAAGTACATAGAAATAATAGCTTTACTGAACTAAGATTTCTCACTTACATGAATATATCGATTTTGATTTCTTTAACCAAGATCAAGAATACAAAATTAGCGGTGTTTTATTGTTGTTTTTTAAGGGGGAAGGACAAAATGAGACATTATATTTCTTTTAGATTGATAAGAACTGCCATTTGCAACAACATGCATGGGCCTTGAAATAATCATACTAAGTGAAATAAGCCAGACAGAAAAAGTTGAAAATCACATGATATTATTTACATGTGGGATATAAACCTAAAAGCAACAAATGAACAGGACGAACAAACATAGACGCATGGACATGGACAATAGACTAGTGGTTACCAGAGGGTAGGGGAGTGGGGCAGGGGGAAGGTAGATGGGGAGGAGGAGAAAAAAAAAAGAAAATAATTAAATAATTTCTTCAATTAAAAAATAAATAAATAAAAGATATATATATATATATATGAACATGATAAATTATATATATGTATATATGTGTATATATATGTATATACATATATACATATATGTATATATGTGTATATATATATATATATATATATATATATATATATATATATATATAACATGATATGTTCAAAAGGTGATCAAGATAAGTCTGGTTTTCCAGAGATCTGGATATGGACGAAAGGGGAGTTGTTGGCAGGGGTTGAAGACATGGGGGTGGGGAGTCTGGGAGAGGGCCCAGAGTTAGAGCAGAGGGTCTGGGGAGGGCAGAGTCAGGAGCATAGCCCTGGGACTAACCGATAGTTACATGGCTGGAGCACAAGAGATTTGTAAGAAAATGGAAAATGAGAGCTGTGTTGTCGTCTAAATGTGTGAAAAAGGGTGGTGGCGGAGGGGAGAGAGAGAAAAAATGAAGCATGAAAATACAGTATGAGTTTGGAAACTACACAATATATAAATCTTTGATATCTACTGTATCTCATCAAATTGAAAATCTACCGAGTCTTGTATGAATCACATACTTTATATATATCACTAAGAAAGGAAAAATGCAGCCATTATAATCCGACGATGACACTTTCTTGTATCAGTTATAATCCCTATTTTGATAGCGGAGTTGTTAAAATGTAAACGTGATGACAAATGGTGGTTGTGAAAACGAACCTTATTACGTCGAGGCCATCGCTTCATCAGTTACCCTCTTTCATTTGAAGCTCCAATCTCTCTGATTTGCCTGGATCACTCTCCTCTGCCTACACTTTGCTTTACCCTCCTTTTCGGTAAAGAAAACAAAAACAGAGCAAAGAAACTATAAAACGTCAGCTCAGCTGAACTCAGCCATTCAATTTTCTCTATTTCAAATGGCATAAGCTTTCTAGTCACATCTCTTGAATTCTTTTATTTTTCTACCAGACTCGTATAAAATAATCCCCTTCAACAAAATTCCCCAGAAACTTTCTTTTCTTCATATGAAATCTTACAGTTTTCATATGGACAGTTCCCTTCCCACATGATCAATTCCACCTAGGAATCTAGTTCATCTTTCATCTCATTCATGTTGTTTTGAAGCAAGGAACTTTGGGGGTCACGTCTTTTCAGATGTTTTATGTAATAGATTTTGAGTTTCCTTTCAGTGTAATAATTCACGATCATAATGTAAAGAAGAAATAAAAGCCTGCTGTATTGTACTTCATGGTGCTGTCCTGATGTACAGAATCTCTTTATAAAATAAATAATTATATTACAAACATACATATATATTATTTATGTGAAATGCAAATATTCAATTATTTACATGTAAACATACATCTCTATATACATATATACACCTCAATTCATTATTTTGTAATTCCACTTCTTTTTGTATGTTTCAAACAAACACAAGCTCACGTTCAGCATTATTTTTAGAGAAATGTGCATGGTCTCTGTAAAATCGATTAAGAAGTCTATAGCTCAGGAGTCTGTATTTTAAAACATTAATGCAAGTTATAAAGAAATGTCATTTTGACACAGTGCCTTGTTAGCTGCAGGAATCTGTCAGCATTGACTAAATAGTGAGGCCGTGCAGAGCAGAATAATTCCATAGAATCTTTTTATTTATAGGTTGTCCCACAGTGGGTTGTAACTGCAGTGGATGGGGGCTCACAGCGTTTGGGGGCATGGGGGGCAGCAGTGAGTGAAAGCCTGTGAAAAAACAAAGCCATTTGCCCTACAGAGCGCTCATCTCTGTATTAGCACCTCTCCTTCTGATAGTTCATAAAAAATCACAAGTGTAGGATTACAGGTAAACAACACACAGGAGATGTTTTTATCAAATCACTTTATCTTCTCTCACCTTCAAGTGGGAAAAGAAAAGCATGTCCCAACATATGATGTAAACTGATTCATGGGACAGATGTCAGCATCTGTGTTATACCCAGTGGTGATGATCCTCAAATGGTTAATCTTTCTAGTTAAATAGTAAATGAAGGACTGAGCATTTATGTGTTTTTAATGCTACCATAACAACATTATGAATCATTTAAATGTAATGCCCAAAGTTTTCATTTTAATAGGAACAATCACCATCACAACAATAATTAAGAGGCCTTGGTAAATAAGGCTCCTGGCGTTGCCCGCTGAGAGATGAGGGGGAGGCCTGCAGAGCCCCCCTGCAGTTCCTGGCAAGTCATTTCCCTCTGCCAGGACACCATCTGTCTCAAGATTTACACTGCCCAAGAGGGTAATTTCTAGAAGGAGGCAATAATTACAGTGATTACTTCCATTGCCCCAAGAGAACAATAGTGCTGACTCCGCCACTTGTTGCAACCTGATTTAGTCAGCTCTTCCCCTACGTCTAAGACTTTTGGGTGACCCATTCTTAAAGGGGCATTAACCCGAGGATTCTGTGCACCCCCTAATCTGTCCTGATCTCCCATCCCTCCAAATCCTACAAATACTTCCATTAGATCTCCCGGAACTCACAACCATATCTTCCATATCTTCAAAAACGTCTCGGATCATTCCTCCTTGATCCACCTGAAACACAGGAGAACGTAAAACCGCCATCATCCCTCTGTACCTCTGTCCAGTGGGAGTGGTTTTCCTCCAATCCCTTGTGTTTCACAAGCTCTGGGGGCGGTTTTATCCTTTTCATTTCTAGACCATTTATGTCTTCTCCCACCATTCTAAGACAAAACATCAAAAAGAAAACGGCTTTCACCGATGGTCAACAGACTAGCACTTCCAGGTGTAATCATGTGTAAATTCTCCAGTCTTTCTTGAACATCGAAGATTGAAAACCTGAACACTAGGCGCACTTGCCCTCTCTCGTCGAATGTCCCTGTCTTCACTCTCGGTTACTTAAGCAGCCGTGTTAAGGGAGCATCCAGTTTGCTGATTCCTGAATTTCCTCCTCTGTAAGTGGCGTTTTCTAATTCCACCCCAGCGTGTAGAGCCTGGAACCTCTTACTGCTTATAACATTGTAGTATTTAAAAAGACCCTAAAAGAAAAATAATTTAAAAAAGTAATAATAAAATAAATTGTTTTTTTTTTAAAAAAACAAAAAAACAAAAAAACCTGCATTTTAAGCACTCTGCTCACTAACCACCAGCTCCTATTTTTCCTGTTTATTTTTAGTCGTAACCCTCCTTCACCATGACCCATTTTATCGTGGCTTTTAATCCATTGGTCCTGTCACTTGTCACTGCGATGATTCCACTCTTGCCCTGACTTCCCGCCATGTCTAGCTCAGATTCCATGTGACCGGGGAGGCCTTAATGTCCTCCTCAGCTGGACTCCACTTTAGACAGGCTTCTTTCCGAAGATGGGCAGACTCCGAGCCTCCCTTTTCTTAGACTATTTACTTCAGAACACTTGCAAGTTTACGTTCTCTGCACCTTTGAAATGTGAATCTCTGCCTCTTTCCAGTTTTACGGTCTAGACATGTCTTTCTCAAGGACCTGGGAACCATCCACTTTGACATATAATCATCGAGAGGGATAGCTCTCCTTCCCGATCTCGGATTTGGGAGTGTCTGTGGGAGGGTAGCAGCATTAACTGGCAAACACAGAGGCCGGATCCATCACTCTGACCAACCCACCAGTTTTCTCATTGCTTCTATTGGCTCCTTCACCTTTCTCTTGAATCCACTCTTATCAGGTTTTATTATTATTTTTTTCTGAGAAATAACTCATGTCAGTGCTATCTATAATGTCTTTGTAGCTTATTTTCATCCCACTTGATCTCTCAATTAACTATTTCTTTTTAAAGTATTTTCTTCACTTTGTAACGTGACATTTATGGCTAACCTCCTACATTTTGATGACCTTTTCCATGTCTCTTTTGCTAGCTTCTTATCCTCTACCCAAACCCTAAATGTCCCAGTTTCCCAGGGCATGAGTGATTGGCTCAGGCTCTGTCTTCTTTTCTATGTATTCTCATTCATTAGGGGATATCCTTTACTACCCATAATTTAAATACTATCAGTGGTCTATTTTGTCTCTATATTTCTAGGTTCAACTTCTTTCCTGAGCTGCAATCTGGAATATCCAACTGTTTGTTCAACATCTCTGCTTTCATAAATGTTGACTTAAAATATATAGTGATTCAAATAACACTTAAATATGCTGTCAATTCTCAATGAAATCAATATTTGGGATAAAGCGGAAAGAGGGCTAAGACCAGAAGATAGATTTTCAGTCTTTCCCCTGCTGATTATAACTGTGTAAACAAAGCTTGTCCTGTCTCACGGGGCTCTTGCGAGTATTAATTAATTAATTTCATATAAGGTTCTGGTCTTATAAGTCTAATGAGTGCTTGGTGGATAGCTCAAGGCATACTTGTTAATTTTGAATTTAAAATTAGTGTATTTAATGGAAAGCAATCTCTTATTTATTTCACTTATTAATTTAACATTAATTTATCAGATTTTTAGCATTTTATCAATATGTCAGTTTTGCATAAATTTGGGATACATTAACAGTAAAATTAATGTGATCCTTGTCACCACAAAGGTTATAGTTTAGAGGAGCAGCTACACACTCATCAAATATTAAAAAAAACAAAGGGGTGTGTGTGTTAGTGTGTGAAATTTGGTAAGTGTTAAATAAGTATTACCTGATGTCGTCACTTTGTATTGCTCACAGGTGAACTCGAATGTCGAGAAACATTTAATAATTGGAATGTCGAATCACTAATAAAATAGTTGTGGATCATTTTGAATTATTTAAAAAGGCTAAAATTATGATTATTTTAGTATAAAAGCTGCCTTTATATTTAAAACACAACCAATGAAAGTATTACTTCATGAAAACCTTAGGGGAAGTTATTTTAATGACTATATCAGAATAAATTATAATTGAGCTTTCTAAGGTTGCATGTACTGTATGCTTTTGAAGTGCTCATGTTGCTTGAGGGTCTATTTCTTACATTTTTAATTATTTCTACAAAAGTTTATTATTCATTTGGCCTCTCTATGAAGTAAAAATATGCTGAGTCAATTTTAGCTTAGCTCCTTTGCAAAGGATCACTGAATTTAGAAAACACTGAGACCCTACCATATCCAGAAGTTATAATCATTGATGCTTAGATTTAAATATCAAACAGACAAATAAATATAAGTAATAGAATATAAAATAAAATAAGACTTTATATTGGTACTAGAATGTTTGAAGCTCAAATATTTCTAAAGCCCAAATCCTACTATCATTAAAAATTATTCTGTTATCGTACAAGGTCAAACCTGTAGATTTTTCATCTAAAGATGAAGTAATAGGTGAGAAATCTATATATTAAAAATTAATCAAAAATCTGTTTTCACAAGGTAATCTTTCTCTTTTTCTGTTGTCTTAATCCAAACACTAACATAAAACAGTGAAATTGTAGTCTTTTTGATGTAGCAAACATAACTACTTTTCTACTAACACCGTATTCAAATAATTATCTTAAACAAAGGCAGTTCATGAACTTACTTTATTGACTAGAAATAAGGACTGGAAGAATGTTTCTTGCACATGTATATGATCTTACTTCCCTAATTTTAGATCTTCATTCTCTGAGGGAACTTCTCAATTAATAAATCGACTTGACTTATGATCAATGTAGTTAAATCTCAAAACAATGTCAGTTTTATTGTAGTATTTCTTTTTCTTCCTCTTATTTTGCTTTTATTGGTCCAAAGAATAAAATATTTGTGCTTCAAAATCTTTCTATAGAAGGGCCATAAAAAATTATGTTATAGATATTTCTGGGTTATGTAATATTTAGAAAGAAAATTTCTAAATATTGATTATTCTTATCAAGGATACATGCATCTTCACATGTTAATCTATTATCAGTCACTATCATCAACAATGTCTTTATTCTCTTTTAGTTATTTAGTAACTTGTGTTACATTGATCTCATACTGATATGGGATACAAGATATCTGCACATAATAGGGATATATACAGTATAATATTAGTTAAATTAACTTTCCCATTCTGTGTTTTGTTTTTAATCCCCTGGAGTATATTGAAATGTGTGAAGATAGATGAATCCAGTGAATTGAGTGAGAAACATTTTTCTTTCTCTAGGATGATGACACTAATTAAAGTCATAGTTTTTCATCGATGGCTTTTAAATTATTCTTTTATTTATTTCTAGATTTCCTCTAATGAATAAAAGAAAGGAAATTATTTTCAGATTGCAAATAACAGTAATGGTTCAAGAACTCTTTGTAGTGCTTGCTACATGCATTTATCATTTTTCCATGTATACCCACGTGCTATTTTATAATTAATTATTTGGAGCAGTAGATTGTCTTCTCGCCCAAATAGAATGAGCCAATTTCAGTTTGCCTCTAACTACAAACAACTGCTAGTAATATGGGAATTTGATGAACACAAGGCACAAGTCTTTTGCAGAAACTATTTACATTATATTCACATAATATTCTTTAAAGAGTACTGCATTTCAGAGTTCTTTCGTAATGGAGGAAACAAGTCATCATAATTTCATGTAATCATGCTGTTTTTCTAAATTGTTTGTGACTATGACAGGTCATTTTTAATCCAGCTAGCTGTTTACAATATATTAATGTGAAAAAAAACACACAAAAAAACCCTACAAATTTGCATATTCTTCATGCTGAAATAATGTGTGTCCTTAAAGAGCTTATATTTTGAAGTGACAGCAAAATTTTTTCAACCGGTTTATAGCCTACCTCATGTTCATTAACAGCAGGACAGAGCTGAAATTTGTAAGCACAGCAAACCTCCCTTCAGCCTGTCTCCTACATCGGTTGCTGGGACACGTATAAGAATTGGGCCATGAATGCTCTGTCAACAGCATGGCCAGGCCCGAGGGAAAGCGAGGGCTGAGGCATCTCACCGGGAGCAGACTCGGTTCTGCACAGAGTTTGCAGACACCATTGATGAGAAGCTCAGCATCCACACTGCTCATTAGTAAGAGAAAAGACATGGGCGCACTATATTTGCCTCTGCCAACAATTTTGATAAAGAGAAACTTAGACCTGTAAAAAATTTGGATTCTCACAGATACAGTATTTTACTCTCTTTGCTGGAGATTGGGAATAAAACAAAACAAGACACGTAGACCCACATACGGGTGTACCCATACATGCCCACAATTCAAATTATCATCCCATATTAAAACCACGCAATTAATTGGCCTGTCTCCTCATTGAAATACAAAGTTAAGAAACAGCCCTCTTTGTGCTGTTTTATGTCTCATCACAAGCTCTGTGCCTAATAAATAGTTGGAGATGAAAATACATTGGTAGATTTGTGATAAACTGAAACCCAGAAGTCAGAGAAAGAAAATTTCCTTCCTGGTGTTTAGAAAAATGATGCTTAATGATGCATCTTTTGTATGTGGTCTTTATCTCTGGAAATGCAACACCATCAGTAGAATGAAAGAGAGCTGGTCCTCTCCTGCCACATCACCCTTATTTCCACTGTCTCCCCTCCTTCATACTTACTGTCTTTGTAGATGCTCTGGGCACTAACCATTTCCATTTAAACACTTAAAAACAAATATGAAATGTCAATCCATTATGATCTATAGAAGTAGGCATTTATATAAATCTGAGTGTAAAAGAATCTAATTTATATTTGTTTCTTTAAGCTGACATGATGATGGAAATAGCAGAAAAATGACTGTGCAAATCAAAGGCAGAGCTGACTCCCCCAAACCAGCATCTCGATTTTGGAGAGCTTTATACTATTTGTCAAAACCCTGAGACTGTTTCTGCAGTGACACGGGGTCCTAATAACCAGGAAATTGATTAAGAGTCATGTTTGTCGGCCTGCTTAGACACACGCCGATGTAGAAAGCAGTGTGGAAGACCAGATAAATAGTTAAATATCTCAGATACAGGGAAAAGAAATGTTTCATATCATTCAGCTTGCAGGAGGAAAAGTATAATTAAGCTTAGAACTTAAAGTAGAACTAAAGAACCAGGGAAAATGTTAAAAGCTATCATAAGCACTAAACCACAATTTTAATACAACACAACTTGACTACATTTAAATAGCTTCCTTCCACTCGAATTGAACTAGTGTTAGGCAAAGGTTATCTCCGTTACTATTGCTATGTCACAAACCACCCAGAAATTTAGTGGCATAAACATTCTTTGTGTTACGCTCACAAACTATGGGTCAGGAATTTGGACAGGATGCAGTTGAAATAGCAGAGATGGTTGTCTCTACATTAAGATGTCTGGGGATCTAGATGGGAAGATCGAAGCCTGGGGGTCACTTGCAGCTCGGGGGCTAAAATCATCTGAATGGACGCTCCTTCACTCACATATGTGGTAACTGACTCTGATGATCAAATGATGCACAGGGTGTTTATACATAGCTTTTCACGTGGCTTGGGCATCTCACAGCATGACTATGTGGGCATAGAGAATGATTCTAGGAAAACCAGATGGAAGTTGTGTGTCCTTTTCTAACCCATCACTGAGCGTCGAAGAATATCATTTCTGCTGCATTTATTGGTGTCAAGCAAGTCAGGTCAGGTTCAAGAAGAGGGGACATAGATATCACCTCAAAGTATTGTTTTCCACAGTCAAGTAGCAGATAATTAAAAAAAAAAAAAAAATCTTTCTTAGTCATCTTAACCCTAAAGGTAAACATTTTAATACCTCCTATTAGGAAAACATAAATTTCAAAACACCAAAGGCTAATGTTTCTAAGCAGAAATTTAAAGGAGAATTTGAGACTATTAAAAAGTGTTCATTTTCTTTATATATTATTCTGGGAACTTTTTCAAAAGTTGACCTTGCTTCATTCCTATTCTTAAGTAGCTCTCTAAATGGTGATCCAGCACTTTCTATTAACTCAGAATCAGTGGCACCATTAAAAATAAGATGATCTTCTGAACTGGCTGGTGAACGGCCCCAGTTCCTTGAATGTTAATAATCACCTGTACGTAGGGCCGGCTTCAACAGTCTTTCTAAAAGAGACTTTTGTCTTTCTACTTACAGACTTGAAAAGCTCCAATAATATTTTCAGGAGCTAAAAGTCAGGTGAGAAGAAATATATCAAGTGATTGCTGCCTTGAAATCGCTCAGTAGGATACTAGGTTTCTATGAAATTGTCTGAAGTTAATTGCACAATTTCATTCCCCTTTATAAAGAGAAGTAGTGATACCTAGTGTAGGTTAATGCTCTCACTTGAGAGCTAAATAAAAGAAAAATCTTTTGAACTTGGTAAAGCACAACGATTAATTTTGTCTGTTCAGGTATAAATTAAATGTATAGCTACTAGTTAGGCTTTCAAAGCAAAAAGCTAGTCATTCTTAAATCACAGTGCTGTGCATCTTAAACTAAACACCAGACAAAATGGGATTTTTTCATTACCGGGATTAAAATTCATCCTTATAGCCTAAATCTCATCCGCACTTCAAAATCCCATTTAAAATTCAATAGCAATATAGCACCTTCCATATTAACTCCAGCTAGTGACGATTTTGCTTCTTCGACCTGGCATTGCTTACAGTGTCTTACATCACAGTCATTGTGTACATTTACTTCATTTTCTCTTTAGCACTTGAATTCATTGTATAACTTTCTCAATTTTGTATGGTATAAAAGAGAGTAGTTGAGTCAAAAAATTACCTTTTAATTACATTTGAGATAAATAGGTATTGCTATTTGGTGCACAGAAAAGTAATTGTATTTGTTAAATAATGTTATCTCTCATAAATATCATGGGAAGACCATGCTTGTCTGTCTTTCTCATGCACATACCCACATACTTCCCATCCATATGCAAGTTATTTTTGCATCTGGTATAAACGAAATGTTCCCCCTTCCCTCAAAATTCATACATTGAACCCCTAATCCCCAATGTGAAGATATTTAGAAGTAGGGCTTTTCATAGGTAATTAGGTCATAAGGTGGATTCCTCACGATGGGATCGATGACTGTCTAAAAAGGGGAGGAGACACGAGATCTCGCTCTCTGCCATGTGAGGACACGGCAAAAAGGCAGCCATTCTCAGCCAGTAAGAGAGCCCTCACCTGACATCACACCTGCTGGCACCTTGGTCTTATACTTTCCAGCCCTCCAGGACTGTGAGAAATATATGTTTGCTGTTTAAGCCACTCAGTATATTGCATTCCATTATAGCAGTCCAACCTAAGACAACATCTATGTTTCTAAACATGTGTTTTACAACTTATCTACCTAATCTCTATAAAAATGTAGGTTATAATACAATGATTTCTATAAACAAATCAGTAAAAATGTAGTTACAACATTAATCGAACTACTCTTTAAAAAGTTATATTTAACATAAGTAAAGGGTATTATATCTTGCTCTGCAAGACACACACTGAGAGGCAGTGTGACATGTCATTGAGTTCATTTAGAACGTGTTGGTGCCAACTTTTTTTTTTTTGACTTGCCTTTCATGTGATGAAGATTTTAGTGATATTTCCCTTCAAGATTTCCCGAAGCTAAAGTAATTTCGAGAGCATTTTTTTTTCTTATTTTTATGATCTTCTTAAGGGAATCTCTGATTCTATCCCCCTTCGCTGTCTCCCAGTTCCTTGGCTGCCTATCTTAACATTTCCATTGCTTCTATCATGGCTTCAAAGAAACAGAAAATACCAAATAAATAAATGTGTGACAATACATTTGATGAAAATCAAGATTTGTAAGTCACAAACTTAGAAAATAGGATTTCCTCAAAAGTTCTACCAACATCAGGTCAATGGCAAAATATCAGGGGATTTAAAATTCTACTTGTTGATAAATGATGTATGCAATTTAAAAATCAGTAAATTCGATATTAAAATGCACTGCTACAAATGTAATGTTTAAGATGTACGATAACTACCTAGAATTATAATTAAAAATAGATTCCTGTTATATATTCATTAACTAATATGTCAGTCAAATATTTTTCAGTTTCTAAAAGGCTTAGATCCTAAAATGTATTATTTACAGTTAAATTTAGTGTTGGCTCTATGTTAGACAAAATTATTATGCATTTGTGAGATTCTAACTCTTCAATTCAATTTTTATGTTATGATAACAAGCATTAATAAATGCTTGATTTTTTTTCTCTTAAAATAAGACAATCCCAATTATAACCTTAGCTCTGTAATATACTATGAGATATTAGGCCATTGCTTGATATCTCTTATTTGATTCCTTGATAAAAAATGTTAGGATAATAGTATTTACCTAATCTAATAGTATTAACCCAAAAAGAAAAGCATACACACACAGGCACACAGACACAAATGCTCAGATATCTGTCTGCCCTTTCTCTCTCCTGATCTTAAATATTAGACCTAATCCTCCTTTTATCTCATGATAAATACAATGGATTCATGAATCCTCCTGGGATATATATTTTTAATATCCCTTTCACCCTCCTTTTTACTTCCTTTCTAAAACAGTTGAGCAATCTCTCTATCTGTATCTCTTTCTCTCTTTTTTATCCATCTGTCTCTTAGAGTTAGTTTCATCCCGATCCTGGGGCTTTAGCTGGAAAGTGTGGAGACATACATTCTCATTTCACATGACCTTGAACTTGGGAAACAATAACCTGAATTCACTGCTGGTGACAATAAGAGAAGTTAACTCAGGAAAACAGAGATGGAAGATGGAGAAAGACTAATTCTTTATAATATTGTTTTATCCTGCAAAACTAATGGTGAATGGATACTTTTCAGCAACCATATTTTTCAGTTACATGAACCAAGTCTTTTTTTCGGCCTAAAGCTAATTTAATTTGGGTCTCTGTGACCCACAACTAAAATAATCCTAAAACTCAGTTACTATACTGTCATCGTTCTATCATTAATCACATTCAGAGCATTGCCAACTTAACTTTTTGACAACAATTTGAATGATTTTTGCCTTTCAAATCCCTGTTATTATCATTAGTAATTTTCCTGCCAGCTTTATTCAGATTGCTTTTGAGTTTTATGTTTGTTTATCTCTATGAATCTGTGATTGTTAATTTTGTGTCAACTTGGCTATGCCAGCATACTAATTTTATGTCAGATACCACTAGATATTAGGATGATGGTATTTTTTTAGATGCAATTAACATTTAAGTCAGTAGATTTTCAGTAAATCAGATTACCCTCCACAATGTGGGTGGGCCTCACCTAATCAGTTGGAAGCCTTAACAGAAAAGTCTGAGGTTTCCTGAGGAAGAAGAATTCTGCCTCCTTATTGCTTTTGTACTTCAGCTGTCACATAACCTCCTCCCTGCATTTCCAGCCTGTCAGTCTGCCCTGTAGAATGAAGACTTGTCAGCCACCACAGTTATGTGAGCCAGTTTCTTAAAATTTCTCTCTCCCACACAATTTCTTAAATTTTCTCTCACGCGCATATACACACATCCTGCTGTTCTGGTTTTTTTTTTTTTTTTTTTTGAGTCCCTGAATAAGGCAGTATCCATGATAATTCCATTTATTTCATTAGCAGTACAGCTATACAGATACTTGAGAGCATGGATCAAGTGAAACCTGAACAAATATAGGAGACACATTCATGTACAGTTAGCTAAGATAAGCTATCAAGCAAGCAGTATCAAAATCACGGCTTGTTTAAAAACACCTTTTATTTTTACTCTTTTTCTAAAGAGAACTTCTAATAGAAAAATAATCCACATACTCCTATAATACATGATATTTAGTCTAAATGCAGCATAGATATGTCAGTAACAAGTGTGCAAAATATATTAAGTCTGTGGAGGGAAAAAATCCCTAACATTGATAAATGAATGCAGTGGATTCATATAAGTGCTACAAGCACCATTTTCCATCCTTGATCAGTTCACTTAGATTATCTGAAGCACCTCATTGTCTGCCAGCTGTCAGACGTGTTTTTAATTAGGCACTAATGAAGTAATATATGTATGTAAACCGTTTAAATCTTGTTCCAGTTTGCAAGGACATCTGTGAGTTGGAAAGTGAGAATCCTTGATCTTTGCCAGACGGTACAAATTATAAAACTATAAAACATGAAACTCAGGTACTTAGAATGACTCAATTTAAAACAGGGGAGGGTGCTATTAAGAAGGTTAAAAAGGACATTTTGCTTGACTTAGTTGAAAATAAGGAGGTTTCTCCCCTTCCTGTTTCTGCAGCTATATGTTTGGACGGCCTTATTGCTCTGGTGTAATGGACAACTAAGTGTTTCTAAGTGTTCTGATATAATTGGAGCTTAGACTTAGAGTAGAATTTTGAAAAAAAAAAATGTGATTTTTGGGTTCACTTTATATCAGCAAATGGTATTCTATAATTGTATATGACATTAACACTTTGACTCAGATAAGAAGGCAACTATTCTGTCCTACAAATTACTTTGGACACAGCAGCTTTCAAATTATTTTTTGAATTAATTTTAAATAGAAAATTACTTATAATTGCTGAGAGAAGTGGATTTGAAAAGAGCTTATTTAACCATCTATAGGTATTAAACCAGCCAGTCTTTTTTTTTTTTTTTTTTTTTTTTTAGTATTTTTTGCAGGAAGAGTTCTAGTTCAACTGAGGTCAGTGTTAAAAGTAGAAAATTCACATGTGTGGCCATGTGACTGGTTCCCTGTGACTGAAAGAGACCAGCCACTGAGTTTGTGATCCATGTGAGCTCAGAGCATTGCCAGGCTCTGATTGGTTAATCTTTGGAGTCCAGTCAGCCCAGGTGCCCGATAATAATTCACCTTTAAAAATAGTTATAACTACGTGCACATTTAAATTGTAAGACTTTATTCAAACTAAACTCCAGAGAATAATCTCAATTATGATTCAGTGTTTTATGATGCAAAATTCAATGGTGGCACTGTTGGCTGCATGTGAGAATTCAGTGGAAATCGTCATACAAATATCAGTGCCAAGACCCACCCCACACCGCTGTAAGCCGACTCCCATGGTGGGAACCAGGATGCTAGTGTTTAAGGCGCCTATGACCTCTTAGATGTGCAATCGCATCATGAACCCCTAAAAGGTAGTATCCGAAAGCATCTGGCTCTAGCTGTTTTTTTTTCCCCTCCAGTGACTCTCTGTCCTTCATGCTATACATTCAAGGCCCTTCTTTATGATAACTATCATTGTCATTGGCCCACTCTTTGCGATGACCACAGATAGGTGTGAGAGCAGGAGGATCAGCTTTCGTGTTTTTGTGGGAGGGGACATTTGTGAATATTAATGAATTTACACATTTTCTAAATTGTGTGCTTTTCAGGTGAATTAGGAAAAAAAGCACTCAATTAAAAATGAATTATTAAAATGATGAATTGTAGATAATAGGTTCATGAATATATAGATAGAAGCAGAATCTACTTTAAAAAATGGTATATTAACAGGGAAAGCTTCTGTGGTTCCCGGACAACTGGTTGAATGTTAGATAATAATGTGCACAGCTTCAGTAATAAGACCTTTGCCTAGATTAAATAAATGGATCAGAAGTTGGCCTATTATTGAAACAAAAGAATGTTTTCTTCCAAATACTGCTCTCCATTAATAAGAACACAAACTATAGAAGTTAAGTTTCAACTTTTAATATATCATCAGTATCAAGCTTTATTTATAGAAATGAACTTTATCTGAAAAAATGAAGACATTGAATAATTTATTTTTCCTCAATATGTTATATAATCTGAACTTAATTTAAAATAGTGGGGATGGTTATGTATATTTTAAGAGCTTGAGAAACAATAAAGAACATAGGTTGGTATTAGAAATACTAACAAGAACGATTGTCATTTAACATGTACGTTCAAGAGTCACCGAGGAATGCCGAATTATTGCGTTATGCCTCTCAAAGACGTGATAACCTGGCCGGGTAGACAAGCCGATGTATAACTTATAGTGGGAAGTTGGTCTTCCTACCTGCTAGAGTAGTTTCAAAAATCTTATGATTCATTCTGCTTGGGGGAAAAAAAGTCTAACTGTGCATTTATCCTATAGAAGTTGAAGACCAGGGCAGCAGAGAGACAGGCAGTGGCATTAGAGGCAGAGAAAAGAGCGTGGATGAACAGTTAATTGTGATTGTGGAGTGTGAACGAGCCGCAGATGCTCTGTTGAAAGCCGCGTGTTATAGGGGTTTTAGGTTTTGTGCTAGAGAAGAGTTGCAGCTGAAAATTTAATCAGGTTAGCACTCGATAGGTCTTGCTTTTATTCTGAACTAGGGGGCATGACATGATTAGATCTTTGTTTTTGGCAGAGAATCTAAGACGAGAGATATTGCTATCACTTAGGTGGCTGCTGCAGTAGATACAACAGGAGATAATGACAGCCTATCCAGTGCACTACAAATGAGAATGGTTTGTTTGGTATAATGCTCTTATATTTTGTACCATGTAAACATTTTGTAATTGTTTTCTATGTTCTTATATTACATAAAAAAGATATAAAATTATTTTATTGGTTTTCATAAGCTTATTTAATAATTAGCATGAAGCAAATAGAATTTTAAATGATATATAATTGCCATTTTTTTTGTGTTAACAATCCAAGTGCCCACTTAGTACTCATTACGAGATAATTAGAAACATTTGGGGTTTTGATAATCAAACACATGTCAATCATAGTTGTCTAAAAAGGATAGAAAAGTAGGTATATTAAAATAAACATTAATTATAAGCATTGTATTTAATTTGGGGATCAATCACTGTGTTCTATCATTTTAAAAAACAGTCACAAGAAAACATTATTGTGATTTTCAAAGCAGCATCAAAATATTTCTGCCAAAATAAATCATAGTCCTCATTTAACTTAAATGACTTAAACAAGTTAACATGCTGATGTAAAAGCAAAATTGATTTGCTAATTTATTTTAAAAACATCAAGTTATAATTGCAGCATGATGCTAAACTTTGTAAACTTTTTTCTTTATTCATAAAAACATTTGAGCAACAATAATATATTTATTTATTTCATGCCTACAGCACGCAGTCTTCCTAGGTGGTCTCCCATCCAAGTACTAGCCAGGTCCGACCCTGCTTAGCTTCTGAGATCAGACAGGATAGGGCTTGTTCAGGGTGGCATGGCTATGGATGATAATAATATATTCAATGAGAATATGCTCATGTTTACACACTGTCTTCTCACCAAAAGAGATTGCTTTCTGTCCTCATTTCTCATTCTTGTCTTTGAGCTGATCTAAGAAATATCTTTTTGAATTTGATAATGAGAAAAGAAAAGTACATGAGGAGTTATTAAATAAATAGGTAGGAAAGATAGTCAAATAATTAAATCATCATACATGCTAAAATATTTTACATTCTTCATTGGAGCATTAGATATAGATGTTCGTTTTATAATGTAAACTTTTATATATTTTCATTTTATAGTAACTGTTTCTATGTATAAATTGTAGTAAAATATTTTCTAAAGAGTTAAATAATATTTGTACTGTAAAGAGCCTTTCTAGATTGAGTAAAATCAAAACAGGTTGAATAAAAATAATTTAAAGTTGAAACAATGGAAACTTAATATTTCCTCTCCTTTATTTTTTTCATTTATGTAAAGCATGTTCAAAACTATAGTTAATAGTACTATATATCACTATATGTATCTTATAATATGTATTATATATTGATAGTCAGATATTATTATATATGCTGTATATAGCCTATAATTACATGATTATAGCATTGTATGAGAGAATCTGAAATATTCTGTTGGAGAAAAACACGTGAAAGAATATTATTGACTATTTTAATACTGACAATTTTTCTTCTCTATATGTACCTATTGAGAGGATGCTATCATCTCCCCATGTTGAATTTACTTTTCTTCACATAAATGGAGAGTATTTTAAAAGTGAACTAAGAATCTAATATATTGAAAGCCAATAAAGAAAATTTTATCTAAGAAATCATTCCAAATATATAAATATAAGTAAGAACAAAAGGCAGAATCAATAGATTACTAATATATTACCTCCTATATTTAAGATTTGCTTACAGAAGTTTTTACCTAACTTCGTTCTGACCAACTCATCGCAATATTAAAAAATTACAACAAACAATTGTCACATGGATATGCCTGGACTAGATAAGCTACTAGTGTTGGCAGTTAGTTGATTGCTTTGATGTTTTAATTAATGTGACATTCAATGATGAATTGCAGAGATGCGGTCATTATAGTATGCTGCTCCCTGCCTCCCCGCCCACCCCCACAGAATAACTGGGTCAGTTCGGCAGTTGTACACTTAGCCCGCGTTTCTTTACTTTCTCTGTAAAATATGACTTAATTAAGAAGCTGCATTTGAAGTGATCTCCAGAGTATCCAGTGACATTTAAAATAGAAATTATGGCTGACCATGATGCTCGACAGCAGTCCTAATAGTGCACGTAACATTCCTATGGTTTGTGATGATTTTGATACCCTAATAGGAAAGTTCTAAATTGGTTAGCACTTATAAATCTGTCAGTTCCTTTCCTCAGTCTTGGATCTGTAATAAACAAACAATACATGACATTTGATGATAAAACCTTAACAGAAGAATGTATCATTTCAGGCAGACATTTAGATATATCTTGAAGTAGAAGTTAAAAGTTTAGAAGCACTGTACTTATTTATGTAAAGGAAATTAGATAGATACATGACCCATTTTTCTCTATTCAAGTTTTATCAGACAATATGAGCTTAGGAAAACCTCTGTCTGTTTTGCTTATTGTTGTTGATGTTTCCATTATTTAGATAAGGAATAAAAATTGTCCTGAAGTGTACTGGGAGAAGGCTTAGGTAGATAATGTGGTATGATCTCTAGTTACTGCTATGTTGCTAATTAGCACGCGGCCTTGGGCAATCACTTTATCCACTTACACCTTAGTTTTCACACCTTTCCTAACTGGGGATTATACTACATAATCTATAGAGTTTTAGCCAGTTTTAAATTGCTAGGAATATATTTTTACAAGAGATTCTATGGCTTTATTTGATACCTTTATCTCTGGGCTAGAAAATAGATTATTATAGAGCTGTGAAGGGCAAATAGAAGAGACATTTCAAACTGATTCTTCTTTTACTGGAAAACTTACAGGTTCTTGGTTAATGTGTCCAATCATTAAAATATAGCATAATGCTCTCTCTCAATTGCTAATGCACAGAAACATTTTCCATGAGTCCCTTATGATCTTAAACATCGTCTATATGACTCTGCCCTAGATGTGTAGCATCTTAAACAAGTGGAGATGGCAAATAGTGATTCAGGACTCCAGAATACAGTACCCAAAAGTGCCATTGACTCCTCCTGAATTTTATGCTTTAGTACTGCATTTGCCAATTGTAGGGCATAGATGCTGTGGATTCTGGATAATCTCAGGCAGCACATGGATAGATCATTAAAAAAAGACAAAGAGACATAAGGAGAAAGATGCACCTTTATTAATTTCATTCTTTTTCTGATGAACTCAAATACGAAAGTCTCATTTGGAGCTAGTATATTTTTAATATTGATCTATCACTTGTTAATCTCCTTTTTTAGCTGAGCTCTTGGGCTCAAAACATTTGGCAGTCAGCATTATTTTGTTGCCATTGAAGCTATTGTTATGATTACAGTCGACTTATATAAGAGGATATGGGTTTTAATATATGATAATGATAGTTTCATTAAAAATAAATGTGTTTAATTAAAATATTAAAATACAGTCACAAATAGAATAATGTATGTATAGAAAGAATAAATAATATGGTTTATATGTGCATATGGCAAAAATATATATGCATATGGTAATGTTATATAAAAGATATGTTTGTTTACGAACTACAGATTCTATGAAAAAATCACAAACTTTAAAATGAAAGAGATTAAGAGTAGACCACCTCCCCACCCCTTATCTTACTGCAGATAACTTAGAATGAATTAGTTGAAACTTTCTAAGCCTCAGTTTTCTCAGTAATTTAGAGATTATGATACCAAGCTTTCAGTGCTGCTGTGAGGATGAAAGCAGATGTAAGGTAAAGTATCTGGAAACTGGAGATGCTGAAAAAATGTCAGTTTTATCTCCCATGTTAGACAGGAATGGATGTGCTTATCTTGGTTCATTAGGATGAATCAATACAGTGTTCAACAGTTTAAATAGCAAGAGAACTATATAAAGCACAGAAGAATTAAAACCTTAATTTATCCTTCCTTTGACCTTTTGATCATTTAGTACTAAGTAAGAAATTAAGTATATGGTTGGAGAAGAAATAGCAAAAATGTTAAAGAATTACAAATTTCATAAGAATATATCATTCAGTTTCTACCTCATACACCATTTAAACAGCAAAGATAATCAAGAATATCTGTGCATAGAACTTCACTTTCATGGTGACATCTTGTCATTATCAGTGACAAATGTAGGTATAAAATACAAGAGTAAAAATAACACTACCATCACAAAACTATAGTATAAAATTAATTTAAGGTGAAATATGAAATAACAGGTTACATTATAGAAGGGGGAGAGAAAAGATTGGGTACATATAATAAAACATTAAGAGAGTCCTGGCTTTTAGTCAATACATTTAAAATATTTACTTGGATTATGAAATCTTGAAATCCGTCTTTCAAATATTCGGTTTTAGAACAGTAGTTGGTCGATAATCTAAAGGGCTGATCCCCTGTGCTTATTACCTACCACATTTTCCCCGATACTAATATTTTAGTGACTTAATGTGGTCTCATCATTTCTATTAGAAGAAAATAGGAGGAAAGTAGGGAATTGACTTCCATGAGGATTGCAGATAATCTGTGTTGGCTTCATTCATTCTAACCTGCCTCCAATTATTGGAGCCGTGTTAAACATAGTGATTTCTCTGTGAGAATGGATTTTTAATAACTTTGAGTATATCACCCATGCCTAAATTGGTACAAGAATGCATGAAGTTATGGCACACCCAACACATTGATTAAAATTTTTTAATAACCCCAAAGGCAATATATTTTTAAACTATTTCAAAATAAATCACTTATATAGATAGCTCACCGTAAGTATTGTGAACCAGTACTTTCCTTTGCTTCAATTTTTTTTAGACTTTTTTTTTTTTAGATGTTTTTTCTCCTATATCCCTTACTCCTACACATATATCACCTCCCTCAACATCATCACTCACCAGAATGGTTCAAAAAATCTTTCATTTTTTATGAAAGATGAACTTACATTGACATGTCCTAATCAATTAAAGTTTATAGTTTACCTAAAGGTTCACTATAGGTGTTGCACATTCACTGGGTTTGGATAAGCATATAGTGGCATCTATACACCATTTTGGCATCATGTAGACATTTCACTGCCCTAAAATACCTCTTTGCTCACCTAGTCATCCTTCCCTCACCAACTCTGTCAACCGTTGAACTATTTATTGTCTTCATAGTTTTGCCTTTCCCAGAATGTCATGTAGTTGGAACCATACAGTATGTAGCCTTCTCAGATTGGTTTATTTTACTTAGTAATATGCATTCAAGATTCCTTCATGTCTTTTCATGGCTTAATAGTTGATTTCTTTTAGCACTGAATAATATCTCCGTGTCTGGATGTGCCAGTTTATTCATCCATTCGCCTAATGAAGGGCATCTTGGTTTCTTCCAAGGAATGGTGATGTGAATAAACCTTCTAATAACATCTGTGCAGGTTTTCATGTGGACATAAGTTTTCAGTTCCTTTGGGTATATAAGGAGTGCAATGGCTGGATTATATGCTAAAGTATGTTTAGTTTTAAAAGAAACCACCAAACTGTCTTTCAAAGTGGCTGTGCCATTTTGTAACCACCAGCAATGTATGAGACTCCCTGTTGCTTCACATCCTCACCAGCATTTGGTGTCAGTGTCCTAGATTTGGGTGATTCTGAGAGGTGTATAGTCATAGCCCATCGTCGTTTTAATTTGCATGTCCCTGATGACATGATATGGACCATATTGTTATATGTGCTTTGATTTTTAAAGGTGACTCTTTCTCAATCTTATTTTTGAAACCTGGAGGGATAACCTACGTGGAACCTAAACAAACACATATGTGGCCTATACTTAATACGTCGTATGTGGATAACTATTTCAAACTGAATTTTGTTATTACCGATGCTTTTGGAGTATTACACAGATTCGGCATTCAGTAAAATGGTAGATGAGCAGAGTCATACAAAGCCTAAATCTCATTATAAATAAAAAGTGTATCGTATATTTCTGTAGCACTAAGGCCAAAGTCCCCTATGAAAGCATGTTACTAAAAGACAGTGATTTTTATTGTAAACAACCTTTATTGAGATTCCTCGAATTCTCCAATGTCTGGTCAGTTACTAACCAGAGTTCCTATTGACTGCAGAGTTTCTATACAGGTATTGATCTCAGACTTCCAAAATTCTAGTTAACTAACACAATTGAAAGACCAAATGCCAGTTTTCCAGTTAAATGTACGTTGCTGCTGCTCTGTCTGCAAAGCCTGTGACAGAGCCAGTTATGCACAGTGGAGGAGGGAAAGAAATCATGAGAGAAGAGAGAGAGATATTTAAAAAAATCTAGAGCATAATTAGGAAACCATATGTTTTCTCAGTGCCCTATTTTTTCTTGGACTTTAAAATATCCTCTTGGGTTCAATTATCTTAACCTAGGCTCACAGCAGGTTGAATGTGAAGAACATTTATAAAAAGAGAATGAGCTTCATCCAAATTTCACAGCACTAAAAGGTGAAAGAAAAAAGATAGCCAAGAGTTACTGACATAGTTGGGGAAATACAAAAATAGGAATATGTTTTTTTCTGTTGTTTTATTAAATCAATTAATTATTGTAAATTATATTATTATGCAGACACAAGGCATTGTTTTTACAAGAAGAAATATGTATCAATATATTTATATATAGATTTTTAAAGCTAATAGATTCTTAAATTCTAATAGATTCACTACATGTAAAATATTGGATTTATGCCATATACGATTTGATCAAAAGTATATGTTTTCTCTATAAAAAGGGATCATATAAAGTTCACATTATAATGAAGCATCCAGAATACTGCTAACAACAAAATATTAATCGATAAGAGGCAAATATGTTAGGAACTATTCTAATATTGATTTGTAATTTAAACAAATATATTAAATGCTATCATTTTGAGAACTGATTCTTTTAAAAATTTTTTTCAATATCCATCTTTGCTGATTCCTGTAAATTCGGTAGCTACAAATACAATCATTCAGTAACACGCCAGTCCTGTAATTCTACCTGCCTGTTTGACATTTGCCCTCAAACGCCTGGTCGAATTCCTGCACTTCAGATGTTCAGAAGTGAAGTGCTTTTCATTTCCGTGTAGTCCTGCTGTTAGATGCCTTTAGTTCCGTTAACATAGTCCACATGCCTCAGCTTTAGAACCTTCTCCTTGTTCCACATAGTTAAATGCCTCGAAGTCTTATTAAATACATATTTGTTATGTTCTCAAACATCATATTGCATCAATTTTACTCTAATTACACTTAACATAAGCCATTCTAGTGTTTTACGTGCAAGACCAAGTTGCTCATAGCTTTTCCTGTCTCTCCATGTTTCACTCAGTGTTCCTCACTTTTTTTCCTGCTTCAGAACATTTTAAAATGGATTATCATTACATCGCTCAACCCATCATTTGTCGTCTTCTATAATATACTCTCATGCTAGCATGAAACATTTTTCTCACTGTGTTTCACAGGAGCCTTGTAGCTGAATGAGTATTTTCTCTTTGCTCTCCCTCGCCCCTCCCCCTGCCCCCTCGCCTCTCTTCCCCGCTTTTATTCTGTCCCCATCCTCATCACTGAGGCCATTGACTTTGCTACTCCTCTCATTTCTTTTTCATATTCTCAAATTACAAAAGTTACATCTACTCTAAAACCAGATCAAGTTCCATCTCTTTTCAAAGATTTCCCTATTTCATTTATTCATGAATAAGAATTTCACTTATTCATTCACAAATTCCTTTGTTTATGCAGTCAGCACATATTAATTAAGTGCCTAACTCTGGTGACTTTGACTGGCTTGTTGCTGTCATGAGTGTATCGACTACTGAGGATTAAAATCTCTTTCCACCTTCTTTGCCCATACTGATTTCTTTTTGCTGAACACCGTTGTACATATTCTGTAGTTTAGGATGTGTATTTTGTCTGCCTTGTTAATGGCTTAAAGCTCGTTTACAAACTTAGACTCTACGCATAGTAGAACCATGTGGGTTATATCTTTTGTTTGCACTGAATAGCTCAGACTCTAGTATGTGGCAAATACGTGGTAGTGTCACAAATACTTCCTAATTCATTATTTGACTAGAGTGCCAAAAAGTTTTTTTTTAATAGCACTGCCTGTGTATTTGATGGATCATAATGATAGCAGTCTAGTGAATCACTGTTGTGTTAGTTCAAATATTAGTACCTCTATTATTTATGAGTTTAATATATCAGAGAAAAACAATGACCATAGTTTAAAAGTGCAATGCAATATAACTGTGATAGTAGAATCCCAACTCTGGCAAGACAAGTGTCTCTTAAAGTTTTCTTGAATACCCCCCTCCTCCAGTTTTAAATTCAAAAAGACAAAAGCAGCATTAGAGCCAATTTCCTTAAGTGTCAAGTCATTGTATTTCTCAAAAATTATTATTGCAGAGAGAAATAAAAAAAAATACTTCAGCTATTAAAACCTCTCCAGGGGCAGGTTAGAGGAACTGAAGATCGTGACAGATGTTTTCAGCTATCTAGTTAGCTAGGGCTTTGATGCAAATAATTGTTACTGCCATTATCTTTGAAACCAGATGTCTGATGTTCCTATGAGAGACAACAAAATAATAATAATAATGGTATAGCTGGTTTTCAAGCCTATTGCGGAGTTACAACTTCATATTGAGTTTTGTCTGTGCAACTGCTGATAGACACATAAAGATGTTGATGCCAGAAACACATTTTTTTCTAGATTTTACCAGAACATCATTGACAATTAAGACCTAATTTATTATTAGTAATGGCTTTTACTGTCACACTATGCTAATAAGATTACAGAAACAGGAATAGGGAAACAAGGATCTCTCCAGAAATTCTTTCCACTGATTTGAGGTTGAAAACTGTTAAATTAGTTGCATGGCATGCTTATCTAGCTAGAAACTTCTCCTTGGAGGCAGCATTGTGCCTGGGTATGTTTGTTACTCAGATTTTGTGACTGGACTCAGGCTTTTTGTGGGGTTTCTTCAGGCGCTCAACTCAGTTTGAACATGGTACGCTGCCGTCTAGCTAGCATGTTAACTGGCCAGAATTTGACAGTGCAGTTTTACCTGCCTGAGGGCAAAGTGTTCCAGTAGCATAGAGGCATTCAGAAATGCTTGGTAGACGAAACTGCCTTATGACACATTGCAAGATAAATCCGCATGTTAAAGTTTGCAAACAATACGTTGGTTTGCTTTACATAACACATTTAATTATAATCTCTATGCATCTATCCATTTTTAGTTTGTTTTGAAAACTAATACTATTTTAAATGTAGTGTCATTTAAAAGAAAATAATGAAGTTAAACAATTACCAGTTAATCAACCCGATATGTAAGACTATATTTTTGTTTTGCTTTTGCTTATTTTTACAAATGCTTAAAGACATCTAATTTCCAAAATTTTTTCAGATTTAAAATAATAGAGATATGAAACCAAAATGCATAAAACACCAAAAGGGTGTAGCAAATAAAGTACGTCTTCTGCAGGTTTTAATGGATAAACCTGGAAAATGAAACCTGTGGAAACTCAAAGATATATACCAAGATAGAAATTCTGGATTTAAAGGGACTTTATAAATCATCTAATGCAAACTTCAGATAATTTATGTCTTTATAATACATAAATAACGTATTGTCAAGTGGCATTTCTGCCTCAACTTGAACTTTTTAATTGCTAAGGAGCTCATTAGTGCCTTAAGAAACTCATTCTGTCTTTGAACTACTCCACTTCTTGGAAAATTTTTCATCTTTATTATTTATCACTTTTTTTCACGATTTGAGACATTTCCTCTACCTCAAAAGCAGTAATTAACTTTTTTTAGAATCTTTCTCGTGTACCAATTTTCAGATGTAAATTAGTGGGCCTTAAAAAATAACCAAAACATGATTAAAATAGCCACCTTCAAATAGTGCATGGTTAAAAAATATATGTAATTAATTCACAAACACGTGTCTGGTTGTCCCGTAGAGCCCTGGATGGTTTACCGCATTCTGCAGATGCTTGAGCCATCTTTGTGCAAACAGGTCAATGTCCTAACTCCTCCCCTGCAACATGGCTCGGTGGCTACGCGCCGCCGTGCGAAAGCATTTCTTTCCCCTGGCGCCCCGGAAGCCAGGCTATGGCTCTGCTTCCGGCATTAGTTCTGGCATTAATTTTTGGTTAATAATATGACTTAGGGCAAATAACCTCATTTCTTTGAAACTTGGTTTTCTTACTTAAAAAAAGACTACATGACCGACCAGATTGTTTTTATGACAACAATATTTACTCTATTTAGAAAAAAACCCAAAAACCAAACAAACAAAAAAACCTATTCCTAATGATACTACCACTAAACGTTGGAAACTAGAACTATCTGTTTTGCTGTATCACAGAATTCATTTTTAGATTAGAGTTTACAATAAGCTTCATGAATGTATTTTTTTGAAGGGGCCTCAGGTATAATTGGGACCAGTGATGGAAGAATGCTCTCTGAATATTTTAAAGGTATATTTCACTTTAGCATCTGCTTCCATAGTAAGGCATCACTAAGATAAAAGAACCTACCAAACATCTGCTAGTTACCTACCAAAGATCTGTGTCCTATGAATGGCAGTATTAAAAAAAAGTTGAAAAGAAAATATGAATACTTAATTTATGATAAAGTGTTACCTAATAAATAAACTTCAAAGAATCTAAGAGAATATTTTCTTTTCTTGGAAGAGATTCATCCGAAATAACCTTATTTTATAGTTTATAGTAGTAAACATTCAATAACTGATTTTAATGTAAAAATAAAATGCATATGTGTGTATATTACTCAAATGCATGTGTCTCCCTCCGCATTTTATATTGTTGTAATATATATACATGGGATTTTCTCTCTATGTTATATTACATATATCCAAATTAAATAATGTAAGGAACTATATCTAATAATAAAACAGTTCACTGAACTAAAGTGATTTTAATGAAAATATGTGGAAAGATTAGTACAGCTGATGAAAGTTAGGCTCAGTACAAGAAAACCCTGGAAGTGTAGAAAGTGTAAAGAATTAGTTACGTGCCCAGCTGGACGAGCAGGTGGGGTGGGTAGGTATCTGTGTGTCTGTAACGAGGTGTTAACTGGGTCTGTATCTGATGCTTATTGCTCAGTCATACAATTGCTTCTCTGAGACATGTGTATACATCGCCTCAAGGTATATAAAGTATTATGATTACTTGTCTTAAATGTATTTAAGATCAAAAACCTTGTGGCAGCTGTTGTCATGGCTGCTGCAGAGTTCCTCAGGATTCTCCAAGAAATGAAGTATTTAATAAAAAATCTGTTCTGCAGGTATTTAATTTATTTATACATCCTAGTTTAACTCCCAAAACACATAATATAAAATCCCATAAGACATGAGCATATAAGATTTTAAAAGATATAGTAATGTTACAGCTTCTTCAATTAGGAAACATCCCGACTCTAATAAACGTTAGAAGAGAAAAGCTTTGCCAGTTGGATATTTTCCAAACTCATTTATACTCAATTAAGAACTTTATTTTTAATCTACAGAACCATTCAAATCAGTAATTACAAAGCATGGTTGAAAAACAGCAACAAAAAAACCCCACTTGCAAATTGCTATGAGAATAGCAAGGCGAGAGTGGACTCTTTCTTTTTTCCTGCTGGCTGCCATTTCCTTCTGCTTGTCCTAGAACATATTCCATGGAAACGAACCATCAGTATCTGCTGATACACCAAAAACACTTATAATAAGAAAAACACAGTGCTTATTTAGCATTATGAAATAATAAGGAAAGTATATCACATATCAAGAAGGATAAGCAAAACATACTTCTTATGAATACTCTTTTTAGTTGCACTTTACCTATATGGAAAAGAAAGTCAATCTTCCCCCCACCCGCAATAAATGTGTCTCCTCAAAAGAAGCTGGATAATACTTTTAGAGTGGGGTAAAAGAATCTCGGCCTGAGATTTTCAAATTCTCATTCTCAGAGCGGGGGGAAAAACAAAGGGGGAAAAACAAAAAAACAAAAAAAACAAGAAAAAAAGAAGTTACCCAATTATTTCATGTTTTTAATTCCCAAAACTGTTTGTTCCCTATAGATAACTTATTCAAATCATTACTTTATTTCCTCTTATGTTTTAGTTCAGAGTTGACCTCTCAAATTTTGTAAATTGTAGTCCTTGAATATTTCATGGCAAATAAGATCTACCAAGATTTAATCTCGTTTTTTTTTTAAAGGTAACAAATCATCACTTCATAGATGTAAAAATTCTAAAATAAATAAATAAATGAATGACTGAAAAAAGAAAAGAAAAGGAAATAACCGCAGTTCTCTGGTTTAGAACCCTCTAAAAGCCATACATCAAAATAGAGCTACCATAATTTTTGGAATTTAGCTGAAAGGCCATCCTCTGAATTTTTTATTCAATATCCACATTACATAGACTATTTTTTTATTTCCACAGGGCACTATAGAACAGATTCATTAACAAGAACTGTATTTTTGTTTGTTTGTTTGTGTGTATTCAAAATAATGAGCCAGAAGACTATACAAGTAACTGTGCTTGTGTATTCTTGTGTCACCCCTCGAGCACTTGATGTGATTTGCTGAGCTGTTAAATAGCTCAATCCAAAGAAGGTGGCTTCTCCTTCTGTTAATCATACCTATGCCCTTGGTTGGTTAAAATTCTTGAGAAAAAGAGTCATATAGCAGTGGCATGAAAATCTCACCTTCTTATCACAGCAGATTAACTCGACTGTAAGCAGAAACAACTTTTGATACTTTAAAACCACAGACGGCATGATGAAGAAGAAAAGTCTAATCTCTATTTAATCATGAGTTTTGAAGACAAGCTAGAAAGAAGATATTTTTGGCTAACATGTTTGCTGAAATAATTTATAAAATTTTTCTACTTAGAAAGTCAATCTGTAATCACCAAATGCACTTTACTGCTTTCAGTTAAAAGCAAAATAAAAAATATTAGGTGTACTCTCAACTACAATACAAATATGCTTCATTCTATGATTGGCAAAAATGTAAAATTTATGACTTATTTTTAAAGATACGAATGAAAATAATATAAATCTAAGTTTCTTCTAAGCACATTTTTTTCAAAAAATTTATGAGTTTAGATTTATACTGCTTCTAAAACTTTGCATATAACTCAGTACAACATAGTTAAGAAACTTGTTCTTTTTTTAATATAATCATCATCAGAGTAGGTGTGACCACAAAGTCTGAATAGTCTGCATTACATATTCTAAGCCTGTCTAGACAAATTCTAAAAGTAAAATTTTAGAAGTTCCACAATTGTTACGACATCATCATCTCAATGCACTAAAATCCTTTGGATTAAAGATATTCAACTCGATTCAATTATGTCAGTTAATCAAATACAGTTTATGAACTGTAGCCTATAAGGCACAGATGGCACTGTGGTCCAGTAATGTTAATGCTTTTCTTTCTTTTTGTACTGTGTGTGTGTGTGTGTGTGTGTGTGTGTTTGTGGGTGTTCTAATAAAAAGATTTTGATTAAAACTTAATGGTTGCTTCTAATAGAAGCAGAGGTTTCAAACAAAAAGCCTTTGAATCTGTGAAACCATTTAGCATCTAGTCAACTGAATTATTTTTAGGTTTTGTGTTTATTATACATTCATAAAATGGATTTCATTTTTTAGTTGTACGGCACTGACATGACTAAAAAAATGGCACTCTTTTTTTTTTTTTTTTTTTTTTTTTTTACTTTGATTGGAGTGTCATACAGCTAAATCAAAGGTATCATAGCCTATCTTGGTACCCCAAAGAATATTTCTTCCGGTTCTAACATAAATGATTTTTTTTGTGTGTGTAAAAAGCTGAATGACCAGAACATAGTAAACAAGGAGGCAGCAATGCAGGAGTTCTGTGTTGTATAATGAAGTCCCTGTTTTATAATAATAATTATAAATATTTATCATGTGCTTACAATGCTTCAGATATTGTTCTAAGTCCTTTGGAAGTGTTCCTTTATTAGAAATCACAACAATCCTGTGAGATAGAAATTATGCTTAATTCATGTTTATTTACATCAAGGAATTTGAAGCTCAGAGAGGATAAACAAATTGCCCATGGCCACGTGACTGATAAGTGGCAGATCCAGGATTCAAATTCATGCAGCATGACTTTTAATCAATACACAGTGCTGCCTTGTCACTGAATCTGTGTCAGTATTCAGTTGAATCTATATGTTCTCAGAGTTGTATAAGTTAATAGTGTCCAAAACACTCGGATTCTTCTAAATTGTAAGGAAGATAATTGAGAATTGAACAATAGCAAAATTATATTATGGCTGAGCAGTGTATAGATTTGCTGAATAATTAAGGCATGCATAACAGTACACAAAAATCTGTTTTGCTTAATTCTCTGTTCTGCCACATTAAAAATCTCGTGTCTTGCTGGGCCGGATCTCAGGTCTGAATGAGGTAGCCATTCTTTTTGGCTCCCTGCTTGTGTAGCAGTCCTATCTGCCGAAGTATTTCGCCTCTAGGGGCTCCTTTTACATTGGCTTAAATTGAAACTCCATCATGCAAAACAGTCTGTCCTTGTCACAAATGCGACTGTTATTTTGTTGGCTTCACTTTATGCTCTTCTCTGTCTCCATCTCTTTGCATTTTCATTATATGGCTGAGTTGCGGGGACCGGATTTCTGTTTAGGCAGAAAAACATAAACTTTTCTTTTTATGTATTTACATTTTACGTAATGTAATGCATTGCAATAATCTGAGCTCAATTTCTCTATTCTCTGTTCCTTGCCATGTTACTTTTTACTCTTTTCCCTCAACACATTAAATTCTGTATTGGTTTTTCAAATTGAATTTTATTATGAGGCTCCTGTTTGCTTAGATGGGTCCACAGACCTCTTTGACACTGTCCATTCACTTTCAGCGAGGTGTGCTGCACGTCGCTGGGTTTAGGGACATTCCATGGAGCTATGATGCTTGCTCCTGGAATTCTGTCCTTGCCCCTCACTCGGCTCTACCTGGCTGCCCAGCTGAGACAGGCCCTGGGCAGTGAGCACACCAGGCCGAGGGGTTGGAATGGACAGCGCTCTGAAGATGGCTGCAGGGAGCATACTGTTGGTGTACGTCTGGGTCTGTTGAGCAGGGATCAAAAGGTTTTAGCCCATTCACAACCTTAAGTGCCCTCAGTCTCATCAGTGAGATCTTAAATTGAACAGTGACCATGTTTAGAAGACATGGATTTCACTTGCTGGAAGGATTTAAAATTGCCTTTTCTTGACATTGGAGTAGAAAAATGCAGGGATGTAGATGGATTTAAAAAGAATAGAGTTTGAGCAGGTTGTTTATGTTTTGCTTTGTTTATATTTCTAAGTTCATCTGCTCTTTTCTCGACTACATTCAGATCTGACTGAAATCTCTGAACAATTATGACTTCTGCAAATTATCATATTGAAGGTCTGAAATGGTGTTTCAGTGGCGAAATCTGTGTCTTCTGAACATGATCACTTTTCAAGATTTCATTAACAAAATTGGTGATATTTAATATTGTGATTTGGCTAAAAATACTTTAGATACATACCTGATTCTTACATGATCAAAGCATAAGAATTGAGGGAGCCCTGTAACTTTTATTTTTAAAGATGGCACCTGAGCCCCCATTCCTAAGCAGTCCTTGGCCCAGTCACGTAAGGTAGCATTTCCGGTTGGCAGATGACAGATCAAAGGATGAACAGATACTTCTTTTGGAATGCTATCACTGTAGTCTTGAGTGAACCTTGTATACAAGGTAGTGGCCGGTGCATCGAAAAAGGCAGAAAACTGGGACTTCATCAGACTTCCAGAACAGGTCGAATGAAGTGTTTTGAATTTGCTGTGTAATATTTGTTTACTAGATAATTGTATATTTGGCAGAATTTGGACTGAAGCTAGTTTTGATGTTCGGTGGGCTGTGAAGCTATGGAAGAACAGGTAAACCTTGCTCTGCTTAAGATTTCTGAACTTGACATTATTCCCTAAAAGAATCAGTTATGTGTAATTAAATTGGCTTGGGTCAGATAACAATTTTTGTCTATATTCCATTTTTATCCTAAGTATTTCATCCATAAATTGTCATAACTCTCCTGTACTTTCAATTTCTCTCTTCACTGTTTCTAGTCTGATTATTTTAAATGTACTCCTCTACGATATTTAAAATAAAATTCCTCTAGTTACTGAAAAACCCGCCTTCCTTGCTTTCCATGTAGCTCTTTGTAAGACTTTTCACTTAATCTTTCCACTTCTTTGTCTCCACTTCACTTCGCACCTTAAAATCCTTTAATTCTTCCTAGACCTGCACTCGTTCCTTTGTTAACTAAGTCAATCGGCACTCCTCGCTTTTTCTTTCATTTGGCTTCCTGGCATCATCCTCTGACACAACTGGCCCCTTCTCTCTCTAGCTTTCATGGTACTACTCTCTTCATTCAATCTTTTCATTCTGATCGATAATTCTCTGCATCCATGGAGGGCTCATTTTCTTCCGCCAACCCCTTAAATATTTATAGTCCCTGAGTAAACAATAAGCCAAACATTGTGTTCACTGCGACATGTTAATGCTCTTCTCCAACACTAATGAGATGCATGCTGTGTTGAGCTTGCCTACTTACAGTCTTCTGTTGGCTGTTTATCTGCAGGGGAGCATAACTTCTGCACTGCCAGGGTATCACGAAGCTATAACCTCCTCTCTGGTTCTTATTTCAGGTGAAGAATTAAATTTTTTTTCCCTTGATTATTCCTAAAATGTTTCAGAAATAAGTACAGAGAAAGAGACTGTAGAAGTCTTAGCATCTGTTGCAAAGTCCATGACTCTAAAGACAAGGCTGAAACCGACCTTCTTGATCAAAACAACAGCAGAACAAAACCAAACCTTATAATTTAGAACTAGATAGGTTTAGGGGCTCGCCTCCTAGAAAGTTGGAGAGTTGCTTTGAGGAATGGGCAGAAATTAATATGAAAGAGTTGACAAATAGATTAACTTCTAATTTGAGAGACTACCAAATGATTTCTGTGAACGGGGTGGTCTTAGATGGAGTGCTAATAACCTATTAATTGCCTGCCTCTGATACCTGATATCATGCCATTAATTTGCTCTTCACCAGTACATGATCCATTCTGCCACCAATGTGATGTTTTTAAAAGAAAAATCTGATGTTACTTCCCTTCTCAGGAAGCAGTTAAGTTGATTAATAACATCAAGTCTCTGAAATATGAGATTCCGATCTTGGCTCTACCACATATTTGTTCTGTGACCTTGACACTTAACCCAGGTGCATTCATGTAGTAAGTTCTTGATACAGGTGGGCTGTTCTGTTACCCATTAAAGTCTTGTATGGTTCCCCTTGGCTTTTAAAATAAACTGCAATCTCATTTCTGTGATATATGCTCTCGGAAATATCTTCAACTGTCCCCCGCCCCCGAGATTCTCTTCTTTTCCCATGAGTAAGTCATCCTACCCCATTTGTTGTTCTTTATCTGACCTCTGAGCCTCAATGTAACATCCCTCTGCATTAAGCAATCTATCCTCCTCCTTCAGTACTGACTGAATTCAGGAGTTGTCCAACTACCCTTCCGTGATTTCCTCCTCTGATCTACGACAGGTTTCTTCTCCCTTTCCACAACTCCGGTAGCTGCCATGTTTTTCCCTTTTAGAGCAAGAATTGTAGGATAAGTTCTTTATTTACCTCTCTCCTCCTCTATAGCCTGCCCTTTCTACAAATAATGCTCATCCTATATGGTTCTTTTTTGTTTCTTTTTCTCTTCTTAGTTTTGTCTTTAAACATTGGGATTTAAAAAACAAGGGGCACTAAATAAATATTTCAAATGGACAAATTTGCCACCCCCCTTTTAAAGTCTCTATATTCTTATTTTCATTAAAAAAAAAAATAGCCACAATAGCCTTTTAAGCCTCCTATTAAATTTATACCTTACCTTATATCTCTTTGCTCTGCTCTGGATCCATAACGAATGACATTATGTATGTAATTTTGTTGGTTGTCCCTTTCAGTGCCAATGTAGAAGGTGGAGTTTTTTAAGTCTCTTTTAAAGAGCTGAAGTAGATATTCAAAATAATTAAATCAAAGAAGTCTCTTTTACTCTTCAAAATATTTTAATTCTTTTCTGCCCCTCCACCCTATATTACGCTTATTTTATAATAAACCACTAACTTTAATTGGGTTTCCTGACTATTAGTACAAAGAATTCATGATTATACAGGGACAGACTTCTCTCATTTTTTTTTTCCTTTTATAAAGTGATGATCATAACCATGATTTAATGCTATGCAAATTTCAGGGAAGTTTGTTTTTAATGCCATCGGGAACTTTTGTCATTTTCACTTTCCTTCATACTCATATTTTTGCTTCTCTTTGGGTTGCTGATACATATTAGATAAAGTTATAGGTAAAATTGCAAGTCTTTGTACATAGGTGTTGTAAACTTCGTGAGCTAAAAATAACAACATTTTTAGGGTGTGGAGTGGACAGAAGTGACCCCAAATCAAACACACACTGCACTGCTTTTTGTCAACAGTAAATTACATCTGATTTTAAACAAGAGAAGGAAAAAAACTGCTGCTGACCTGTGATTGTGCTTCATAGAAAGATCAATACCAAGGAGAATAGCCTTTTTAGCTTGTTCCAAGTTCCCTGACTTCCTGCAGCAAGCTGGTAGTAGTTTTTGATCATTCTCAATTAATAGCACTCTATCCCTAAGCCAGGGAGTCTATAGTCCTGGGATGCGCGGGAGGCTGGGGGTTTCTCAAGAAACATAATGGGAGTGTTACAGGCTGAAGATTACTTTGATTTAAAAAAAGAAAAAAAAAAGCAATTGATTTTTTCCTTCTATAAATGGAATCGGGAACTCAGAACTATGTTCTCGGAAAGAAGCCAGGGGGAATTTTATGTATTTTGCTAGCCTTATTTTGAAGTATACAAACTAGTGATTGCTGGAGCAATTCCATGTCAAGAAGACAGTAAACTTAAACCCTTGAACCAAATTGTTGAAGACATTTCATACAGATTTTTTTTTTTTTCCTTTCCATGATGGTGAAAACGAGCTATAATTCTACTGCATCCCTGAATGCAGATGTTCGGTTCTGATATTTTTTTCAGCAAGGCTTTTGAGTTATGAAGAAACACTGACACATGACTGACTGCCTTGAATGTGTCTCAATATTTGATTTAGAAACTGGCTTAACATTAATTATTTTCAGCTACTATTAAAACCCTTGTATTACCCTCAACTTAAAAAAAAGAAAAAGAATGGTGGACTCCAAATCACTTCAGTTATTATCACATATTTTATTGTAATAGAGGAAATAGAAGAGAGAAAAAAAATCAGAGTAAAGGAAATGGAAGGGAAAGTAGAACAGAAGAGAAAAAACAAAAAGAAAAAGAAATGCATCCATTAAAAAAATAAAAGTAAAGTGTAGTGGTTAGGTAAGTTGGCATTGCGTAAAGACAGGCCCAAGTTTTGACCCAAATTATGATAAAATATTTGTATGTGATTTTAGTGTTACCTTTTGGGAATAATAAGAAGAGACACAGTAAGCAGTCTGTAAATGTTAGCTATTAATTACATCATTCAGATGAATGAATTGTGAAGGTCCCTAAGCTCTTCATTTAGACAACAGCAGTCAAAGCTTCTACCCGCATGCTGTGAATTTTCATGGTGACCCTGCATAGAATAGTGATCAAGTGTAAATCAGTTTGCAGAATTGTTCGTTGCAAATCAGTTGGAGGCATTGGACATACTGAACCTTCTTATGAAACTTAGTCATATCTTGAAATTATGATAATGTCTTCTTAACAAATGGTTTGGAATTAATGGTTTCAAATAAGATTGAAAAAACTTCATGACGTAAAATGCATCAAAGAATTTTGGAATTATTCAAAATTTAAAAGAAGACAAAAGTAAAAATAAAATAATTTTTAAAAGTTTGTCTTTATATTAGTGAATAGACTGTGAAAGAAATCTAGAAAACCCTAATAGAAATATAAATGTTTACTTAAAAAAAAATTATTAAATGCTCCTCAGTGCCACATATTGTGTGTGACCCTGTATATACACTGTTCTGTAAAATAGACATTATTCTCATTATTATGGAACTTATTACTTAGCAGGGGCTTTAGCCAGTAGTCAAGTAAATAAGCAAATACACAATTGCAGAGTGAATTTGTATCGTTTATGAGAGAATCGTGGGGGGTAGTAACTGCTTACACGAAGTTGGTCAGGGAAATCCTATCCATGCGGGTAAAATTCAAGCTGAAGCTGAAAAGACAAGAAGGAAACTAATAGAGATGGGGGCAGAATGACCAGACAGGGCGGGCGCTGTGCATACCGGCTAAACGGTGCGTGAGAGGCTGCTGACTGCGTGGAGGAACTGGCATGACTGTGGCGAGTGTTGCAGGGTCAAGGAGACATATGATGAAGTGTAAAATGGATGATGCTTGTGTAAGATTTATGTAACACACACGCACAAGGCTCTAGAAGACGCCTATCTGGACTGCAAGAGGTAGGGCTCACGAGTGGGAAGTATGCTCTGTCCTTTGCTGCTCAAAGTGGTACCTGGCCCAGCAGGATCAATGTTACTTGGGAGATGGTTAAAGATGCAGAATTTCTGAGCCCACTCCAGACTTATACAAACAGAGTCTTTATTTAACAAGATCCCAAAGCAATTTGTATGCACATTACTACGATTTGGGAGTCCCTGGTCTAAGTGATTATAGAAAGTGAGTTGAACTTGCTCAGGGGAGATGTTTTGCATGGAAATAATTGAATTGAGTCAAGATATATTTTGTAGATTATTTAACAAGGAACCAACAAAGTAAGGTGTTTTTTGTTTTTTTGGTTTTTTTTGTTTGTTTGTTTTTTTGGTTTTTAATATATTCTATTGACTACCTAAAGACTGGAAAAATAAACATTTCTTGTGTTGCCAGTCTTTTTTAAAGCTTCCCCTTTCCAAAGTGTAAAATATCTTTAGTCTCTTGCTTTATTAAAAAAAAATAAGTAAAAACTATGTAATATGTAAGTTTTACTCCATAGAAGAATTTAGTTCATTATACAATTATAGACTGTTAGTTAAAAGGCTGATATATATTCTATATGGCTTCATGTGACTACGTACCTAGACCACAACACAAAGCACACCAATCTAGCAATTTACAAAAGCACAGAATGCATTTAATACAATGACAAAGATTAAAACTTTGAAGGCATTGGGATTTGGTCATCTATTAAAAATAAATATGCCAATAAACCTTTAGTCACCATTAAGCCAACATTCCTCTGATGATTCTGTGTCAGACTTTGTCTTAGGTACTAAGACAGTGTGAACGAGAGAGTCTAGCATCTAAATGAAAAAAGAACTTGCGCTGGGATTGAACAATAGGAGAAAAATAGGGCAAAGACTTTCATGTTTTCCTAATTTGAATTGTCCACCTTTTAGGTAAATGTGCGTTTATTAAATATATTCAAACTGTTTAGTAATGCACAATGCAATTAACTCACATGTAACACTAATCTACTTGTAAATCCAGTGGTCTGGGAAATGAGGAAAGATAGAAAGGCTGTTTTAAAATGGTAACATCTGACCTATTACAAGCTCAGGTGGAAAAAAAAAAAAAAGAAATACTAAGACTGCTGCCACAAAACAAACCCATAAAAACAGAAAATGGGAGCACAAGCCATTTACCTTTACAACAGCTGCACGGTGCAGATGAATCAAAGCACTGCCAGCCATAAACGGATCTGGTCAATGTCAATTTTCCCCAGGCATCTGGTATTGTCACTAGTGATTTTACTGAAGATTACCCATCAGTTAGTGCAGATTTGTTTTTTAATTGGCCTTCACCACACCTGCCACATTTCTCGTGTTCTTGGTCCCAGAAGCTTTTGCAGAGAAGAAGGTGGCTACCTGGAGAATTTTATTCTTAAAGCAGGCTGTGAAGGACATTCATAAGAACAATTAAGTTTTTAATATTAAAAAAAAAGAGTGTCCTTGTTTGATATAGAAAAAAGGAATAAAGGGCAGTTATTAGTGAATTAGGAAGAAGGAGTAAAAGCATCTGCATTATTATAATCTCAGCCTTGGAAGGTGATCATTGTCACAGTATTTTTTAAAATTTCATATAATAGTCAAGTATGACATGCTGGAAGTAAATTATGAACAGGTGGGCAGAGTGTCTGGAGGGCAACACCACTCATCAGGTTGACAAAGCAGCAAGACAGATCACAGGATAATCAGCAGGTGGGTAGGAAAGCAGCAGGCAGAATGATTGGCTATGCAATATTTGGCATTAATTACAACTATTGAAATGTTGGGAGTGGTTTATTTTAAACTGAAGAAAAGAAGTATGGTTTGGAGTTTCATGTTACCTGAGCAATTATGTGTTTTAGAATCATTTCATGTTATGATTTTATCATGATGATACACAAATATTATAATTCGGTCTAATGTACTTCAGATCAAGTTTACCAATCACTTACAAGCACCTTTTCTGACTTTCTCATAAGTATTCACTATATGTTCCAGAAATGAATATAGAATTATAGAAATGAAGATGCAAAAAATATCGGAATAGTTTTTACTTTGTTTTAGATAAGTAAATAAAAACATATTACTTATATATACATATATACACATGTATATATATACACGTACACATATATATACGTGTGTATATATATATACATCTATATATATTATACATATATGTGTGTGTATATATATAATACATAGATTATATATATATATATATTACAAATACCATGGGAAGTTCAAACTTTGGACCAATGGACAATACTAAAAAAGCATAATAATACTGTGAACAACAAGTGATTCAAAGTCATTTTCTGGGAAATATCTATTACCTGTAAGATTAAGTCATTTTAGAACCTAAACTTATTTTAGGGACTATTAAACTGAAAAAAAAAATCTTTTGTGAAATAATCTAGATTGTTTTTTAGAGGTAAAATCGGGCAAGAAAATGATCAGATGAAACCATTTTCCTAAAAAAAATCATAAAAGAGAAAGAAGAGAAGTATTAGGGAAATAAAACATAAGAACACTGGCTTCTAAGTGAAAGTAGGAAGAAGAGTGGGCTGAGAGGCGATGCTGAAAAACCTCAGAATTTTGCCCCAAAGGAGTGCTGGCTTTGATTTTTGATTTGATAAAGGGGAATGTATTTACCCAGGCATACTAACTGCTATGGATTGGAAGTGTTCTCCAGAGTTCATATTTTGAGATCTTAACCCCACAATAGGACATCATTGGGAGGTGGGGCCTTTGGGAGGTGTTTAGGTTATGAAGGTGGAGCCCTCACAGAGGGATCAGTGTGCATGTCAGAGGAGACACTAGCTCTTACTGTCTCTCTTCTCTGTGCCTTGTGAGGGTGTAAGAATTCTGCCCTCTGCAGAGTAGGATGCCAGCTCAAACCACATACTGGACTCACTAGCACCTTAATCTTGGACTTCAGGGCTTTGGGAAATAAATGTAGTTTAAGCCACCCAGTCTATAGTAATTTGTTGTTGCAGCCTGAATTAAAACACTTAAGCGTTTAAGTGTTTTAAGAAATTAGAGAGACAAGTAAACACAATAATAATCGGTTGCAAAATTTTACTCTATTTCATAATTATTGACCTATACTGAGATGTTTTTCAAATGCCATTTAAGTCTCAAGAGGACTCAAATAAATATTCAGCCATTTCCCATTAGGCTAGAGAGTTTATCGAAAGAAGAGAACTTACAGGAATTTCTGGTGTTAACATGTAAAAATCATAAGACGGCATTGTTAACCTCTTCATTAAATGTTCTGCAAAATAGATTTTCTTTCTATATTAGAAAATGGATTTTTTATGCTTTAGATCTTATTGAAGTTAGTAGAATTGTATGTGTACCTTACATTCTTGAAAATAACTCTACTCCCCATAATGTAGGCTTCAGGTGCCATGGAGGCACCATTGTCAATGAATAAATGGGAATAACAACTATTCCATTGTCCAGTGGCTACTTTTAAGCCCCCCAGAAGGAGCTTTCTCCATCTTTGAAACAGTTTTTGCTTATGTTAAGTTTTTAATAAATTAAAATTAGCTCCCACCAACCTTTACAACCTTCTGAAGTTCATATGTTTAATCCTCATTTTATATGACAGGAATATGATGATTAGCATTTCCATAAATTTGCCAAATTTACATAACTAGGAAGAGGAGATACTGGAATGTGAGCTCAAATTTCTCTCTCTCCCTCCCTCTTTCTGTCTCTGCCTCCAGCTTAACACACAATTACATTTTCTCACTCCGAGTAGTGTAGCTCATACTAGTTATCAGGTGTTACATATCTCTGCTTTATTTTTCTAATTTGAAAAAATTATAGCAACTGACTTATGACAGGTGCTCCATAAATATTAGCTCTTGTTATTGTTTTTATGATTGTTAACATATTTGCCCTTTATCACCAAAGATTTTATCTTCTTCTTCACTGTTTTCCCAAGATTTGTTATCACAGTTAAGTCACAAAGAACTTACACATAGCAGAGAAATATATATAGTCATATATAGTGATACGTATGCTATATATAGCTGTATATATAATTATGCAGTTTATGGGGAAATACATACAGTTATTAAATGGACTTCACAATAAACTTTTTGAATATATTCTGCTTAGAGCTTGGAAATGTGAATATCATTGTATGCATCTTTTCCTAATTGTAATAATTATCAGTCTTTTATGTATTGGAACCCTGGCCTTAGTCCCAGACCTTAATTACTTTTCTTTTTTAACCTACTCTTTAATTTCACCTCAGAGACAAATCTCTGCTGAGGTTCTGCTATGTAGACATTCCTTCCAACCTGACCTCACAAGGGCATCTGTGTGTCCTTGTCACTACCACGGTGTCGACTTCTCTTATTTCCGTGTCTAACAGTCAGGAGAAGAGCAGCATGTTAAAATTTTTCTCTTTTCTTTTCCATTTCCTTGATTTCAGGTTACCTAATCTCTGTGGCCCCCAAAATTAACTTTTTAAAATTCCTCTAAATAATGAAGAATGGACTCTTCTATATACATTTCCATTATAGCTGATGCTCCTAAAATAATTTCTAGAACACTGCAAATTGCTTAAGCGACACAAAGAGGTAATAAGAAAAAACTCCGATAGAGATCTGTAAAAAAAAAAGGGCGAGATTACCTTAGACAAAATATGATTTTTTTTAAAACAAAAATTGTTTGTTTTTTTTTCCTAAATCTTAACAATCTTATAGATATTGTCAGCTAAAGGTCAGGAACTTACACACTTGTAGTTATTGATACAAAATAAGTCTTTTTCCAAACTTGGACATCTTATTTTCTGATAGCCCAATGTAAAATTTTCCCAAGTTGTAGTGCTGATGCCAATCATTTTAAGACTCATGTCAAAGCTAGTAAAAATGAATTACATTGTCTGAAATTAGAATTTAAACAAGTCATACGACCTATTGGTTAAGAATTATAATAGCATTCCCGGTAGTTAGAATTTTAAGTGCATGCACTCCATATTTCATGTACAATAATTTACCTTTGCATATAGTATAGTGACTGACTTAGGTTGTAGTTTGGTCTGGTTCGTTATAAATGTAACGAGCTTGTGAATCTGAAACCTGACAAAGCCGGCCTCATTTTTTTGCCACCTATTACCCAAAAGTATTTCTAGCAAAAATTTCATTCCAATCGTTTCATACTGTAAATAATGGGAAAAGTCCAGTCCAAAAATTATTCCAAAAGGGTAATGGGCTATCAGTCTCCTTGGATATTTAGAAGTCTGCACTTTCATATTCTGAACAGAGTGCTAAACAACTCTGCAAAGCCCTTTTAATAATTCCTCCCTGTGGATTGCACGGCGGTGTTCGAATCGCGAGGTTTGATTACATGAAACCACTGAGAATAGGATTATTAATTCCTCAGATGCATGAACAGAATGAAAGGGAAAATCTTCACTGAAAAGATGATTAAAGACTTAAAGGGAAATGGATTAAAACGTGAAAATTAAAGGAAGTAAAATGCAAAGAAGCATGTGGATTTTGATGTGTTTTCATTTCCCCAAATACACAAGTAAAATTAATATTCACTCTGTTTAATACAGCGATAATTCCTTGTCCAGCCAGGGAATGGAGGCAATCTTGGCAAAGTCTCTGGTGAACTGATTGTCTTAAGATTTAATCTACTCACACTTCAAAAAAAAAAAAAAATCCCATTAAAATACATAGTGCTTTTTATTCCATTAACATGTAACACTAATATAAATAGGCTTTTCTATATGATTCAAAGTTAGTGTTTAAAAAAAAAAATGAATAGTGATCATTCACCATCCCTCTGTTTAACTCGTTTCCAGTGTGTGCCTCTATGCGTTATATATAATGCTCTTAACACTGGCTTTTTTTTTAACTGATTGAACTTCAGAATATCAACTTTTAACCGAGCAAGTTGTTCCCAAGAATCATTTCATTGCCCTCCAGACGGCAGTCCAGCAGTTTCTCCTTATCCCCTTTCCCCAGCAGCTTTTGTTCTGTCTCTATGGGTTTGCCTCTTCCGAATGTTTTATATAAATGGAATCATATAGTATGTGACCTTTTGCGACGATCTTCTTTCCCTTATAATGTTTTTGAAATCCGTCCTTGTAGCACACATCAGTACACAGTGCTGCTATGGACAGCGATGTGCAAGTATTTGAGTACCTGTTTTCACTTCTTTCGGGTATATATCTCGGAGTGGAATTGCAGGGTCATATGAAAATTTTACATTTAACATTTTGAAGAACCACTAAATTGCTTTCCACAGCCGTTGAAACATTTTACATCTCTGCTAACAATGTACAAGGGTTCCAATTTCTCCCTATTTTTACCAACACTTAAAAAAATATATAGCCATCCCAATGCGTGTGACCTGGTACTCATCGTAGTTTTGATTTTCATTTTCCTAACAACCAGTGATGTTGAGCATCTTTTCATGTGATTTTTGGCCATCTGTATACAATATTTGAAGAAATGTCTATTCATATCCTATGGGCATATTTTAATGGGGTTACTTGTCTTTCTGTTGTTGAGTTGTAAGTGTTTTTAACCAATGTATAATAATCTATTGCTCAATAAATGTATTGATTCTGAATATGAAACTCTTCTAGATTCCCTATCACCTTTATTTTTCTAAAAAATTCAAATCAAACTTGAAACAGGTAATATCAGAATTTTGATTATCCTTAGACTTATCTCTAATATTTCTTTGTATGTTTCGATGTATACATCCTGGTATCATATATCACAATTTCTTTTTTCTAGGACCATGTATTTCTTCCCCCTCTGTAGCCTCCTTACTTACCTTCAACTCATAGTTGGGAGAAGAAGCTGGGTAACATTTTTATGAGCAAGTCAATTCTTCCCTCTATGCAAATTGAGAGGAATTATCCCTCAATCATAAGAATCATTTTTATTATGATCATTACAAAATCGAAACAAAGAGGTGTTGTTTCATGTTTGTTTAATAGAAACATTATCTCCTATCTGCATTTTGCTTTCAGAAACAGACAAAAAATAAATAAAATGACTTCAAAGATTCATTGTTGAAAAGCAAAAGTGGAAACATGTATCTTCTCTAGTAAAGATAAACTCAGTGTGCTAAAGCTTTTCGGTCTCTGGTTTTCTTTTTACTACATGCAAATTCATCATATATAACTGTAAATGTTTCCTTACTAGAACCTTTCCCAGCTATATTCTCTCTGTTCCAAACCTCCCTATATTGAGATATAATTGTGCTAATAACTAAGCAATTTGATGTTTTGGTTTTATTAAAAGGAATCTATCTACTTATTTTACATGTCAACAAAACCATTTTGCATGCAAAGAGGAGCTCCTTCCTATAGGAGGTACTTGCAAAAATCTGTCCCGTGATAATGTGTGTGAATATTCTGATATTGGTTAATTAAATGTGAAGGCTTTGGTTTCAGAAAGGTGATTTTTCTCATCACTTTATTACAATAAAAGCATGTACGTTGGCCATATACAATTTAAAGTACTTGGCTCCTGTGGACGACTCTACATTGTTTTTATCTTCTTGATGAATTTGTTAACTTGTGAAATTGCTAATATTTCTCCTGTTGAAGCCAAGCCTATTACCTGAGCCCATATGTCTGTGAAAAGAACGCCTGGGAATACAGAAACCTTGCATCTGGAAGGAGTTAGCTTTGCTCTCCCATAATGGCTTGCAGTCATTCTTTCTAAAAAAAACACCAGTCTTACAGAATAAAACAAAAACAAACAAACAAAAAAAACTAGACTTTCATGCAAAATTCTGTTAAATTAACAGTTTAACATTTTATAGAACGCTATGATAGAAGTCTGTGTTTAGTCATGTGCTTTCTCTCACAGTCCTGAAATCACATTAAGAGTCATCCTTAGCTGTACGGCTGATGAGTTCATAGCTACTTCCTTCTGAAAAGAGAAACTGAAGTTGATTTCTCTCTACGTCATTCGTCATACGTGCATCCAAAATGTGGCCTTATATGGCCATTTCCATTCCTTTCCTTTTCTTTTTCCTTTCCTTTCCTTTTTTTCCCCTTTCCTCCCTCTTTTATTTGTCTGTTTTTTTATTGATTGATTCAGTTTATTTTAAACATACTTGATGTCTTTCTTGGACATGCATTCTCATGCCCAGAAGCCATAAAATAATGCCACTAGAAATTTTCAAATAATAAATTTTATGTCTTTCTACATATTTACCTATATACAATGTTTAAAATACATATATACATAAAATTTACATATACATTTATATATGTATATTTATAAATGTATATGTACATATATATGTATTTTAAACACATAGCAGCCTTATGGAGTCTTTGAAAAGCCTAAAATATAAACTCATGGAAAATATTTTCAAGGTGAAAATAACTTGTAAAAGTATCCTGCAGGAAAAAATAAGGGAGAAAATTTATGTTACATTTATATTTTGTATAATTCATTTATAAGTTTTCTACTGGGAAAGTAGTAGTTTTTAAACAATTCCAATTAATGTAATTTTCAGTATATTTACAATGTGAAGGCACTAATCACTTTACATCTTCACTGGTAATTTTTCAGCCCACAATATTCTCCAAAGAATAATTAAATGTAAAGTCAAATAATATTTTCTCTAATATTTTCAAAAGTATATATAAATATTTCAGGTAAAGGGAAGCCTTTTATAATAACTTGATGAATTTTAAAATGGATTAATTATTCTTTTAATTACAATTTAATGTTTTATAATGATAATTGGTTATTTTAGTTATCTCTTGAGTTTGGAATATAAAATGTATTACTATAGATTATATCTTCATTAGATAGTTTTTTCTCCCCCTACCCCACCTTGTGATTTTCATCCTTTCTAGATGAATCAAAATATTTTCCTTCAAAATGCATTTTAGATGAGTCAGAATTTTTCTTATAACTTATACATGATCAAAACACTTTTGCAGAAGTTCTGTACTTTAAATATTTGTTTTCTATTTGTTTTCTCTGTTTACATAACATTGACATAACAAAATATGAAAGTGCTTTATAGATTCTTGTGGTTTAAATGGCTACGTAACCTTTCAGCACAAGCCATTTCAGGGAGTGGTGGGCATCTGATGCAGGTGTGGTAAAATGAAAGGCATATGGAAATTTTTCTAGTAAAAGTGTTTTTAACACTTAAAAACAGGACCCCTACTCTACTTTCTGAAGTGATATGTGTATGTATATTTTTTAATTTTATTTTTGGTGATGATATTTCAACTTGAACCAGTGCAAAGTAGAATTTGTGAGCTTTGTATGGAATAAAGTGAATATTGTTCTGAATATTGAGTACTATAACTAATGCTCAGCTTGGTATTATATTACCATGTATTATTAAGTAAGTAAGTTACAGTCCTAGGACATCTCTTTTTATCATGAAATTAAGGTTTTGGCATATATAATTTATAAACTGTCGGTTAATGTTAGAGGATTTAACATACATTTTATTTTTCATTATCAGCTCTAAGTATTACTTTTATTTTCTAATATAAATCATCTTTGTACTCCTAAATAAATTTCAGTTGCCTCTTGTAGCTTATGCATTTAATGAATTACTGAATCTTATTTTCCAGAAGTTTGTGCTTTTTGTCTGTGAGTAACACTTGTAATGATTTTCAAAATGGATGCCTTCTCAGTACACTTCAAGGGCATGATCAGAATCATTAGCTCATATGGCAGTGATTCTGAGGAAACCTGATTTCATTTTCGACCGTATAACCCTGAATTAGCTATATATATAAGAACAGGGATGGACAGCTTAATCAGGCCAACCGGTCAATTAGCTTTTTCATTCTGGTGTACTGCACATTGCTATATGCCAACCAAGTCCATGCATGCATCATTCAACATTTCCTGCTAAACGCATAGCAATTTTTTTTTATGTGTTTATAATTCTGTTATGTTGGTCAGAATTCACTCCATGGCAATACCTAATCCCAAAGCAGGCTGGGAAATACAGTTCGTCCCATATAATTGGCTTACCTTATGAGTTCTGCTAATTTGGGAGAGAAGATAAGAATGAATGTTTTGTAAATAGCTAACGTTCTCCAACATGCTCACTTGAGCGCATGTTTGAGATTGCACTCTTCTTTAAGACAATAAAGACAAATCTCAGTATGACTCATACTCTTTTTACTTCAGTTACCTCCTAAAATATAAGAAAGGAGATTGTCCATTATCATCGGAATTTATGAGTATCTCTAATAATTAATGCAATTAACCTCTCCTCTTCTTCATTCTGCCCTTTGTCATTCCAGGCAAAACTCGAATCTCTAGAAATTCCTTGCATGAAGTGACCCTAGTCTACACTAAGGCCCACCTAAGTAAAACTGCCTTCTTTCACTTGCTGTGTATCTTTAGGGTGTGGAGAAGTGATCTTCTTGACCTCCAATGCCATTTCTAGACTATTACCATTTATTCTGATTTTTTATTTTTTTAAATAAGTATTATGTTCCTCTTCCAGCCACAATGCACTGACAATGATTGAATTTACCATCCTATATTAGACAAATATAGAACTGAACAAGATATGTGGCATGAGGGCTTTCAAAATACTGGACAATATTTCTCTCTTTTATGGTACGGATACTGCTTCATCTTTTAGGCAGTCTTTCAAATATTTACTACTTACTATGTTGTGTGCATGACTGTAGGCACTGGAAATGTAAAGTTAATCAAGCGTATATGGCCCGTGAGTTTCAGTGTTTGTGATGTAATAAGAAAAGAGTATTATAGACATGAATGACTGGGTAAATAAATAATAGGATATAAATCCTCAAGAACTATATTGTTAAGTTATTTATAAGAAAATGTGTTTAAGAAGTTAAGCGGTTTGGTTAGATTCATGAAGTCTGAATCTGGGAGAGGCAGAATTAAATTGAAGTATGATTTACACCAAAATAACGGTCGTGACAAAAAGAATACTACATTTAAAATAGCAGAGGATCATCATCAATACAGCGACCGTGCGTACCTCTGAGGGGCAGTGCAGTAAATCACTGCTTTCTCTCTTCCTTCCCTCAGCCTCAGTAGTGGTTGCCTTTGACAGTGAACATCAGACGAAAGAGTGGAATTAACCCAAATAGTTCTTAGTGGTGGACGGGGGGCAGGGCAGGGGAAACAACTAGGTGATGTTTAAACAAGAAACAGAATGAACACAGGGATATAAAGTATTACGAGCGTGTGTTTAGATTTTTTTCTCTCCAATACAACAAGTCTAGTCCGTTCCCCTTCTTATTAAAACCTGAATGCAGTGCACTAAAGTTTATTTTGAGCACCAAGTTCTTAATTGGGACCAAGCCATCAGAGATGGCAGATGATAGTGTACTGGTCAGCAGAGAGAATGGGCATGCTGATTTAGGTGACAAAGCTATTTTTTTTCAGTGTCACCTTGTGAATAGAGTGACACTGGTGACAATTAAGGGGAAAACAGCTATCTGACAGTGAGGGCAGTGAAAATGAACACCAGCAGGAAGACATAACATGGAATGAATTAAACAGAGGGCAAGAGAGAGAGTAAATTGTGGTTTCTGAATAGTTTCTAGGAAGAGTAAGTAAGCTGTCTTACTTAAAATTAGTATTGATCTTTTCTAATTCATTTAATGGACCCTATTAACAATGATAGTTTAAAGAATGATAAAGCATTACATTGCTATGATTAAATATATAATTATGATGACCATTTTTAGAAGCTAGTGGTCAATGGTTTCATCTTTCAATGATATCAGTAGCATTTTTACACTCCCTGTGATACTTTTAAGATACCCAAAATTCTGTGCAAGGTAACAACACAAAGGGAGTACTTTTCTCTATGGCTTTCTTTGACCACAGAACGTCAGGCCCTGCATTACATTTTTACTTGTGCCATTGTTTATCATTTGTAATGTCAGTTTAAAAATGCATTCCGTGTTTTCTCTAAATGATAATTCCTTTTTTTATACCTCTTATATTTATTTTCTTTGCTGCAATTTATTATTGCATACTATCTCATGCAGCCCTTGGAAATTTGGGTGACAAATTGTAGCCAGATCCTAAAATAGAAGGAAAAATAAAATTTTGTGTCATAGTGTTATCTTCGATTACCATCACTCTTTGACACAAAACCATGAAGAAGGTAAGACAGAAATTATTATCACTGTAAGTGAAGATACAGATGCTCAAAGAAGTGATATATCCTATACAAAGGCACACTGTTAAACTGCTAGATTTTAAAAAACAATAACAAAAAAGTTAGTAAAATCCATAAAAGTTTCAGTGCGAATTTTATGAAAGTCCACTTGTGGAACTTCATTAGCCTTCATGCTAATTGTGACCCGTTTTTGATTTTCAGGTGTGCACTTGGCAAGCCCAAGCTCCACGCTGCACTACCTAATAGTAAGTACATTGACTGAATATGGGTCACGGGTCACCAAGTCAAGTCAATACTCGGTTTCATGGAGATAACTCTCACCTTGTGGAAGACAAAACTGCTGACCCTTAAAGAAATGCAATGTATAAATATACATTTTAATACACATGTGCGTGTGTGCCCATGTGTATGAAATACTCGTCGCTGGATTTTTCCAAAATGGACCTGCAGAGAGAACTTGGAGACTTATTTCATTAGTACAGGGCAGTTTAATCTCCAGCAACTCTCTCTCCTTCATTCTCTGTCTCATTCATTCTCCCTCTCTCTCCCTCTCTCAACTCTCCCCCCTTCTTCCTCTTCCTTCCTCCTTCCCCCTCTCTCAACCACCCTCTCTCTGACAGCTGCACATAATTCAAGTTTAATGTAACACTTCTCTGATAATTTCTGATTTAAGAAGTTTTTCCAAAACATAATTCCCACATGTCAACAATGTCAGTAGTCTTTGATTTTGCCTGAATTGGATAAGTCATTTCTAATATACCAAAAGAAATATGTTTCCTTGAAGAATCTGGGAAGGCCATGGTAAAATTTGGAAAGAAATATAATAAATGAAATTTTCATCATACTATTTATATTTCCTTTTCTGTAAAATGTTCTTTTTAGAAGTAGTATATCTATTCCAGACACACTATAAAATCCCTAACGTCCCACTGCTGAATTAAATCAAAGCCAAATGACCATATAGTTAAATTATTCACCATGGAATAATGCCTTTAAAAATTCTTTTTACTTCAACTACAGTAGACCCTAACCAATCCTGATGCATTTAGAATGTCTGACACATTAGCATATTTTATAATTGAGCTGAGAAATGATGGTACTATTAATTTATTTTTGAAATATTAACTTGCTTTTAAGGAAAGCATAATGAGTAAATGCTGGAAATATTTATGACAACACATTGTTATATCAGGTGTGCCCTTGAAATTCCAAGCTACATTAACATGAAAATTACTGTATCTTGGAGAAAGTTCTCATTATATCAAAGCAAATTGTTGTCTGAATTATTATGAGCAGTCCAATATGAGTAAATAAAAAATAACACAGACTCAAAATAATTGACTACTATTATATCAGTAAGAATGATTCAGAGGAATTGGTAAATAGAGAAGTTTATACTAATATTGATTTTCTATGAAACTATATTGCCCTTCTGTTTTATAGAATAATGTTTAGAATTTAGTGATGCATTGCAACTTTTGTGTTCTAATAAATTTATGTAAATCTTATTTTCTTTCAAAATTTCAAATTATTCATGGTAAGAAAATAAGCTACATTCTACACATCCTTTATAGCATCTGTGTTTATTATGTACTTAAACACAATTATCTTTTACATAACTTAAATAAATTTGAGGTGGCTTAGATAATAGCAGTTGATTATCTGACTATAACCACAAAAAAGACTGATACCTTAGACATACTAGATACTAATAAATAATTGCAGTTAATATAAGATTTTATATTGTAGGCAAGCCTGTGGACTTAATATGAAATTGACCTACTTGATTTGTTGGATTAGATATATGAAATGTACAGAAGAATGGTATTTGAAATAATAAGTCTAAAGTTACTAATGAGATTTACTTGAACCCCGATATTTGAGTACCAAGAGCAGTGCTTTCTAAAGAATTTGTTATATAGTTTTACACATTCACATACATACTCATTTACAAATCCTTGGTAAAGTAAGTCAGAGTGGAATACTAAGTAAAAGATCATTTAAGAAAAAAATTTATTAAAATAGCGTTCCCACATTTGCTTTGTGACTACACAAGGAAGACTTGGGACGAGTGAAGAGAAGGGAAAGACCGTATCTCTTGTGGTCTCTTTCCTGATTTTGAAGAGCTGTGGAAGGACTAGTGTTTCCACACAGCCTGTTTTAGGAAATGATGACCTAGAAAACCCCCACTGCTTCTGTTTCATTTGTAAAAATCCATACTTCCATTTATTTTGTTCCTTCAGTTATATATTTAATGCTTGCCACAAAAATAGGGAGGAGCTTATTACTTTACAGCTCAGAATAGCCACTGGAGAGATGCGAGAGAGAGGGAGAGAGAGAGAAGACAGACAGACAGACAGACAGACAGACAGACAGACAGACAGACACATACAGACAGAATAACAGACAGACAGGAACAGATAGAGAGAGAGAGAGACAGATAGACAGAGACAGAGACAGGCAGAGACAAATAGGTGGATAAATAAGAAGACAGGCTCTGGAAAATTATATATCAACCACAAGACCTTGCCTAGTTTTAGCTATAGTACTTTTTATACTTTTAATTTTTTTCTACTTACCAGAGATTACTTCGATGACCTGTCAAATGACTTTAAAAAAAAAAAAAAAGATAACAGCAATTATCTTCATGATAATGTATAATTGCACATGGAATGTATTTGCTTTATTTCAACTTTGCTTTTTTAAATTATAAAAACATTATTTAAGGACCAGAACATTTTCTCCTCTTCAAGAGATTTACAATACTTTTTAGTTGGGAGGGCAAAAAACAATGGTCAAAGACTGACAATTTGAATCAAAGAAGGGAAATAGCTCTTCGAAGACATTTTATTTAGTAAACATCCACTGTGGCTGACTGAAACGTAAACTCACAGGAAAACTTTTGGCAATGGCGCTTATTATATTGTGTCAGAATTATCGCATTGGATGGATCAAGAAGCTGAACTTTTACACAGCAACCCGTTTCACTCAATAATTAAGGTATAATCCTATGTCTGTTTGTTTTCAGACACTTACGCCCTGCCATAAGCTGATAGTGGTCTTCCATGTTTGACAAAAGGCCTCAGGCACAACAAATAATAAATGTAAAATAAATGTCACCACCTGGCTTCATCTGTTGTAGAATCATATTAGCACCACTAATTTTCAGAAGACGATTTCTGTAACAGCCCTGTCATCAGCGCTAGCTTCTCCTTGATGCCCATGACCCCGCAAAATAAGCATTATTCTTTGTTTTATTGACGAGAATGTCTCTTGTGCTTCCTTGGAAACACAGTTTCTGTTCTCTGGTCCTGAGGAATAGCTCCCTAGGGGCACGCTCTCCTCTTGAGTCTTTTCATCTATTTTCTCATACTCTGCCAAGTCAGTATTATCATTTCTACCTCCTTAATTGTAAGCCATTGATTTTTTTCCATGCTCCAAGTAGCAGTTCCAACTGTGTATTGGTACTGGTCCAGGTGTATTTGCCAGTGTGTAAAATCCTGCATCACAGGAGACTGTGCCTCATCAAGAAATGTTCCTTATCTTTCACGATATCTTCCCTCTCATCCAGCTTGCTCAAAATCCATTCCTGCCTAGGCATGTTCTGTCAGCTCAGGGGACTTACCTGGGATGTGAATCAAGCCTTCTCTTGCTCTCATATCCAGGTTCTTCATTGGTTTTCAGGCCAATCTGCCTCCCAGTTGAAGGAGATGAGAGCCTTATTATGTTATCCTTAAAGACCTGGTGGCATTCACACCGTGCCCTGAGATGGTTGTTGGACGACTTCGATGTGTAGTTCCCTTTTTTCAGTGCATTAATGATACTTAGTAATAATCAGCCAACCAACTCCAAGCTCTTCCAATTACCATTGCCAGCTCATTCTTAAATGCCAAAGATATTGCATATATCTGTTATGTCTAATGACGAGCAATCGTACAGATTTTCAACATATCATACTGTACAACATTTGAGATTCTTAGTAATTGTGAAGTTATAACATGCCAGAGATCTCGTGATCCTGAGATAGTCATCAAAAATGTTGTCTCTTTTGTCATTATTCAACTTTATACAGTAATATAAGTGCGAGCAATTTATTCGGCAGATTCAAGTAACATAAATTGTGGAGTAGAGAATTGATAAAAGAAGAAAAACAGCCAATCCAAGTCAGCAAACTGTTTATTATTCACCCAGCTGACTGTAAGTGCCTAAAGTTTATTCCTGGAGGGAGTCCTAGGAAAGAGTTTAAAACACATGGCTCAGAATTCTCCCACCCAGAGGAAATGGAAGTAAGGTATATCTCTGTCTGTCTGACTGTCTGTCTGTCTGTCTAAATTCTTATTAGTTTGGTTGAGGGCTGCCCTCCAGGGGTTATTCATACCTACCACTTTAAGCTTGCTGTACCGACAATAGCAAAGCATCTTTCCACAGTGTTGGGGAAAACAAAAGTCCATCATGGGGATACAGATTCTGACAATTGGATGTTGTAATATCTAATTCTAAACAACCTCTTGTTAATATGGTCCATTGCTACTTATTTTTGACTTGCTTGGGGGAAAAAAGTCTTTATAAAAAGTGTCATATAAGGTATAGTCTGTCTTTAAAATACTCATCCTTAAAAATTATTTCTTATTGAATATAAGTAATAGGTAGAAAGAATATCAAACACACCCACTTCTTAAAAGTCTAATGAATAAGAAAGAAGCATTTGTTATATCTGAACTTATAATTAATTTTCTCAATATTTCTCAAAACTAAGTGAAAAAAAAAAAAGGAAACTAAAACTTTTCTATCCCACGGTATATGTCAAAAGCCTTCCAATATATTATGTTATGACATTTAAAAGCACAATTTCTGAATCCTAGGCACTTTCTTTTGTTCCAAATTTCAGTTCTTTAACAACATCTGGAGGCATTTTGAAGATAAACACGCAGGCAAGTGAATGATTGTGACTCTTCCTTACATGACAAAATCATCTCTCAGGGATTTTATATCCTTCCTTAAGCATTTCCATTATTGAAAGGATTAGATTCTTATAAAAAAAAAATGAAGAAATGCTGTTCTTTGTCCTTGAGCTTATTCTACTATTATAATAGTGAAGCATCACTTTTAGAAGCCTTTGTGTTTTTTAAGGCGAAAATGACCTTGGGACGAATCTCATGAATGTTCATGTCTTTACCATTCATGTTCATCTAGCAGTCAGAGTTGGCTTCTGAGGAACTCATAGAAAAAGAAATAAATGTGAAATGTTACTGTGATATCTTGAACTATCTAGAATTTATAGTGCAATTTAATAAAGAAAAATAATTTCTTACACTCAATTTCTGTATATTGCTTGTCATCAGATACTTTGGTCCTCCCCTCAGAAGTATGCATGTTTCGTAAAACACAGTTATTGACTTGTATCTGAAGCTGCTAGAGAGGGGGTGATACAAGTTTAAATGAAAATGAAGAAAAAAATAGAAATTAGTATTTTTTAAAACTGAGAGATTTCTATAGAAAAGAAAAATGTCGAATGTATAAAATGAGTATATACTTTCTGTTTATTCTAGAGTTAAAATAATATTTGAGAAGTTGTCATTTTTTTTTCTAATATAACGAGTTCAGGTTTTTATTTTTTGTTTCCTTGAATAATCTGTTACGCACACACACACGCACCAGAATTATTATTATCACCTTACGAAGTTATTAATTCACTAATCAGATGTGAATGCACAGACCCATGTCCTCCATGCCATGTGATGTGACAGTCTTTGATATTTGGTTCTGACCGGGATCTGCTTAGGAACTACTGAAAGGAGTTTTGAAAGCAGAGGCAAGGGGGAGTCCGTTTGGCTGTGCACAGGTTCAGCAGCGTCAATGACAGTGGCGGGAAAGCTCAGTACCCGTCACACAGCTCCCCAGTCTCCCTGACCCCAGTCTCTGGCAGCCGCCGTTCTAATCTTTTTTCCCCAATGCTGATCTGTTCAGGTGTTTCCTGTTTGAAGGATGAGTTCATACACTGGGGAGAGGCATAGGCACTGAGGCCTGCTGGTTCTCTTACCAGATCACGGCCAAAGCCTAGGCAGCTCTTGGACCAGAGAAGAACTGCAACTGCCAAGTCAGATTCTTTAGGGGTTCAGGGAGCGTGAAGGCTGATGCAGTCTCCTGTGTCTTGAATTGATAGTTGAAGCAGATAGCATAGACTCTCTGGAGAAGCTGTGATCTCAGATGAAGTTCTTCAGAAGACTTCACTGAGTAGAGGAGAGAATTTGGATCCCTCTCAGGATTTCACTTGACTTGTGCTGTTGATAAGGTTGCTTCTGATCAGCTCTGTCCTATCTCTTCACACGTCCATTCTGTATTTGTATTGGTCTTAAAAATGAAACCGTTGGCATCTGGTTTGAGATTCTTTTTAGTAAGATGCAAATAGCTCAGCTAGTTGGCCAACAGTTCCTGCTCACCCTCTTCCAGTGCTCAGGAGCAGATGGCCGGGGTGCAGGTTGCAGGGTGTGGACAAGACCTCTCCTTCCTGGACCCAGAGGTCAGGGAAAAGTCCCAGGGAAGTAATTTTTAACATTAGATTTCTAGTATTTTTTATTGTTTTGACTTGTAAGCTAATAGACTTTTTTCCTTGACTGATCATTAAAAAACAAACAAAACAAACAAACAAAAAAAACTTTCCTTTTGAGGTTTTTGAAGAAAGAACCCCTAAGCTAAGGAACAGTCGCTGTAGGATGAGTGCTTTCTGGTTAGGGTCTATCTCTTCTCATCTACCCCCAGGCCACTTTCGCATCTGTGAATGAGTAATTAGCACTCTCCCTGCCAACTTGCAATAATGGAAATTAAACTAAAAAAGGTCACATTTTGAGAACAGATCAGATTAGTTTCTAACCTTTCTTTTGAAAAACCTTATTTTTTTTAAAAAAATTAGCCTATGAAGAAATTAATCACTCTCATTTCCAGTGTGCACACTTCAATATACAAGACCAAAGAAAATTAAATTCACAAGTATTGTTCTTTGAATGGTTGGCATTTATTTCAGAATTTCGCATACTCTTGAATTTTAATTTAAATACTTGTGTAAATAATATTTCAATACAATATTTCATACTTGATTCTCTTATGCCAAAACTATATTAGATTTTCATTTTAAAATATTTTGTATACAGCTATAAACATTGCATTTAAAATATATATTATGTATATATAAATTGAGAAAAATATAATTGTCTTACTATGACACCAAAGATGAATCATTGTTTTTAAAAAAACAATTATTTACTTGAAATGTATTAACATGTTAGCATACTTTTACTAGATGGGACAGTACTAAACAAATTATTTACTTTGTCATTTAAAACATTTTATAAGCATTGATCATGTACAGAAATGTATGCTGGGAGGTAGTTAAATTGATCGCTCGATTGTCAGCCTGAGATTTTCTTAAGTGTTTAAATCTGATGAATCTCTCAGGTTTGTTGATTGGCTTTGTGTCTGTTAGGGTCTGTTTTAGTCATTCCATCAGGCAGTCTGCAACTTTAACCACTCTGCCTTAGTCTTCATTTCTGGCTTGTGTCCATCCTCAAGGTCAACCAGACACAGGAGATTAGAGCCTTTTCAGGTTTTTTTTTCTGGTCATGCACACAGACCTAACTGAACATGCACATGAACTTCTAGATTCCCCGGAACATGTCTGAGGTTTTCAAAGCCTACTACATGCATTTTATTCCCCATTTTTTTTCTTTTTGAGCTTTTTGGTCAGTCTTTTAGTCTCAACTGTTCACATCACCTCTAGAGCTGTGATGCTCAACCACTGCCACTGGCTTTTTCAACAAAGGATAGTGTGGTTTGCACAGAGTGAATTTGGACTCAGATCAAATAAAGACAAGCATGGAGATTGGAGCTTTACAGGGAGCTTACAGGTCACATTATTGGGAGCTTTGTAGGTCACATTGTCATTGTTCCTGGAGGATGAGCTTTCGGAGAGCTCCACACTGGTCTGCCATCACCAGCGGCTACCAGGCTGCTGTATTTCATTGCTGCCAGAGTTGTTAGGCTGTTGGTTTTCAAGGCTACAGCAGAGCTGGGAAGAGGGATGTAAGAACAGAACAAGTCAACATGCCACAAAGCTTGATGCTGTTACTGAGATTCGGCCATTTTTGTTGAATAAATGATTCCCAGATGTTGGGAAACCGTTGGATAATTCCTAGGCTCCTGAAAAATAGAAACTTGGCAATTTTTGCCAGTGTTCTCATTGCTTTTGTGGAGGTGCATATTTACAAATGTCCTTACTTAAGTAGACTCATGCCTTAAGACCCAGGGACTTTGCTTTTGGGTACATATGCAAAAGAATCTCCCCCCAGATACATGTGAAGATAAGAATGAGGTTGCTCATCTTAGTGTAGCTGAATATTTGATGAATAAATGAAAAGAGTGTTTATCAGAGGCTTCTATTTGACAACTATTTTTGTATAAAATGAAGGAGGACTAGTGGAAGAATTGAAAGAAGAACATTTAAATGATGGTCAGATGGACTTTCAGATTATTTTATGAGGAAATAAAATTAAAACTCAAGCATAAGATAAGGAAAGCTGTAGATACGGAATTATGTTTAGGAGATAATCTCATGGTCCTCTGCTCAATTATAATTAAGCGTGACCTTAATACAATCAGTATGCACAGAGGAGATGGACTATTTTTGGACAGAAGAACTATATCAAGAAAGATTTCAAGGATAATGGAGGAAGATAGGAAACTAAAGGATTAGAGTCTGAGGAAGAGTGCCGGTTGGAAGATAAATCTCTCCACGTTCTCTGTGCCCCCAGAGAAATCTGTAGATCCCTGTACCACAGCACATTATTTCTTTGTTGTAATCATTTGTGTACTCCGGTCTTCTCGATTGCACTGAAGAATCCTCCAGGGCAAAAACCGTATTTCTTCGCTTGTATATCCATAGTGTTTGTGTAGGAGCTGACGCGGAGGTGGTTCTCAGTAAATCTTGGTTGCATGAATCTATTGCCTGATTACAGAAGGGGTGGCGGATTGAATCTGTGACTCATCTCTTGTAGCAAAGGCTTTTGGTTCCCCTCCAGATGTTTTTAGCAGCCTGCCGCTGTCCCCATCCTCCACCTGTAGTGCTAGCAGGCCAGTGGTTTATACCTTTCCCTTCTCTTGAGACTTGCCCTTAGCTGAAAGGTGGTTACAGGATGCTGTTACATACTTCCCCTAGAAATGAATTTCACCATTTAAAAAAATCGATGTAACAGCGATTAACTTATGTTGACAGGATTAATTGACAGGATAATTAAAAGAAAATTTATAAGATTTGCACGCATTCCCCATAAAATTTGTACAAGTATACACAGCATCCCCCAAATTAGTGGCATATGCTATTTCTAGGGAAAGAAATGTCCCTAAATTCATGTTGTCTTATTAATGATTTATGCAGCTAATGCGAAAAAATTAATTTTTCTCTAAAATTATGTACTCAGAGGAACCTTCAATTTTTGAAAATATAGAAATTATATTGACTTCCAAATCTATTTTATTAGAGAAAGAATATATCATTTTCTACACACAGTTTATGAGACCCGTTAATACTTAAAATGTTGAGAAAGCGACATGACAAACTGCTGTTTCTTTACCGCTCACCACTCAAAGCAATTTCTGTATTCAAATAGGTTAGAGATGGCTTTCTATTATCAGTTGAAATATTTCATCAAGTCACCCACTTACCATAATAGTTTTAAGATGTTGAGATTTATTTGAATATCACCTGGGTTGGTGAAAGTTCACATAATTATTTTATTTGGCTGTCAGTATGCAACACATATTTCCAGTTTCTAAAAAGAAAAAAAAACAAAACTGTAGGTGACATAGCTCATAGGATGTGCTGATGGCATTGCAAGCTTCTGGGTCAATCGTTATTCATTTCAGGGAGAAAAAAGACAAGCACGAAATTAAAAAAAATAATAATAATTTAGAAGGCAGGAAATAGAAATTATGCTTGATTCAGAAGTAGAAAATTGTTGTTCGGGACGCCTAGACTGTCACAGTATTTTTCACTTCAGGCCTTCAAAATCCACTTCCATGTTGCTGGCATTTGTTTCATTTTCTTTTATTTTTGATGAGTGATTTTTAGTGAAAAAGAAACCATGGGCTCTGTGAAAAGAACAAGTTGAAAAGTTCAGACCCACTGAGGTGGTGAAATTGGATTTACTGTTGAATTAAGTAATATTTTCTTACATTGAGGCTGATATTAAAATGCAGAATCAATGTTGACTTAGCAGCATCAAAAATCATCGAAAATTAAAATTGAGTATATAATGAGTATAAAATTGAGTATAAAATTGAATATATAATTAAAATAAATGGATGTAATGTTCAGTTTTAAAATCAGGCATCTCTCTGTGTCATTATTTGAAAATTATGATATTTTAACAAATTATGTTGAAGAAGAAAATAACTTAAGACAGTGAAATTCAGTTAAAAAATGCTAGCTCTTTAGATACAAAATGCTGAAGTCACATGAATAGAGAAAAGCTAGAGATAGATATACATGGATGAAGAAAAGCACTCAACTGTACTCTATCATAATCACTTGCGACTGATTAGATTTAGAGAACACAGGATCTTTAAGTTTTATTCATATGTGCTACCTTTCTGGGAGCAACAGAAACATCATGAAAGAGGCATAATGTATGTAAATATTCCCCCACTTTTTAGTAAATAATCATATTTGGTAATAATCACATAAGGTAAATGCAGAAGATTACATTTAAAAAATGAAGAGCAACTTAATGTGACAAAAGGAATGAATAGCTTGCTATAAACCAGTAGGACAGATTTTTTCTGCTCAAGTCTTGGAAGTGCAGGTTCATTTCATGTCAGCAGAGTCAATTCCAGCAGAGCTGACACTAGAATGATTCAGACGTTAATCCCTTTAAGTATTGGACACGAAGAGTCAAAACCTTGGTGATACCTAGAAAACTTCTTATGTTTATTAGACATAGTTTTGAGGGGAGAATATCAAAGTGTATTTGATGTTTCTGTGACATATGGTTCGGTCTGTTTTGTGTTCACTTATTTTCTATTTAGAAATAGAAATTTTAAAAAGATATATATTCCATTTTTTAAAATTACTTTTAAGAGATATCAATATGTGTAATTTATATAAAATCCTGGGTAGTCGATAAAGCATATGTAACTTTAGTCTCCAGATTAAAAAAAAAAAACTATAATATAATTAAGAGTAGCATAATTTTTTTCTTTTTTTAAAATTAATTAATTTTTTTTATGGTGACATTGGTTAATGAAATTCTGGAAGTTTCAGCTGTACATTTTAACAGTAAGGCATATATATATTTATATTGTATGTTCATCTCTCATAATTAGAATTCTTTCTGTCACCACATATTTAGCTCCTTTTATCCATCTACCTCTCCCCTTCTCCTCCATAAAATCTTGGGTTTTGTTTTTGTTTTTGTTTTTGTTTTCAGACAGATTGCATTCTCTGTCACTGAAAATCTTTTTCTATCATTTTGATGGAAAATATTTCATCTATTATCTTCCTATGAGCATATACCTAATTCAGGACTGTTTTATATTAGAAGGAATATTTAGGTACTGTACCTACCAAATACACAATCTGTGTTATCTCCATCTTTTTCTTGTCTTCAATCAGAGAATTAAGAAGTAAATTATGGCCAGCAACTTTAGATAAAAATAATGCAATTAAATATATGAAATCATAATCAAATTTGAGAGTGACCATGAAGTACTATACTTACTCTCTTGCAGAGAAGCTACAAAATTCATGCATATATATATTGTTAGACAAATAATATTACTATTCATTTAAAAACTGTATTGCATTAGAAAAAGTCAGATTTAACCAGGATAGTAGATTCATCAAGCAGAAGAAAGAGGGGGATGCAAGGAAGCAGAGTCAAATGCAAGCTACTATTTCCATACTGATTGTTCATGAAATTAAAACAGCAGAAGGAGGGAATACCTGGGGTGAAAACCCATGAAAAGCTAGGAGACATGTAGGTTTTAAACCTTGGTAAAGTTAAAATATTATTGGAGCAAGAGTACTGGAGAACATTTGCTAGAAACATACAGTATGGTGGTCAGAGAGTATGATGTTTGAAACTGAAAATTCTCGAGAGCTAATTATCATTTGTTATAACAAGGCTAAGAGCATAACCAGAGGAGTCAGTCACTGGATAGGGTAAAGTCAGATCCTCAGTGAATATTGAATAATTGTTATATTTTAAATTATTCGTAAGAGCAAAATTGGGAAAAAATGTATTGTGCATCAACTGGAGATTGTTAAGAAAAAAAAACATAAACATTTATTGATTCTTGTGAATACAAAAAGAATAATGATGCTTGGTAGGATGTTCAAAAATTAGTCATCTGTGGCTATATCTTTAATTTTTATGAGCATATACATTTTTAACAGAACAATAAAATATCTTTGAAAACAATATTCAGATAGGTACCGAACCCATTTAAAAAATAACAAAATAGCTCTTCATTTTTTGATTAGTTCAAATTTTTTTCCTCAAAGTAGGACACCCTCTTTAAGTAAAATTTTCTCAACATTCAACCTTTTTTAATATTACTAAATATCCAAATATCTAATGATCCTTTCTACTTAGATACGGGCAGCTTTATTTCAAGATGCCTCTCTAATTTTATTTTTTTTAATCTTCGAAATGCAAATTTCGACACTTTAATTATATCACATTTCCTGCAATATAGGTTGGTTTCTTTATATTGCATGACTATTTTGTAAACTATGAAAATTAATATAACAATGATGTCAACCATTAATGATGGACACTGGATTTTTTTTCTCCTCCCCATTCCCCGGCCACTAGAGCTGACCCTTTCTCTCACTCTTTTAAACGCATCTATATTTTGTTCTGTATTTATTCAAAAGATAAAATTCAGTTGCACAACTTTATTATACTATAAATGTAAATTCTTTTAACTACACTTAGGGTTAAACTGATCTGAAGCCAGTGACGAAACTTTAAATTAAAGCGCATAATTAAAGTAATGCTGAAATATGAAACGAGACCTATTTGTGTATCTCCACACATGTGATCAAATGCTACTGCTTAATCACAACTAATAAACATAGGATAGAGCAAGAAAATGTAATTTTTTTTCCCTGAACTCATAACTGAGAGAATTAGATCCTAGAAGCAGGATTTATGGGTGATTCATGGAAATCAATTTCTTTAAAAGCCATTTTAGGGACATAAACAAGCAATGTGATTACCCAGGGCAGAATTAAGCATAAAAACATGTGGCCTCCGAGGCAGAGTATCATCGTTTCTTGCAGGGAACAATATTGCAGAGTCACAGCGTGAACCTTGAATTCTATTTCAGAGGAGAGACTGAGGAAAAAGAAAGGAAAAAAACATTAGTAATAAGCTTTCGTCCATGATTTCCAGAAATCTAGATTTCCTGGCTTGGCTATACGTTCTGGACTAAAAAAAAAAAACAAAAAACTGCATTTACTGTATGCCATTTGAAGGTTAATTGGTATCACATTTTCATTACTAAACTACTTCTTATGCATTCATTCTACTTAAATACGAACTGGTTATTGTGATAAAGTATTTGGAGTATTTTTTCTTCTCCCCTTAAGCTGGCATAGAGAAAATTCTGCTGTTTTACTTTTTATAAGTCATAGAGGAAACATAAACATGTAGCTTTAAAATGTTTTCATAATGCTACTTGGAGTAGCTAATGGATTCATGGTACAGGAGAGTAATGTATTTTGTAACATCAAGTAATTTTTTGCTATTCATTTCTCCTCGAATGTGTATTCCTGTAATACCTAGCTCCCTCCCCCGTATGCAGTATCTGTATAAATTTAGCTCAGAATAAGGGTTGGGTGAGTAGTTTCTCTTAAATCAAGCAGAAATGATATTATATAGCTGAACTGGTTTGTGAGCAATTTGGACTGTGCTGAGCCACTGGAGCGCCCCAGCCCGGAGTATGTATTCATCCAGCAGCATAATCAGTCCTGGGTCTGGAAACCAGCCCACTTTCCAATACGGGGCTTTTACTTTGCTGCAGGTTTCATTATTGTGTCACCTGGAATGCTTTACTTATTTATTTATTTATTTTTTTACTAATTCCTTAAAAGCGGCCTTTCCTGCTCTCGGATAATGAAAAAAGCAAAGGGATAGCAATATTCAGAAAAAAAAAAAAAACAAAAAAAAACAAATAAAAAAACAGCTGAATACACATAATCATCATGAAATTTCACACTGCGATATATTATCTCTGATGCTGTAGAGCAGATGTACTATATTTAGTTTTAATATCTTGGAAACAGCATGGATTCAAAATTGTGCATTCATCGGTCCCCATAGGAAACTATTTCATTTCCCATAATTTTCTCTTTCCATGGCTACCAATGATATATTCTCTATTTGTATTTCACATACTTCTTTTTGCTATGATTTTCTATAGATGCTGGAAAGTTTTCACTGTAAACTTTCTGAAATTCTGGGTTCATCTCTCCTTTTTTTCTTGAAATTGTTCTGTTTAAAACTTTAAAAATATTTCACTTCAAAATTATTTTAGACAAGGAAATCTGGAAAAAATTTATTTTGGTCTCTTTGAGAATTACCATGTAGGTTTTAAATGAACCTCATTTATGTTGGGCTTTTTGATGAACTGGATAAGTAATTTCTCTTAATTGTCCTGAACATTTCTGGCCTGAAATAAGTGGCCAGAGCTGGCAGTTAGTTTTGATCCTCAGCTTTGTCCATACATGGTATATTTTGAGTTTGCTCAAATCAGATAGAAGCATATCTACATTTCAGCTTTGCAGTGTTTTATAAAGTGAGAAGGATATATTTCAGAAAATTTGAGATTCTTGTTACTTGTCATGAATAATTGGGATAACTACATGATTATATTTCTTTTACTTGAAAGATCTGTAAATTTTATAGCCTCTGATGAAATCAAAACATGCCCTCCCCCTATATTTTAGGTTTTATTCTATAGTCTGCTAAATCATTTTCGATTCAGTGCTTTTCATGTAACCTATAGTTTGTTCCTAGTTGTTAAAATTGAAGACTGATATCTATCAATTTATTAGGATAATCATTTGATCTATCATAGTTTTAATTTTTTTTTATTTTAATGTCTTGACCTAGTTTGAGGGCTTTTGCTAGAGCTGGTCGGTTCTCTTTCTTGAGCATCTTATTAAGTCCAGACACCAACAACTTTCCTTATCAGGCAGCTTTCAGACTCAGGGGCCACTATGTACCTGCCCCCATTACCCCAGGCAACTAGAATCAGCACCTATGCTCTGAGAACTGTGAAATCATTCAAATCAGCTGATCCACAGGGATGCTGTGAAACCTAACTAACCCCACTTCCACTGGCCGTATGTAGCTGCTCCCCATAACTCCAGCAGACTGTCACCCTATTCCTGGGTGCATCCCCTGTGTGGTCCTACTTGGCAGCCTTTTCTTGTTTCGAGCTGTAAGTAACAAGGAGTTCTGCTTTTCACCTATCCGAGTGCCTTCGTATTGTGTCGTGTCATTGAAAGAATCTTTAAATCTTATTAAACCTTTGCAATGTATGTTTCCTCACGACTCTAAAATAACTCAACATTTGAATTTATCACAGGACTTTGTTAAATGCCACGGTTGTAGGTTTCTACATATGCTTAGCAATAACTAAAAAATGACCATAGAAAGTGAAAATCATTTATTTTTTGTAAAATATTTAACTCAGTGTGATTCTTGAGATTCATAAGTATTATGCTGTTTACATTTTGAAATATTAATGAGTCAAATATTTTAGTAATATTTGAGTTCTAGTTTATTTCTACGTGTTTTGATTCCATAGAAATAGCTTAAATGGAAAAAAAAGTAAAAGAATATAATTTTTTTTCATTTATGTTCATACATGGTCTCAAATTCTCATGTAGTTAAACTATTGAGACATTTTTAGACTCCATATACATTATTACTACCTATATTCTCATTTTAAGGGGAATACTGACAAATTAGAAGACTTACAATAGAAGTTGTATAAGATGATGAAGGGTTGGGAAATGAAGGCTTGTGAAATCCAGTTAAAAAACTACCACTTTTATAGCACATTCTTCCAGTTACTCGATCCTCACGTAATAGCTATGATTCCAGAGGGTGCGTTTGATTACCTGGAAAGAATACTCAAGATACTGTTAGCAAAATATAGAGAGCCATTTATGCTTTCTTATATAACTTCTACCTCCATTAATTTTAACTAAAATCCCATCTTCTTTAGCAAACTTTCAGGTTCACTTTGCTTGATGACTGAGGCTACAGCAAACTTTTAGTTATTCTGGAGTTCACATTTGCAGTTGAAACTTTCATAAGTTTTTCTCTCAAACCTTAGAATTTGCATGCATTATTATCCTCTTCATGATTGTTAGTTAAAGAAAGGGCAAATATTTATTGAGCACTGAATATTTGTTATTTATTTTGCCAATCACAGTACCACATAGTCTCAAATTTAATCCTTAGAGCTACCCATATAATAAATATTTAATTCCATTTGTCAAGTTTCTAATAGTTAAAAAAATACCTAGAGGCTGAAAAATGATGTAAAAGTCTAAGGCTTCTAAGAGAGGACTCTGTAATCAGCAGTTTCCAGTTTCCGGTCCTATTGTCGCTTCTCAGTCTAAATCAGATGTGTGATTTTGGATTTCATTTTGCTTCTGTGTTACTTCGGATCTTCATTAGTGGCATTGAAGATGTCAGAGTAGAAAGCTCCAAAATCATTTCTGCAAAAAAATTCTTTGATGTCATGCCAATTCTTAATAATTACAGTTTAAATCAAGACCCTGACTTTTTTTTTTTTTTTTTGCTTGTGTCTCCTATTGTTTCTCTTTGTTTTGTTCAGTGGAGGAATATTTCACTAACCCTAGATAAAGATTCCGTTAGTCTCATGAAATTTGCGCACTCCTTTTTTTGTTGTTGTTGTTAACAGATAGTACTATGGTAACTTTAAGTCATAATATAATCTAAGTTTAGTAATTAGAATTTCTAGTTCTACTTAATATTAAAAACACTGAACTTGACTTTGCATAAAATGATATTCTTCCCCAGCCTGCTAATATTATTGTAACAAGAGAAATTACAAATGGCTTAGGACTTCATATTTCTTATTGATTAAATATTAGCTATTATATGACTTATAGACGTTCCAAAACTCTATGCCGAACACTTTATATGTGTGTTTTGCTGCCTGGCATCAAGGCTAAATTAAAATTATTGTATGCTGAACATACTTATTTCATTGAGTTTGCAAAATACTTAGAATTTGATGAACAATGGAAAATAAGAAGACAATAAGTTGAAGATATAAAATTTAATTTTAAAAGGCCTGATTTTCAAAGATATGCTTTTTTAGAGTTTGTATAACTTTCGCACAAACATCTTTAATAGAATAGTTTGTTTGTTTGTTTGTGTGTTTATTTGTATTTTTTTTTGTCATTTAAATAATAATTCCATCTCTTTGGATTAAGAAGAAAAGACCAAAACAGTTTGTCAAGTTTGAATCAGAGAAACATGTCGTATTTTCATTAATGGTATAGAAATAAACACAAATTGAATAGAGAGGATACATTGATGATTTTTTAAATGGATATTCTGTTCTCACAATCAGCTCTTCTCCACTAATTCTCTATTTTGCCTTTTGTATAACCAGAATTCTCAGTCATCTTTAATTTCTTTCTATCCTTATTTCTCATGCATCAAAGATTTCATTATTTGAGGCTTTGTTTCTCATTTCTGTTCCCCAAACCATCATCATATGAAACCCTGATTACCTTATACCTCCTATCCCTACACTATAAAAACACTTTCAGACCATAGCAAAATGCTTCTTTCTGGTTAAATTATTTCAGTAGATTTGTTTCAATTATAGCTTTTAAAATTAGTAACATTTATAACCATCCAACATATAACATTTCAAAGTGAAATAAATTCCATCGCATGAGAATAGACTAAGGAAAATGGTTGGAGTCTGATATATCCGGATTAGTTGGACTGATTTTGGGAAACTTTCCCTTATATCGAATCTTCTTAACAAGTTAGTGTTAGCCACTTAAAATTGCCTCATGAGGATCAATGGGAAAATGACCTATTTTAATATTCTGTGACATTTGCCTTTTGACGCATTTCATACACTGTAGAGAAAACATAATTATAAATAGATCACTGATCTTCTTAACCTACAGTACATTTACAGGAGCAAATTAGTTCAATAAATATTACGTATGGTTAATGACATCCTAAATTTGGTTATTTTTAAATATCAGAAAAAATGGAAAATTCTTTGAGAATAGCCGTTGAAAAAATACCAATTAAAAATAGATTTGCTTCATGCACCAGAAATGTTTGCAACTTCTCCTCATGAATTATTCATATAGATAGCTAATCACAGCCATTATATTTTACAAATATGTGTAAATAGAATCATCATGCACTGATGTTATAGGAACAGAAATAGAGTACTGAGTTGGGATTCAATGAACCGTTTTCGGTTGCACCTACATTCCATTTTAAATATCATTTAATTGTTTACATTTTATACTTAGGGAAAAGATAGATATATGAGATACATTTTTAGTCATAGACACACATATGGGTATCACTGATGGCTTTATTAATATGTTAATAGCTAGAATATTTCATCAGAGTGATAAAATCTTCATTCCATATGGCGCCATTTGATGAGTTAAAAAATTAGTAAAGATAGTTACCTTGATTTTTTTCCTTAACAAAAGAAAACAGCATATTGACAAGTTATTTTTTATTTTGATTCTGATGAAAGAACCTAATAATTGTTAGTATAAGCAATTTTATGGTAAACTAATAGGAAAAATTACCTTAATTGTCCACATTTCCCTGTATGCATGCTTTCGAAAAGTGAGTCTATATCTTTTCCCATCAGGAGAGGGAGACTTTGTGTTCATCTTTTGGATTTGAATGGACTTCGGTTTTACTCTGGTTAATAGAATACCTCAGACATAATGCCTTTAAGAGGCCTTGACATTCACAGTCTTTCCTAGACTTCTACATGCATCATGGAGGTAGATTCATACAAGCTCTGTGAAATATGAGGAACTTGGGGAAGAAGTTCTGACCAAGACCAGTCTACACAGATGATTGACTCTCACAGAGACCAGAAAACCCATCAAGCCCAACCGACTTAGCGGCCCAGTTGACCTGTGGATTTATAAAAATAATGAATGGTATTTATTTTAAGCCCCTAAGTATCAGGTTTATTATTTAATATATGTGATACTAGATAACAAACACATCTACATTTAACAACTGTGATATGTATTCCAGCAGCACAAATATTCTAGGAATACACATATGTGTTATCTTTAATTTTTTCTGAAAATTAAGCACAATAAGAACAAATGTTAAAACTGTCAAATTTTGAGAAGAGGAGGTTGAGTGTAAATGACCTAAAACTCTCATTGTATAGGAAGTAACTGATAAATAAGGCCTCAAAATAATAAATCGCACACATATTTCCCACAGTAAGGAGTTTAGTGCTGAAAGAAGAGGGAAAAAAACAGAAATTGGCAAAAGAATGTTTCATCTAAAATAAAAAAAGACAAAGATGGCGGAATATACTTTTTTATTATAAGCCCTTATGTACTATGTAATAATTTTATAATATCATGTGACTATAGTACTTAAAAATTAAGAAAGCTGTTAACCTAGATATGATTCCACATCCTTACTAACAATTTGTTCAGATTTTCTATTACTTCATAATTAAGGCTTTATAGGTTGCATGCTTCTAAGAATTTATGTATTTATTCTAGCTTCCAGAGTTAGGAAACTTAGGACCAGCCCCTTCAGGTGGCAGCTATGGAAATTAGGGCACTGGATTTGTGGACAAACACTTTTCAAGGCGATGCCGGTGACCTGGTTTTAAAGCTGGGGCAAGCCTGGGAGAGAAGCCACAGGAGATTCTAGCATGGAAAATCAGGCCCCAGCAGACTGCTGATCATGTGCCCCCTCATGTCCCAGGTGCAGTCTAGTTAGAAGCCTGACCCTCAAGTTGTGGCTGTAAAAGTCCAAACTTGTCCAAGGAGAAGCTGGAAGATGGGCATTTTTGTCCTTCTACGCTGAGCCCAGGAGAGGGGGAGAATGCTGTGGGCTCATTTTAAAGCCGCTTTCTTATTCAGGGTAGTCCACAGGGACTCTTGGATGATGAGCCCAACTGGCTCTCAGAGCAGGGAGATCTGGCTCTCAGAGCAGGCCCTCAGTTGTCAGCCTTAGAAGTTCGGGAGACAAGATGAGGGAGGTGCCTGCTAGTATTTCAGTTGGCTCTGAGATATAGGCCGATTAGAGCCCGACCTTGGGCATCAGCTGAGAAAATATGCAGACGAATCCCTTCCAGAGAGACACAGGGCACTCAGTGTGTTTTTGCTGCTCCTCTATTCTGAGCCCACGGGACTGCCATAGGATGTTCATCTTTGTTTAATGGGGCCTTGAGGGACTCAGCATCGCCAAGCCCTGTTGGCTCTCCAATCTTGATGATTTGGGATTCATGGCGAAAGCAAGTCTCAGCCTTTCTTACCCATTGCAGTGTGAGTATTTTGTCATTATTCTAGCTTCTGAATTTCTCTCAGAGAGGATTGTTCCCAGTACGGCTCTATATCCGATGACTCTGTGGGCAGACGGAATGTCAGGAATCTCCTATTCTGCCATCTTGCTTTGATATGAGCAAAAGTTCTGATATGAACTTTACGTACTTTGAAAAGCTTCTTTCCGTAGCCCCTGAATTCGTAGTCCATTCTGTCTTGTGTTTTTAAAACCCTTTTATTTTAACAGTGTAATTATAGTAATGTGAGGTAAAAATTCTGAAGATAACTCGTTCACAATGTCCTATTATAAGTGCAAAAGGCATTACTGTGAGTAAAAAAAGAACATCATCTAGTGGTTAGTGTACGTTGCTTTATGCTGTTTTATCAGTAAGATTTCTGGTTTGTCACATTTATTTGAAATATCTCTTTCAGAATAACCACGGTCACAAAAATTGTGATAGTTTTATCATTCACAATACAAGAAACACATTTCAAACACAATCTCAGAAAAATTAACCTGTTAATTTGACTTTTATAGAAAAATGTTTTCACTCCATCATTCATGTATTTAATTCAATTTAATATTCTCTTTCTGTTTATTTCTTTATTGAACTTTTCATTATCTGACTAATTGCTATGTGTTCATTTATCATTGCTTATTTCTCCCACTAGAATGAATGTTGGGTGAAGGCAGGGGCTTTTCATTTTTTATTCATTGTCTACTCTCTAATAGGTGGACAAATGCCTAAGAACTGTACATGCTCCATAAATAATTATTGAAAGATTGAATGAATAAGGGTCATTTTAAGACCAACTCTGAAGAAAACAATGACACGTTTAGAACAGCACTCAAGAATGAAGTAATCATAAAGTAAAGACATATTTTGGAGACAACATGGCATTTTGAGAAAGTGGCAATTTTTACCATATAAATAAAGATACTGAATAGCATTAATAAACTGAAGAGAATGTTTGAGGGCACATTAACCAAAACTTTGAATATTTCCATGAGATGTTTGAAACCTTCATAAGAGAAGCAATGCTATTGAACGGTGCAATGTGGTCTGATCTGAGTTTTAAAAAACTAGTTCTGTTGGCAGTACAATAGAAGCTGAAGAGGTTACCTACAGGGACATCAGTCTGGAGATGATTGCTATAGTTTAGGTGCGAGATAATGAGACTGGAATTAGAACAGTGACAGTAAGAATGGAGATAAAGAAATGATTTGGAAGTGACATCAAGAAGAGATTGTAGACTGATTTGATATATTTGGTAAGAGAGAAGGAGGATCGAAAAATACCTCGAGTCCTAGACAATAGTGGAAATGGTGGAGCTCTGAATTTAGATCAGAAACCCAGGGGAAACAAATCTAAACATGCAAAATTTATTCTTTCTGTGCATGTATACGAAGAGATACTTAGTTTCTTTTCCTCTAAAATCTGCAATGGAAGCCCCGACTTTATCCATCAGAACCCTGCAAAATGTTCATTCAAGTTAATTTTTAGTGTCATTTCTACTAACTCACAAAAAGATTTTTGTTTATATTCATTCTGGTCCTATTTCATAAGTGGAAAATATATTTTACTATTGGTCAGTCTGTCATACAATGACTTGTATACACCTCTGTGTCAATAATCTTATCGATTACATCACACATTCGATCACTAAATATCTCCTGATCAGGAACTGTATGCAAGTAACAGCGTCAAATTATGTAGTAAAAAGATGAATAAGGCAAAGAAGAATCAGAATTCCAGGAGGACTTTATGGCCTCTTCCAAGAGCTAAGGGAAGAAATCTGTCTTTATAATGGGGCGTAGCATCTGTAGCAGTCAGGTGGTATTGTGCATTCTTACTTCTGCCTTTCAAGCTAATGACCTAATTGTGCCCAAGACCTAAGGTCTTCTTTATTCCTTCTCTCACAGTGGTTTCCCTCAGGTCTAAACATAGCCATTATTACCTGTATTATTCTGTTAGCCTTTTTAAAATGGAAATTTTCATTGAGGTAATTGTAAACTCACATGCGGTTGTAAGAAATAACGGAGTGATTCCTTGTGCATTTTGTTCTCCCCGCCCCCTTGTGACATCGTGAAAAACTATAGTATCATATCTCAGCAAGGGTGTCAGAGTTAAGGCAATCCACCCATCATATTCAGATTTCTCCAGAAGGAGGAACTTGTACTCATCTGCGTGTGTGTTTCCCAGTGTGCGTGTGTGTACAGTAAGTTCTGTACAATTTTATCGCCTATGTAGGTTTAAGTAGCTCATGGTTATAAAGATGCTGACAGCCCCGATACCACAACGATCCCTGTGGTATCCTTTTACAGTGCCCCCCATCTCTGTAATACCTCCCTGCCCTTGGTCGTCAACCATTGATAACCTCTAAACTGACATCCATTTTCAAAATGTTTCCATTTTGAAAATGCTATGAAAGTGGAATCATGCAGCATGCAACATTTGGAGGGTTGGCTTATTTCATTCAGCATGAACTCCTAGAGATTCATTTAAGTGGTTATGTGGAACAATTGTCCATTCCTTTTCGTTGCTAAAAGTATTCCATAGTTTCGATGTGCCAGTTTGTTTAAACATTCACCTGTTGAAGAACATCTCAGCGGATTTCAGCATTTGGCTATTATAAATAAAGCTGCTGCAGGTTCTTGTATAGATTTTTGTTTGGTTGTAAGTTTTCATTTCTCTGGGATAAGTGCTCAAAAATGCTTTTGCTAGATAAGATGGTAATTGCATGTTTAATATTATAAGACAATATCAACTTATTTTTCAGGGTGTTTGTACCATTTTACATTCCCACAAGCAATTCATCAGTAATTCAATTATTATTTTGTTTGTTTGTTTTGCATTTTTTCTAGAATTTTGTGTAGTCACTATTTTTTTTTAAATTTTAGCCACACCTAAATCTTTATGCTATTTTTATTGCATAGGTCAAGTAACTACAAGTAACTTTACAATTAAAATTTTAGTGAGTTTTCATAGTTTCATTATGCAGTAAAATAAAATATCTGAATAGAAACACATAGACAATCAAAGTAAGTGAATAAATGCAGGTATACTTATAGCAATGCCTCATTGCTTTTGACTATGCATTATGTCAGTAAAACACTTCAATTTACAATATTAGATTAACTTCAAATCTGCTTTCCATTAGCCCTATGGCACACACTTTGATGTTAGTGATTGCTAGTAGCATGCGAATCATATGCAAGGGTTGTGGTACTTGGTATTAGGAATCCTAAGGCCTATCTGACTATATGGAAATCTTTGCCATATACTATCTTCCAGAGAAAATCAAAAATTCTATTTATTTAGTTAGTTGATTACTATTCAGTCATTTATTTGTATTTTCTTCCCTTTTGAACAAGTATTTTTTTGTACATAGTTCAAAATTTAAAAGATATGGTGAGGAAATTATCTTTCCTTTCCTTTTTCTGTGAGATTTTTTTATTTCCACTCTACATTTTATTTTCCAGCTTTATAAAAGTTTGTTATTATTATCGTGACTTACATTTATAACTTTAAATATAATTTATGCACTTACATGATATATTTTTTACTCCAGCTATTAAAAATTAGGAAATCAGCATATTTAGAGTATCTGACATATCTCTTTATGTACCATCATTGTTTGTTCTTATAAATGTTACATTATGTTCTATAACCATAATATCTCCTTTTCATTTAGTCCTAGTTAATAAAACAATTAAATCTATTCAATATACCTCAACTGTTCATTTCCGATTTTTCTCTTGGTGGATGGTATATCTTCTCTGAGAATTTCTTCAAAATGAACTTACAGTTTAAATAAACTTCTTAGGAACTCAGGTTACTTGTAAGTTCAGAAATATTACTCCCTTGTCCCTGTTCCATTCATGTTTGAATAGTAGTTTGGCAAGCTATAAATGTATTAGGTCACACTTTCTTTCCTTGAAGATTATATAGTAGTTTTTTTCACAATCATTATAACATTGTGTATTGCTGTGGAGAAGTTGAAGGTCAGCCTATTTTTTTCTTCTGATGAATTAAATCATTTTTTTTGGCTGCCCAAAGTATATATGTGTATGTGTATGAAAAACATATATGCATACATATATATATATACATATAAACATATTTATATATGAAATTTGAAATTCATTTAACTTATCAAGATTTATTTTATAGTGAATAATTTTAAGTCAGTTTCTAGAATATACTATTCTCTTTAAAGAATTAGTTTTAATGTTCTTTTATATCTGAAAAGGTTTGTTTTTAATTAGATCTGTAAATATTCTTTCTTTATTGAACTATTTTGATTGGACAAATTTGGAGATACTGGTAAGAGATAAGAGTGTATTAGATCTGTTTGAAAAAAAATATTAGTTATTTAAATTTTCTCTGTATTTCATTTACTTTTTTGTTTATTCTCACTTAATTTGCTCATTTTTTAGAGTCTTAGCCTGTTTTTTTCCCACTATAATCTTAGCCGTGTCTATTACATTTGTGCTGCTTACAATAGAGCCTTTATTTCTATGAGAGTTTTTAAAATTCTATGCTTCTGAGTTTCCACAGCTCATGTTTTATGTTTTTCTTACCATTATTCCCCTAGGAAGAAATGTCTAGTGCTGTCACATTATTAGGATGCTTCAATATTTTTATAATTAATTGTGATATTTCGGTGATGGTTTTTAGCATGTCTACAGCAACATTTTGGGGGTATTTTTCCTTTTTATCTTCACTTTTTGTCATATGTTATTATATTTACTTTGCACTGATCTATTGTTTCTTTTGAATTATTTCTCTTCTTTGAATCAAATAGTTCTTCATTGGGAAGAATTCAGGCTCAAGTTACTGGTTACTAGAATTTTCCTGGTGTTTTCGGTTTATTCTGGTGTGAATGAGATCTCCCCAGCCAGTGAAGATTCATATCAAAGGGCTGTTCACAATACCAAGTGTCTCCCCACCCCTTTCTGCAACTATACCTTTCTGTCTAGACATATCAACAGCCTACCTGTTCCTTTATCCCTGCCTATCAAGCTCCCAAACCTGCAAGCTCCCACAGCCAGTCTCTGCAGGTAATTCCCATGTTCAAAAGTAAAGGTTTTTGATTTATATTTCAAGGTGTGCTACATACTGGATGAAGTGTGCTATGCAAGCTTTTTCAAGATCTGTAGCTATGGATATGCTGATCTCTGTTTTTCATACTCATTATTTGAAATAATGAGTATGAAATAACCCCATCTTTTCTTTTGGGATTTAGAGCTTTAGATATCTCTTGATTTCTTTGAAGTTGACACTTTTATTTTTGTTTCTCGTTTTTCTATTTTCTTTTGGGTGATTTCCTAGAGAAGACAATGAAAACAAATACACTTTAAAATGGATAGTTTTTTAGATATTTAGGATCAGGAAATCAGTTATTAGTCACCATATTCTTTTTCTAAATCTTTTTAGACACATGAACTAACAATAAAATTATTTATAGGTACATTCAGGATTGGCCTACATTATACTGATTTCATCACCATTAAAATAATGCGATGTGCTTTCTCTCTGTTTCTTTTATTCTGACTCACATAATTTAGGGAATGTATCTTTTTCATAATATTCTGATCTTCTATATGCTTTGTGTCCATTATTTCCACTGTAGATTTCTATATTTTACATACTGCCTCTAATTTCTCTAGTTGACATTTTTCTATGCATTTGTCTATTTGTTAGCTTGCATCAGTAGAGACGGATCCTTCTATCGCTTATAATTGACAGACTGGCAAAAACTAACTTATAATGAAATAAATAAAACTTCGTCTTTTCTTTAACTTAATTCTTTATACACATACATACCCACAGTTTGTAATTTCTTTAAGTAACATTGACTTCTTATTTATTTCCTCCCACCTTGATTCCACTAGGCATGCTCATTTCCATCAATCCCTTTCCTACCCCCATTCAATCCAACTCAGTTGTGGATAAATGTCAAATAGAATCATTTACCTGCTAAAGTAAAATGAAGTTCAATATAAAGATATAGGTGAATGAGTTAAATTTATTTTGATTCCTATAGGGCTTTTCTTAATATTATTGCCCAAATTATTTTACATTGTATTAAGAAGGAAACATTTCAGATTTTCTTTTAATTTACAGATTTGGAATTGGTCTTTTCATACATATTGTTACTTTTACTTCTTGGTAGAATAATGGAATTTTAATGGGAAAAAATGAGTTAGTAAATGAATTCCAAATTTATCAGTGAATCTCACTTGCAATAGTGTTTTTATATTGTGCTTGGAAAAAAAAAATGAAAGTTAAAAGCCAGTTTCCTTTAATAGTTATATTATCTTGGTATCACTTCATGGTTTCTCAGGTAAAGAGATATGTAGTTATATTTGATTTAAAAAAAATACTTAATGTTTGAGAATGGTTTTGATATTAGTTTTAGTGTCCTATAATTTCACAAAAGGGTTTGGACAAAGCCAGAGACGAGAATTTAGCATTTCTAATTTTGAAGAATGTCTCGTTTTCTTTTAGGAAGAATGTATATTAAAAAAAAAAAAACCCTTTATACTAAAATTCTGAGCTATTTATTATCAAGACATTGTTACATACTTCTAAGGTATCAGTACACTAAAGAAAGATGACCAGAGAGAAATGCAGGAACAACCTAGAAATAGATGGAAATCTATTTGGAAAGGATAACCTGACTAAGTGTTGTTTCTGAACCTGAAGAGAAAAAAATCACGATCAAAGAGTAAAATAATAGGATAAAACTTTTGTGCATGTGTGAAGTGAATGAAAAGAAATTGCACTTAAAAGTTAAGCTTATAGATTCCATGCTTTTTATGATACACATTGCAGCAAATCGTTGGGCACATTAATTCCATTTGTATATTGACGGAGAGACTGTGCCATTTTATATTAGGCACTTATCAAAACTGACCTTGAAAACTGATCTTTTAGTGGTTAGTGTTTAATTCCAAAAATTGTGATCCCTGTAAGTAGCTAACTTGTGTATTTTAATGAGAAATGCTTCTATTTTCTGAGTTAAAACGTTATGCTCACTGAAATTCTAAGAGTGTATTAGCTACAGTAAGCTATTGTCGTGAAACAAAGAGAGCCAAAATATATAATGATTCACATGAAATGAAATACTTTTTCTTTTTCTTATGCCAATTCAGGTTCTTGCTCATATTCCAGTTCAGGTCAGGTTCCTATAGGTCAGAGTTTGATGTTGTAGGAAGAACATCAATTGTCACCCTGCTGAGCCTGGAGAGGATAGGAATTGTGAAAGGAATCCATCAGAATAATTGCCACTGAGAAGATGTAAAACACAATTAATCCTTTTTATAAAAAGAAATGGAGGATAGTCACACTTGACTCCATGCTGATTGAAGTCCTGTCATAAAGCAGATGCTTGAGTTATCTTGAAAACAGAATATAAAAGAGCATATTAAGCTCAATGTCCCCATGAGAGAAGAGAGTTGTTAAATTTCTAACAATTCAGGCTTATAATTAATGTATACTATATATCTATAGATGTATAGATATTTTGGAATTTAACCTCTTTAAATAGAACATTTGGGCACCATTTTTAGTTGTGAAATTTTAACAAGATGTTTTCAAAAGAAGAGACATTTCTCTTACATTAATCCTTGCTTCTTCTGAAATGAAGTTTACAAAGGTCAAAAGCAGATGGAGCCTTCCTGCCCCGCCTTTGGCTGTCATACCTGTGGAGCAGCAGGGTCCTCCAAACGAAAGGCCAGGAGTGATGTTCCCTCTAATGAACAGTGCTGTTTTGTTACTTGACCTTCAAGACAGCCTGGAAATTTTAAGTCAAAGATCAGTGTGGAAGAGCAAATTCATGAGCGGGAACACTGTAATCTTAGCTAATGATTCTTTAAAAGGGAAACAAAGCAATTTCTTTGTTCCTTGGATAATGGTAAACTTTTCAAAGAACTTAAAAAAAATTGCTGGAACAAGAGGAAGAGTGAATATTTTTTGAGTGGCCTTTTCAAGACTATGAGTCATGCTAAGACTATTGAGACAGTCTGTCTTCACAATGGCTATTCAGAATGCTGAATATACCCAAAATTAGAAGTAAGAATAATATGACTATATAAACTAGAGCTTTGGGAACTCAGAGAAACTTCCAAGAGATGTTCATGCACACACACACACACACACACAAACACACAAACTCATAAAAGGCAAAAGAATAGCAGAAGATCACATGACCTAAGCTAGATCTTAATTAGTGGAATTTGGACAGGGGGCAAAGGGTGCATTATCAGATATGAACCTATGAAAAACATAAATTTGTAACAAAAGCAATGGGAAATACTGAAAACATTTTCTGGAAAGGTAGGAATCAGAATAAAAAGGTCCTTAAAATGCGCTAGTTACATTTTTGTTTTGTTTTTATTTTCATAATTTCTACTGACTTAAATCTCTTAAATCATCATATATGTATGATATATATATATATGAAAATGGTGATATTTATTTCTAACAACATAAAAGACAATTATTATGCATAAATTTAGGTAGATTTTAAAAATTCATCTAAAATTATTCTACTTATGTTAATATATGTTATAAAAGTGAAAATACCAAAGTGGTGTTTTATAAAGTAGATAACTTCAAGTAAAAATAATTTTGTTAGCTTAGTTTTGTTTCAGTGAATATTTTTCTAATTCAGATTAACCCATTGATGACTAGGGGAAAGGGGGATGACATTGTCAAAAGGTGGAAGCCAGGCTGGGCCACGTGGCCTTTTTTCAACATACTTACATTTTCTGCTCCCATGTACACCAGCTAAAGACAGAACACTAAACCAGCTGACCTCAGCAACCCCCGTTATAACTCAGTACCGAACACAGTGCCAAGGCAACCCCATGCTCTTCCTCCACTCTGAGTTTTAGCCACATGTTCTGTGCAGGTCATGTTGCTTGCACTGTTCTCTCTGACATTTGTACGTTTTCCCCTTGCGTTTATAACTCAGTAGTCCCCTCTCTTCCTTAAACACCTTTTAAAGAAGCTAAATAAGAAATGCACTTCACATTTTTAAATGATGAAGTCCCTATTGATTTTAATATTTTCTTTTATATTAGGAATCCAGCATGTTATTTTAGCTGCTTTAATGCTTTTGTTATTTTTATCATGATTATTAAAACATTAATGAATGTGTTTATTGCAAAGTTTCTTAGAATTTTGGTGGTCCGCCTCAAACCTGTTTCTCTGTAGGTTTTGATATTTTTCACATGCAGATTCGCATCATGCTATTTTATTACAATACATATATTGCATTATAGCAAATTGTATATAGTAAAGCTGGAACTCAAAAAGCCTACTGTAATCCACTCCTAGTCTAGTGGTTGATTATGATTAACATTATATTTAATAAAATCAGAAAGAGTACATGAAGTTTCAGTGATCACAAATTTTCATTTTTCAACTATAATTTTTCTGACAAATTCATTACAAGAAAACATATATAAATATGAAACTAAATTCTCTTTTCTGTTTTCTTATGATTGCATTCAGTATAAACTCTTGATTCTGGACAATCAAGATCTAGCTTAGAAATGGAATGGAAAGTCTACCGAAAACATATTGGCAGCCTGGCCAGGTTAAAAAATAGAGTTTAAAACTATTATTGTATACTAGATTATGCCTCGTAACACACACAAGAATAATTTATGCTGCAATCAACTCTATCATTGTCTTTACAAGTATTAGCTTTTATCTAAACTGTGAGATGCCAACATTAAGAGAGCATAGAAGAGGAAAATTGCCATTAATAAGTACAACAAAATAAATATCTGCACACACGTCTCTTAATCTGCTGATGTGGGATAAACAGAAAACTATGCTGAAGGAAAAACTAACAGGGAATTGAATATAGTTTGAAAATTCTTTTCCATCTATCACAGCTTAATGACAACATTTAAATGACAGAACTGGGTAAACTCGGTTGCTATAACAAGCTTTAGAGTCAGTGACAGAGCTGAGAATGCAACATTCAGTCATTTTTTGAAATACTGTTCTGGCAGAAATGATCTGAACTCAATTTATTTCTTACCTGGATAAGACTTAAAAAGCAGAGAAAGAATGATACCAATTTTTAGGGCTTCTGCATCTACAGAAATCTGTAGATTCTTTTGTCAACACAGGGGTTTGCCTTCCTCCATTAACAAAAAAACCAGGTAACTATTTTGCTCTTAAACAGTCAACTTTTTAAAACTTGTCCCTTGCGGTCTTTTTTTTTCCTTCTTCTAGTTCATATGTTTGAAATTGAAATTTAGATTTAGAGAATGGGTATTTAGATATCTACTCCAGGGACACACTAGGTCCTGGGAATATAGAGCTGCTGATCATTAAGATATAATTATCATAGTTTTGCTTTTATTCTCTGTGGTAAATCATGGGTAAAATTTAATCTTATCCCATTAGATTTAGAAGATTTACCATGTAGGCTAGAATGATTCAGAGCTCTTATGTTAATAGTTTTTTTTTTCCTGATTATTGTTTAACTTATAATTCACATATATAAATTAACATTCTAATATAGTCTCTACTTATTAGTTTTCTCATTAACTAGGTGTGTAAACGTCTGTTTTTATGTGCAAAATGAATATTTTTTTAAATATTCAAGCATTATATTATCTTTTTCTATTATTTCATGAAAGAGGTTTAACTGCTAGAGTTACCTAGATTGTCTCCTCTTAAATTCTAACAGTTAAATATTAGTTAAAATAAATCCCGTTTAAGATATCATAAATCTACACTTTCATTTAGGGCAGTGATACTCTCTCTTTATTTCTATTTCTGTGTCAGGAATCCCTAGGTTGACATCTTTGGTTATACTTGAATTTAGTGAAATATATCCCCCAGGAAATATTTTGAAACTCTAATGGATGGTAATATAAACATCCCTTGAGGGAAAGAGTGAGAAACAGGAAGTGGTTCCTTTCCACTTCCTCAAAAAAACATTAGCATTAAAGCAGGTTCCCAGCAGTGGTGGTGGTCAGGATTCCTCATGCATTCATGACAGTTTTTACTTTTACCAGCAACGATTAGCACTATATGTAAACTATTCACACTGAATACATTAGTTAATTAATTAAGCTTAATTATGTGAAGTATATATCTAACAGTTTATTTAGTATATCACAGGTATTCCCACTACTTCCTTTAAAGAAAAATACAGCATTTTGTGTGCATGTATTAAATGCAAAACACTTTGCCAGGGAACATTTGGCACCTAAAGACAAATATTTATTAAGCATTGGTGGTTTACTCTCTATTAACACAAACTTTTGTTGTCAGGAACTATTAACACCCTGTTTCAGATGAGAAACTAAGGATAAATGACATTGTTACTAGCTCAAGTTCACAATGTCAGTAAGTTGTAAAGCTGATTTAAATGATAGAGCTCGAAAAAACTGTCGACCAGCCATGGCTGATGATCATGCAAGTCAGTGACAGAGAAAAAAGAATGAAGTTCTGTCTGCTGATGTGGAGTTGTAAATTTTACCACAGCTCGGGTTTCCTTCAGAATTGATTAGATAATGATAATGGTCAGGAAGCAATTGGAGATTGGTGGAAGTTTCATTTTGAAATTTTAAAAGTTTATAAACACCAAGAATCCTCTTAGGATCAGACAGTATCATGAACGGGGTCTAGATTTAGCTATGTTTGAGGGTTCTGGTTACCTGGTATCTTCACAAACTTTTTTTAAATTTAATTTTTAATTTTTATTTTTTATGATTCTATTTACCAATAAGTGGGGTAACATGTTTTTTCTTTTTTCTTTTAAATTCTCTATTTGTGAGGCCTTCATAGTAGTGGTGGTGTGACCAGCTGGGTGTGACCCAGGTTTGTGTGTGTGTGTGTGTGTGTGTGTGTGTGTGTGTGTATACACACTTAGACTTTAAACTCTAAAGGGTGTTCCTAATATTAAATTAGTAAAAGCACATTTATTTGAGTAGAAGAGTCCTATCAGATTTAAAGAGTAAGGCAAAATTTGGCAACTGAAAATTCCTATGTATAATCCTAAGTAGGAGAACAAAATCTAGCATTATTCTAAAAATTTATGACTGATGGAAAGTCAAATTCTAGAGAGCATATTTAAACACAAAGAGAGAGAGAAAAAGAGAGAGAGAGAGAAAATAAAATGTAAAAATTGTGCAGGACTTATTTTACATTACTAGATAGATGGATATAAGTTGCTGAAATAGTCAATGAATTTATTGTATCTAATTTGTGCAAATGAAAAAGAAATTTCAATGTCTTCTTTACATCACAATATATTGACATATCATAAATTTCAACAAATTAAGGGAATTTATCTTTTATTCTATCAATTTAAATATTTTTATCATTAAGTTTTGAATGTTGTCTTCAGTGCACCAATATGACAGTTCACTAGTAAATTAATATAGTAGTTTCTAAACATTCATCTAACTGGTGGGAAATGTAAAAGGAAAACAATGTTTTTGTATGTGTATTTCTTAGAAACCTTTATTTTTATCTCTTGACTGATTAGCAATAGAAAGCTACATAGATAACCTAAAGTGAAATGAGTATTGACAAAGCATTGTTTAATTAATTCAAATGTTTTAATGAAAATTAAATAGGCAATAACTTAAGTTTCTAAGAGTAGGACTTAATGAACCAAATTCTGTTCAATAAATGCCCATACTCAGAAACTTACCTAAATGTTATTTACGCAAAATCATCATACACTTTGGAATTAATTGACCTGTGATTTTACAAAGGGTAATTTTATAAAGAATTGAAGTTGTTTTATGCATTGCTGTTAGTTATTTTTGACTGCCTGTATAACCTGATATTTCTGAAAGTTCTGAATTGAATCTCTCTCAGTACGGAAATGTTTTTCATTTGCTATTAAGAACTTAGATTTTTTTGACCAGGAAATATACTTTTAATTGACAAAATTTATTATGAGATATAGAAATGAACAGTATTTTAGATTAATTTATCGACTGCCATCTGAAGAAAAAACTTACAAATCGAGTTTTTTCATAGCCACATAGCTTTATTTGTTGCCTATACTTATATGCTGTTCTTTCTGTCTAAAAATATACCTTGTCCCTTACTTAAAAGACTACTTCTACTCATATTCCATATTTAGATCAAATGATCCTTTCTCAAGTAGCATTTTCTACCTCAGAAGAGAGAAGCACTCATTACACATAATTTTATGAACTTATTTAAATTCTAATTAGTTGTTTAGATTATTTGTGTATGTGTTCTTATCCACTAGACTGTGAGTCCCGAAAGGTAGACACTTAATTCTTTTCATTCCTACCACACAGAAACAGTGACTGGCACATAACAGACATTTAATAATAGTTGGTTCTATCAATGTGCCTATCTAGATGAAAAGGGTAAAATGACAAACACCACGCCGCATTAATTTAACTTGAATCTTTTGGTTTTTTGCTGTCATTTCAGTGTAAATAAATCTGTAACATCCTTTATTGCCTTCTTTCGTACAGCATCCTTTCCTTGTCTTCTCCATCAAAATACAAAGCGGAGAGGTTTCTTAATAATAATTATTATTGATCGTTAATTAAATAAAATTCTTAATAATTGTGGCAGAATTACAGAGGTCATGTTTACAATGACAGTTTCCATCTCCAACTAATATTTTCATCTCCAATCTTAAGGCCGCCTTCCAGCTTGTTTCCAACAATCAAGGCCCTGTTTCTTCATTTACAGGCAGAGTTCCTGTTCAACTTCAGTTTGTACAATTTGTCCAATGTCAAATACCTGTGGTCCCAGTCTATATAAAGTGTGATAAACACCTAAACAATTTTTGCAACAAAACTCTTTTAGTCTCCAATGGGTTAAGACTGACCTTTCTTTGAAGTTAATTTATAAACAAATAAGCAACAACAACAAAACAAGCAAACATAACTACCAGCAATTTAACTACTTCGACTATCAAATAATCTGCATTTGTATACAATGATACAATATGAAAGAGAATTTGACTAGAGAATTTGGAGACCTTCAACCTAATCTCATTTCTCCCCTTGCCTGATTCATGATCATAAGCATGGGTTACATTGGCCTAATGGTAAGATGGATGGATGTGTTTTATTAGATTCTCTTCAAATTCTAAGATACTATTTTTAAAATTAATATATTTGGGCAAGGAACTTTGCTTGTTCACCTGCCACTTTTTGAATAGAGCAGGTTCTAGCAGACATGAACTAAGTCAACACTTTCTAAACATCTACCATGTGTAGAGCATGAGCTTAGAACTGGACATAATGCATCACACAGTGTGTGGGTACTAAATCATTGTTGCAGAAATAATGGAAAGCCAGAAAAATATCCAAATTTCTATATAGTTAAAAGTGTATTTATAGGTGCTATTTAAAACGAACCTTTACCGAATCTCTTAGAATAGGCATTACCATCTACATCTTGTTAATAAGGAAGGTGAGACTGAACTTATTCCAAGGCTTCTAGCTATCAAGCATCATTTTCATCATAATTACAGGCATGGAAATATATGTTTATAGTTTAAACTTTCTTGTTCCTTGTAATTCTAATCTAGCCTTCACTTATGAAAAAATAATGTTGAAAATATCAATAAGAAACCAATATGTAGTTATCGAAGTATTTTTCTCAGTGTAGTGTATATGTGTGTGTGTGTGTGTGTGTGTGTGTGCGTGTGTGTGTGTGTGTGTGGATATGGGGTGTTGTGCTTCAAGATAGTTCATGTTAAAGGCCAAAAATTCCAGTTCTTCCCTTTTTCTTAAGCGGAGTTTCAGAGTGTCGCCAGAGCCTTTAGCTGGTTTGCTTTTGTTTTGGTTCTTATATTTTCACTCTCCAAGGAAAGTTTCTCTACTGTAAGAACAGAATTGTTCGAGTGGTTCTTGTGCATGTGTGCGTACATTTAAATTTAAATTTCACAATGAATATCACCAAAAACCTAAAGGAAAAAAGTAGGTCAAGCACCAAGCATTTTCTCTCTCGTACTCTGGGCAGAATACTTGGGAGAATTCTCATTTACTTTTGTATATGTGGCCATGGACCTGCCAGTTATGAAACAGTGATAGCGCAGAAATAAATGGACTGTTAATGCACTGTTATAGGCATTCTGATATCCAGCCGAATAAGCTCAATCACATATCAATAGATAGACCGAGTCGATGTGTCACAACAGATGGATGCGCAAAGGTGATCATGAGTAGGATTTCAGAACAAGAGGCTCGATATAATTGGAATTATTTTGGAGTGCGTTCCAGAGCATGAGCAAAAATACACACATATAAAAGCTAGTTCTTGAATAAACACCATGTAAAAACCACTGAGAATTTTCATGCTTTAATTATAAAATATATATCGACCAATATAAATAATATTTCACCATTCAAAACTAACAGAGTTTCTGAAGCATATATATTATAATGGGCTTTCCACTGGTGCCAATGGACAAATATCACCTAGTTCAATTGGAGTTAATACAAAATTGGCAAATGTGAACAATGTTATACAATTATGTGTCAGAAGTAATTGTTGAGACTGCTAAAGTTTTCTAGTATACAAATAAAGACTTAGTTGGAACACAAGCATATTTGGAAAAAAAACATTAATTCAGTCATGCTAAAAATGAATACATCGATCAGGTTCAGACACTATTCATTAATCCTGTTCCTGTTGTAGCTGCGTAAATTTATTTATTCATTAGACTGAAAAGCAAGTGCTATTGAATCACCTACATCTATCCATAGTTTCACTATAAAGGGGTGGGAAATAAATTTATACTTGAGCAGATGCTGAAAATGAAATTTTTCTTTTTTTAGTCATCTGTAAATTGAGGATACTCACTTTGAAGATCCTCCTCTTTGTTAAAACAACATGTTTTCCCAACAAGGCACTGTCATATCAGATGAGGCGGGCAGCTAAGCAGAGCGATTAGGGAGACAGTCAAAGAGAGACCTGCTAAAACCACTCTCCTCTCAGGTGACCGTGTGCTCATCTGAAACTGTGCCCTCTGCAACACGACAGAAAAGACCGTGTGGCAAGGACAACAGACTCCCTAAAATAGGTCACAAACAAGTAAACAATAACAAAAACAACCCTGAGAAGAAGAGGAAGGTGAGCGAGCCTCCAGAGTTGCTATGGTAGATTAAATTCCCAGTTCTCAACAAAAAAAACTATGAGTCATGAAAGGAAATAGAATGTTTGGCCTGTATACAAAAAAACAGCAGGCGGGAGAAACTGCTTGAGTGAGAGGGACCTGATCAGATCTAACAAAGACCTCAAATAGTCCTTAGAAATTTGTTCAAAGAACTAAAGAAAGCTATCCTTAAAGAAATAAAGCATGCAGATAATGCAGTAGAAAATATCGATTGTCATGAAATAGATAATATACAGAGATATATAGTATAATAAAGAATAACATGAGGATTCTGGAATCCAAAGGTACCAAAACCAAAATGACAAACTCACTAGGACTCAAATGGCACATCTAACTGGCTGAAGAAAACTTGAAGATAAATTAGTAGATTGAGACAATATAACATGAAAACAGAAAATAAAATGAGGAAAAATGAACAGTGCCTCAGAGAAATGTGAGAAGCCTTAAAGTGCCCCCAAATATGCATAATGTGAGCACCAAAAAGGGAGCAAAAAAGAAGAGAGAAGCAGTAACAATATTTGAAAAAATAATGGCTGAAAACAACCTCAATTTTGCTGAAAAATATTTATCTACATATCCAAGAAGCTCAATAAACTTGAAGTAGCATACATGCAAAGAGATCCATGGCCAGACACAGCATGGCAAAAAACACCGAAAGACAAAGCAAAAAGGTTATTTTCATGCTATAAAATTTTTTCTAGATTGTTTAATACCACTCGTTGGAAAATAATCACATCTGGATCCTCACTATTCCAAAATTTCATGTTCAAATGCTGGACATGGCTGTAGTAAAATAATTATAAAATCCTCTTTCCTAAATTTAACAGATTAATCAAATATATCTTTTTTCTTTAGTACTTTAAAATTAATTTTTTACTGACTTTTTCTTATATCCCACAGAAAAGCTTTTCAAATCTATTTCATGCTCCTTGAGCTTCCAGACTAATTCTGCCTTTTTTCTTCTTAGCACTTTTATTATACTCAAAAGGTTGATGTCATATAACATAAATTCCTCAGCTTATCTTATTTACAACTAAAAATGTCTTCTGTGTATCTTTACTCATTCAATCTTTTATTCTTATGTCAGAGAGTAAGGTTTTTCTCTTCTCCATGCCAAGGCCATTTTTGCAGTTTATAAATTCCATAGTGGTTCTTTTTTTTTTTTTTCTCCAGCTTCTTCATGTATATTCATCCCTCCAGTTTGCTAGTCCATTTTGTTTATTTTGTTTCCTGATTTTCCTGACCATTTATTGCCTCTTTTTTTTTTCCCAGCAGACTTATGCATCCTTGAACTGTTGTAAAAATGAGAATAATCACTTTATTTTTCATTCTCTTACCTTGCACTAAGGCCTGTTTAGTTATTGATTTATTTATATTAGTTTCTTCTTTCTAATTTCTTTGTTTGTTAAATACCTTTTACAGACCATTTTTCTTTGATGATTCCTTTATTATTGAATTCTAACATACCACACTGCCATCAAATTAAAAAAAAAAATTTGTTATGCCTACCATCTAATAAATAGTGTAATTTTTTAAAAGATTTCTAAATATAATGGAGACTATTTCAAATGTTGACCATTGCAATTATTGTGTTGGTTATGCCTTTAATATTGAGAATGGAACTTATTTAATAATAAAATAATAGTAAAATATATCTGGATAGTGTTCTGAATGTTTATGGCCTCCTAATAAATGAATTAATAGAGAACCTTGAACAAATATCTTGGCCTTAGATTTAATTAAGTAACACCTGAACCACAGCTGAACTCTGGTGTAGTACACAGTGTGAAATAGAATTTTTAATGTAAAGGTTAATGAGTTAATTAGGCACATTTAAATGTTTAATTCAAATAAATGTTCAACCATTTATCTGTAAAGTTCAGCCATTTTTGTCCCCTTTGCTTATGTGCTCTGTAAGATTATTTTCTCATCTGAAGTTTGACAAATGGGATAGCTCATAAGCTTGGGGAGGAGAAAATATAAAAATTTGATTGTGCTGTTATGATAAGGAACGCATAAATTAAAATGAAATGCATGACGAAAGCTGATAAATATTAATAATTTGATAATGCTGAAGAAATCAACATCCAGCCAGCTTTTAGAGTCACTGCTGTGTTACTCACACAGTTTGAGTGACCTTTCTGTGTCCGCTGGACTGTGTACCATCTGAAAACTAAGTCATTCAAGGATTTTAACAAATCAGTTTCCCAATAACTGTCTTGTACTGCATGATCGTGTCCACCCTAGTCTCCATAATGAGGTATCACACCCAACCTCACAAGGAACAAGCAGAAAAAAAGCATAGATATATACTGAGTCGGTCTGTCTCTGTCTCGGTCTTGGTCTCTGTCTGTCTGTCTCTCATCTATATTTTGGAAATATGAACAGTTTCATTTCTCACATAAGGATGTGGGGAATCATCTTTAAAAGATCTTATCTATTTATTGTTTAGGGTAGTTTTTAAAATAATTATATGCTATGCACATTATTTGCTAACAGGAAATTATATTTAGACATTTTTCCATGATACTATTTTTAATGTACAAGTCTGTTTATTTCAGAAATAATAAAGTCATTCCCTAAGCCTGTATCTCCCTTATAAAATGGAGCCTAATATCAATTTTAATAAAATATACATAATTTTATTTGGTTATTCAGCTCAACGTGCCCCTATCTTTATAACTACTATTTATTTTAGTATCTTGGTTCATCTCTGTCATTTAAGTTTTTGAGTTCTAAACCATATAATATATATTTTTATAACAGCCAAAACCACAGTTTTCCATTGGAATGGATCTACGTTAATTAGCTCTATCTGCTTTTACCCACTCTATTTCTTTTATCTACAAATCCTTCTTACATTTCTGGCTTAAATTTAATTTGCCCATCATCATTAAACACATCATCCATAACGCTACACTCAAAAACAAAATTGCAAGATTATTCAGAAAAAACAAGTACTTGACTCCTTTTCAAGACTGTCCTCAGTTATTTCTCGATTCAAAAGAGAAAATGAAAGTCTCATTCTTTTCACTATAACATGAAAACAGAATTTCAGAGAAGCCACAAGATTTGAATCAATCACAATTACTTTTAAAATAGGATATTCATAAGTTTTTAATAAAAAGGCTCAATGCTTCAAGCACACTCTTCAATTAAGAATTGAGGGATAAATTTTCTCTATGGTATAACGGAGACCAAACTTAGTAACTTACATATAACCGAAAGTAGGATATAAGATAATTCATCCTCCAGGAATGTAAAACATTTTGTGTCGAAAATTATCGATTACTGCATAGGCATGAACATATAACCACTGGTATGAATTCGTTAAGACTATCGACGAATCTCATAGGGAAGGAATGCTAGTTGAAATACCATCTATAATCAATCCTTTTATTGAAGCTTCAGATATATACAATATTCACTGATTATGTCATGACTAATTGTCACAGAAGTGCTTATCTTCCTGTGAGTTGCAAACTTTTCTCTCTCCTTGTACTTAAGAGTATTATGATTTTGCTCAGCTGGTTGCATACCTATCCCTCCTACATGAGTTATGTTTTACTGGAAGTTTTCTTAGGTGCTAGTGATGCTCTTCCTATTGCAAAGGAAGGAGGAGAAGATGCAGAGGCGAGAGCTAGGACTGTGAAGAGTGAAACTTGCAGGACATTTGGAGATGTTCTTGTTGACAGGACTTCGTGAGGTCATTCAGAAACTGGATTGGGTTTCTCTGTCTCTGCTCTGCAGTTCTTACAGGGTATGGATTTTGCCCATGTTGTCAAAAGCGTTCCGCACCATCACACCTGGTTGCAGATAGAGGGTTGGGGGAAAAGGAGTGAAAGGTGAATAACTTTACTTTGAAAACATTACACAGAAGTCATACGTAGTACTTCTGTTTACATTTCATTTGACAGAAGTTAGTAACATGGTTACATCGAGATTCAAGGTTTGCTGTTTGGCCATGGGTGCCCCTAAAAATCACGGTGGTAATGTCTATTACTAAAATAAAAATGGGGAGAATAGATATTTGAAGACAATTCATATTATCTGCTAAAAGTTTGATTGCTTCTGAGCATTCTTTTCACCCATAAAGATATACCATCTTGTTCAAAAGCATTTGATTGATCCTAACTGAGAATTAAATACGTAGTATCAACCCCTTATAATGTTACTGTTGATGTTATCCAACGTAAATATTCTCAGGTATACTTCACTGCAGGGTAATTAATTAATCTATAACATTTAACTTTTGAAATTTGAGTCTCAGTAGTTCACAAGTATGTTTCTTATATAGCAACTCCATTTACACATATATTTTTGTCCCAGTGAAAAAAGATTCTTAAATGAAGAATTGTATATCGCATCATTAAGATTTGGCATGATTTTAAAGTTTATCAACTCCAGAGATGAGGGACTACATTTGGATAAGAACTATTTGTTCTCAAATGATCATTTTACATTGGTAGTATGAAAATTAGTTATGAGAATAGCATGAACAAAATTCATACCTTGTTTTTTAATTTATTCTCTTATTTCCTGAAGAATATTTCCAGACTTCAAAAACTACACTAACAACATTATTTGCATATTAAGTGTTAATCAATTCTAAATTATGAAATACATCTTAAGTGATACATCTTAAGTGGAGAATATTCTCTTTATCTACAGGTTACTGGTCATAAAGCTGAGAACATCAGCTCCTGTGAGATACATTAATTATAACTCACAAACATTATTCTTTGTGCCAGGTTTATAATTGGGCCCGTTTATTTCTCAGGATGTACTAGAGCAGCTGTGGGTTATAACTGAGAGAAGACATCTTTGAATTTTTCACTGTTGCTTGGCAATTGCCTGATTTTTTCTTTGATATTCCCTCATATAAGGATTCCAGTTAAAAATATGATGTTTTCATTCTTCCCTGTGTATTAATCCTAAAATCACTGTTTTAAAGGTTTCAACCCAAAGGCAAGCTATTTTCTTCCAGTTAATTTATAATAATAGAGTGAATTTATTCTCATGAAGCAGAGGCATAGTATGCTAATAAATATACAATCTGACTTTTCTGGCTTTAGAAGCAGAAACGTATTTAGACACCAGTATGGACAGATGATTGATAAAATTATTGTTACACAACAGTTCATTTCGATAAGCAAGAAAGCGCCTCAAGTTCTCTTTATGTTTGTGTATTATCCTTGTTTTTTATAAACATGACATACAGATGGAAAGACCAAAAAGAGCTCATTAATAAATGAGGGCTCTCCCTCCACCTTCGAATAAACGTCATCCTGGGTTTAAAAACAGTTATGTAAAGAACTTTATTCATATTTTAATCAAGAAGAACAGCAATTCCATTTCAATTGTTCTATAATTTTCTCTCATAAAATATGTAATATCATTATTGAATCACAGTTAAAAGGCTTAAAAACATCTTTGGAAAATTCAACTGATTTAGCCATTATGATAAACACTCATTTTTACACTGAGACTTGTCCATGTAACAGGCGTGGTCTTTCAACTGGACTTTACATGGAAAAAGCCAAGATCTTAAAAAATCCAATGGAATGTTTCCCATTGAACACTATAAGCCAGACAAGGTTGTAAGAAATAAATTTATAATTTGTTAACACAATATCTTGATTCCATCTTATAGTAAATAGAGTTAACCAGCATGACTAATATAACAGTTATATCCCATTTATATTTTTAATCTCAGCATTTAGTGCTGTCACATGTTTTGGTGAATAAATGAATTAGCACTTCATATACATATACTCTGTAGGTATTGAAAGAGCATTTGTTCAAAAATAATATATGGCCTACAAAGAAATTCTAACTGTTATCATATATATGTCTGTACATATATATATGTACATATACATGCACATTTACATGCATGTATATGTATTTCAAAAATAGTCATGTAATATTCATATAAAATATTCATGTAAAAAATAGCTTGGCCTAATTTTCTTCTCATTCTGAATGTAGAGATCAGTAGTGAAGCTGAGCTGGTAAGAGATTTTTATAACCTTTCAGTAAAGCACATCAGTGTAAAAGAACTAAATTAAAATCATTGTTTGGCGACCTTTCCCTTACATTTCAAATATTTCTTCCATGGTGTTTGTCAATGACTCATATACCCAGATTGCGGTGTTAGAATAGTCAGATTTTTTTTATTAATGAAATTCAAAGAATAAAAGAGTAAGATATGTCACAATTTTCTGAAACAGTTAGAACACATCGATATGAGAGTCTATTGAGTGAGTCTCTCTCAATAGCCACTGTTTTTTAGTTCCTATAAGCAATAGATTTAGTGATACGATTAACCCATCTAAGTAGATCCTTTTGTCTTGATAGCAGGTCTCCCACGCATGTGATGGGTGTGGAGAGGGTGATAGACGATCTCAGGGAACTTTTTCACACAAATAGTCCAATAGCACCCACTCTTTGATAATATTCTCTTGTAGGCAGTATGTTCCCATCATTTGACAGTTACTTTTGCTTGGTTATTAGAACTCAGGGTACACTCACCATGCCGTGATCCAAAAGTCTTGGGGATATTTTAGGAAAACATCAGCAACATATATGTATAGAAAGAGGTATAGAAATATATAGAAAGTCTTTCACTGATTAATCATTTGCTATGATTTTTACAGAGAAGTTCTGGCCTTATTTGGGGGGCTTTCCCTGGGATATAGCTGATAAATAATTTATGAAGCAAAACTTTAGTAAGTGCCTGATTCATTCCTAGTAGTAGAATTCCTCTTCTCTTAAATAGATCAGTCTGATGGAAGTTTTCTTTTCTTTTTTAAATTTCAGTCACTAACGTAGTCTCATAGGCAATTAATAATAAGGTTTTTTTAAATATACATTTTAAGACTTTTAAGCATTTCTTCCTATCTGTGCTTTATTTTTAGACAAAGTAGTGATTCTGAAGACATGGATTTCTATTTCTATAATTTTTTATCATGTCATTTCTGAATTAGTTTAATATTTTTATGTATTTTAAAATAAATTTAGATATAAAAGTAGAATAGGGTACATAACCAAAAATGATGCCCAATAAAGACAGGTCTCTATAGGAACCAGAATATATGCAGATATCTGGTAGGTAGGAAAAAGGGACACATTTCACTTTAACAGGAAAAAAAAAAAGGAAGATGGGTGCCAAGACACATAGCTAGGTAGTGAGTGGGTAGGATTTGTGGGAATTTGTGAGACCCATAATCTGATCTCCTCATGCAAACTTCTCTATTATAGGTAGCAAAGGATGCAGAACAAAATAATACACAATACTGTCTAAAACAGTACTCAAATATTTTCGAGAACTGAAAATATGTACTCCAGTAGCAATACTAATATTTAGTATAAGAGCCTTAAAGCAGTCATTCAGCCTCCTGCGGTCATGTGGACTTTACTAACTGTTCCCTCCCTACCAGCACTGAGGAGATGACACTCTTGTGTTGGGTGCCAAGTTGAAGCACAATTACTGTCCTGTCAATGTATTGGCAGCTCAAATTGCACATTTCTATACTTTGAATGGATAAGGGCACATTTCTATACTTTGAATGAAGAATATGCCTCCTTTCATGCTAGACCGTATTATGGTCAAGAGACTTTCCTTCAGAAAAATAAGTAAGGCTTAAGCCGGTTATCACTGAGTTTATTGAAACGAATAAACCATAGCTTCAGGCAAAAGTCTATACAAATCAGTTTGATAAATCTAATTACCACTTTTTAAAACACCTTTGGGCCACTTTGAAATAGAGTCCAAGCACCATACAATGAATGGCTGACTCTCCCTAAAAGGCACTGAGACATTGATTTAATTGAACTTTTTCCAAAGACAGAGCAGTTTCAATTTTTCTTAGTTTCCTAAATTATGGGGAAAAGCAGAATTCAAGCATGCCCTGACAGTCTCATTTCAACTCTTAAAACCTCCAATGCCTGATAATTAGCATCTTCAGTCTCATTAGCTGGAAGGTTTAGTAGCTTCAGATCACACTTTCTTTCGAGCTTAACTCTATTAAATTGCAAGATATGTTAATACACAACGAGCCTGGTTTGTGAAGATAGTCCTGCAGCTCTCAGGCTAATGCGTCGCCGCATAAACCACTGTCTGGTTTGTTTTAGCAGCTGTCCCCGTGCCTACCCACGCCATCGTCCACCTCCTGCCTGCCCCTCATCGTGTGAGTTACAGGTGCCTTTTCATAAAACTAAATTGTGTTTATACCAGTCATTATACTTTTGTGTGTAATTTTTGGCACACCAAAATTTCTTATAACCTGTTTTTATGGCTTATCACAGTATCACTCCAGCTTCCAATTGCCTATCACTCTGTTATTCAATATTAATTCAGTCTTTAACCAAACATAGCCACTCATATAATGGTGGGGATGTATTGTAATTTTGAAAGTAAACTTCATTAACGTACAGTACCCATTTAGAAAACTATGTAAATCATAATATATAGAGATCAATACATTTTCATAATTGAAATATATTTGTGTGATCAGCATCCAAAACAAGAAACATTAGGAACACTCCAGAAGCTCTTTTTATGACCCATTCACAAAGCTGTCCCCACCAAGGGTAACTGGCATCCAGACTGATAAAAGCCTGTTTTGAATTTTATATTGGAATCATGGTGTATACTTTTTTATATCTGTGTACTGTCTCTAAACATTACATTTGTAAGATTCATTCAAGTTATTGCTTATGCCTACAGTTCCTCTTTACCAGGTTTGAGTTCTCAGCTCTTCTTTATTATTGTTTGAAACATACCTGTTTAAAATGCTATTTTCTAGGTCCAACTACATTTTCTGCCGACCTCGCCACTGTAATTCTTGAACATTCCGAAATCCTAGCTTGAAGGCTTCTTCTTCTGGGACACAATCTTGTCACCTTTCTTTTGTCACCTCTGTTGTCAGCCGGAGGGAAGCTCTTGTTATTCTAAATGAGCATAAACTATTTATGGCAATATTGTACTGTGTACATTCTGCTAAGTTTCTTTCCTTTTTTTCGTATCGTTTATTATAAATCACTGTTCTAGATAATAGAAGACAGACGACTGAATCAAGACAAGCGAAAGCACGTTACAGTTGGCAATTGTACAGTTATTTTTATTGCATCTTTTCCCACTAATAGACTCTAGGCACAGGATTAAAATAATATCATCATTAAAAGCAAGGCATGACTTACAGCGCACCAAAGATGTGGATGTGGATATATTATAATATTAGCATTCTCCCATGAATTGTTAAATTCCCTATAAATGAATCCCAGTCTAGTCAGCATTTGCTTATGGATGTTCCCCTATCTATTTTTTCCCCCATCATTGGACCAGATTCAGCCCAAATGGCCCCTGTAAATATTTTGATCATGTCATCGAGACATGATAGACCTTCCTCCCCCAAATATGGTTCAGATATTATAGCTGACGGTACTATATACATATTAAAGAATATAATGATATTTCTCATTTGCATAATGAGAATTTTTGGAGGGAGCAAGGCAAGGTCCCAAACAGGTGAAAAAATGACTTCAGAGAGAAGGGAAGGGAGCTTGGGGGTTTGATGGTCGGTAGAATGTAGAGCTGGGGTGATGGTCCCCACACGCATGCTGGGACTTGCATGGTTTGGACTTTCTGCTAATATCATGTCAACTTGCCCTGGTTTGGGAGAAAGGGAAAGAAATAGAAGTGTTGAGGCTCGAAATCTGCAAGCAGTCAAATATTAAAAATGGAGTCAGATTCTGTTTCAGTAAACTTCTTTATTATAACATCTCGAAAATTCATCATCTTTATGCCACCACTCTTTGTTTCCAGTATCCATCGCAAAATAGTGATCATATTTTTTACCGAAAGTAGTTTTTGATTCAGTGTTTCTGATGACTCAACCTCAGGAATGACGTGAAAATTGTTATGGAGGAGAATAGGGATTATTAATCCAGAGAAGTAGGTAAAGAGATTGAAAGAAATCTGTGGGGTTGTGTGTTCAAGGACATTTGACTTTTAGCAACTGTAACTGAGACTGATAGAGAGAAATAGAATAAAAAAAATCTTTATTTTTGCGATAGAGTGTCAATAGAGAATCTAAATAATAATTCAGGGTATAGTTGTAGAAATGGTGAGCAGTTCATAGATTTGGGCTTTTTTTTGCATGAGTTAATACAAATGTGTCCTTTGTTTTTGGCAAACAATAGAAAAATAGCATTTTTGGGTTCCCGTTTGTTTGTGTCTATGTGTACCAGATTCTAGTGAGAAAGGAGAGAAACAAATGATGGTAAAAAGGTTATGCCATCTCCTTCCCAATCCTGAACTCGGTGATAGTTTTTTGTTGTTGTTGTTGCCGTTATGTTATTAGTCTTGGCTTTTTGAATTTTGGGTTTTTCAGTGATAGTTTTGAATCAGTGGTGTCAGATAAATGTTTACAATCTCATCCCACTCAAAAAGAAAGAATCATATGGAACCTTATTTGTATCATAGGCTTATTTCCATGGTGTGAATAGTCTCACCATAGTCTGTTTCAAACAGTCAACATGATCTTCACTCTCTCAGATCTTCAGGGATTTGAAATTATGAGACAAAGTAGCTGATAAATATTTTCCAAGATTCTGACATAAAGCAGCATTTCTGCAGAGCTTACATGCCAGAGGCTTACCCAGAGCTGTGAGCCAGCTGGCTGATCCTGTCCTGGGGCCTCCAGCATCTACCTGCTGCCTGCCGCAGCACTGACCGAATGGGTTCTCCTCTGGTGGAGGCCACATGGAAAACCATCACGAGGATAGTGAAGCAGAAAAACACAATCCGGCTCCCGCCTGAGTACCACCTAGGTATAACCCTGCTGACCCCGCCAATACCTGGGATAGGCAGGCAAGCCCTGCGGGAGACTTGGGAACAATTGAGGCTAAAACAGTGCATTTATAATGCCGATTTTGAATCCGCAGATTGGCGACGGGGTGTTTGAACAGGAAAAGCTACTGGCATGACTATTAACTAAAAACAATTGGAAAACAACTATGAATAGGTAGATGAAAGTTAAACTTTAGATTCAGAATATGAATATAATCCTAATTGCAATGAAGAATGCATGTTCTTTATCATGACTAATACTCACAATGCACAGTAAGGACTATTTATAAATGTGAAGGTTTTATCTGATACTTGACTTAAACTTGGTGACATAGCTTTAATTTTCACAATTCATTCTATATGTAGCATATCCATTTGTTCATGAACTTACATGATTGCTTATTATTTAAATAATAAAAGAAAGCCAAACATGAGTTGCAGCGATTTTTATCCTTTCGTTGCCATTAACTATGTCAATTAAGCTCTGGGCAATGAAAAAATTAAGTGGCGACAGAATAATTAATAGGCGTGTTTTGTTTACGTGACAGGACGTCTGTTGGGAGCCTTCCGTATGCAGCATGTGCTCCCTAAAGATGCTCCTGTCACGCCTCTGTGCCACAGTTCTTCGTTTAAGGCATTGACCTTCAAGGTTGTAATGTGCCTATTCTACTTTCGGTATTGAAATAGTTAAAGAAGGACTACAACAGCAAAAAAATATATATATTTTTCTTTCTTTCTCTTCTTTATTCATGGTCTGTTTCTTTCCTTGCTTCCTTCCTCCCTCTCTCCCTTCCTTTCTTCCCTCCTTCCTCCGATAAGGGAAACACATCCCCAAGGATGTTTGCCATCTCACTAGCCAAAACCGTGAACACAAACACTCCTAAATTCAAAGAGAGGCTCAGGCGGTTGCTTTCCCGCCGCTCCAGTAGAACAAAGCAAGGAGGGAGGCTCAAATAGGAGTTGAGGAAGCCAATTTGCAGTATCGGTCACGTGGATCTCATGTCAGTCTTAGCTGTTTGTTCCGGATCCGAATCCTGTGTTCTGAGTACACAGACAAAGAAAAAGAAAGCATAATTACTGAAGCTACAGAAGTGAAATACTGCTTTAACTTCAGACGATCAACAGAAGGTCCCAATTGCAAGACGATCAAAATTGTTAATTTTGCCTTCTCGGTTAATTCATCTTGTATGCTTCTGCAGCGGTCCCTATCTTCACAAAACTGTGATTAGAAAGGTGTTCTCTAATTTCTTCACCTGACTTTAGCTGTCAGCGTTTCAGTTTATGTGGAATTGAATTTTGCGTGTAAAGCAAGGACCTGATTTCCCTTTCATTTCCTCATGGATATCTAAGCAGTTGCTCCAGAGCAATCACTTCCGAGATTTCCAATATTATAATTGTTGCATAGCAGTGTTCACTGTATGTTCCATCTCTTTCTGAATTTCTGTAGTGATCTATATTTTAATGGGCAAATCCATGAGGCAATAGCACGGTGCTAAGTACAATCATTTTGTAATAAATTTCAGTATCAGGTAAGGTTAGCCATTCCGACATATTCTTTTTACAAACTATTTTTAGATATGGACTTCTTTATTTAAATTTTGTAAATATTTTATGAAAAAATCTTTCAAAGGTATCGTTTGGATTTACATTGGATGTATACAGTGATTTGGAGAAAAAACTAATGTGTTTAAAATAGTGTTCTCCTTGGCAAAACATTTGGCTGACTTTTGTCAATTGTATCATGGAAGACAGAACCCATACCTACCACACTGGAATGTTAGTGGAAATGATAATGTAAATTAAGAGCATTTGTATGTTTTTGTTACTTCTTCCCAATTTAAACACAATCCTGCAAGAGAAATGCAAACGGACTAGACATACTGTCTCCAGTTGTGTGAAATGGAGAAAAAGCTTTGCTGAAGCTGCTTGTGGCCTACAATCTGCTCTGATGGAGAATTTAGAGATTTGGAGCCTTTTGGCTCCAGATTACAAGGTAAAGCAATTAAAAGCAGTAGTCCCAAAATGATAAATGTTTAGCCTAAACCTCTTCTAGACACATCTTCTGTTATCAGTTTTCTGCCTTGTACTTGGGGCCAGCACAGAGTGAGTCAGCATGTGAGGGGTCATGAGGTCCCCCCACAAGGTGCTTGTTTCATATAAGCACAATCAAATTGAGAGACAGAGAGGGATGAGCAGAGAACAGATACTGCTAAATATAAGACAAAACCCTCAGGCTTAATAACTATGTGTAGACATGATCTATAGTTGCTTGTACATAGAAATAACCAGAAACAAATAGACGATCCTTTTATATTTTTTAGGAACTGTATTGCCAAGGATAGCATTGTCAAGACAAGAAGAGAAAAAGCTGACCTGCGAAATTTAAAATTGTTCCACTCTCTGAACACAAGTAGGAAATAAGCCACACAAGTTGTGCATCACCGAAGTGACAGCCCACTTGAGCATTCACGTCTTTCAACTCTGGACAAGGTATGACCTTTGGAATAATGCTTCTCTGCCACAGTCTTTATTTTCTCTTTTAGGAGCTACAGTTAGCCATTTTTACATCTTCTCATTCTATCTTCTGTGCCCTACAAAATCTCTGGGTTCTTTCTATATTTGAATATCTCTGTGGTTCATTTAAATTAATTGAACATAACTTCTAGTCACATATATTTCCAGTGTGTCTACCTTCTCTAAATTTTTGGTTTTAAATCTTATTTTTTTTTGAGTGCGTGTCTGTGCAAAATACTATGTTTAATTTCATCTCACAGGTGCTTTTACGATCTTTTATTCCTTTCTCATTTTTGTGATTCCTTTGTTTATTTCATATGTATTTCCTACATAATAAGTTCATATTCCATATTTAGCAATTGTACCATCTTAAATATTTGGGGAACTAAATCTGAGGTTTGCTGTTTCACACCTTAGTTTTCGGAAAATAGTAATGAAATGGTTCTTTCTTTCACCTTTGCTTACTGCCTTAGTGTTTCTGCTCTAATTCTAGTGACTTGCTTGTCATATTATTTCTTTTTAACTAACGTTACTTTTATTTTTATTTTGGGGGTCAGTTAAAGAAGTTCATAATGTACTAAGTTCTACGTGTTGCCATTTATGTAGTGTATACATGCATGTTAGTGGGATGTCTCTTTAGGGTATCCAGTTTACCTTAAGGCTACCAACAGTCTATTGCTTTCTGCCTAATCATATTATAAACTATATAAATTCATTTTATCTAAATTATTTCATCTAATTAACTTTAAAAATAAGTTAGTGCACATACAAGGATCCCTATTACCCACTATGAACTCTGCTTAATGCCAATTATACAAAGTTATTTTAAAAAGCTGTCTTAATACTTATAATGGGAAAGTTCACATGGAGTGACAAGTACGAGATTAATAAAATAAAGATTACAAATTGAAATAAAAAGACAAAATATAGCACAATATTAAAATGGTGATGGCTGTAGTATTTTTTGTTGTTTACAACTGAAAACTGATGAGGTTTAAACTAAGCACAATAGAAGTTCAGGAAAAGAATGTATATTTGCCTATAGGGGTAAGGAAGGCTTCACAGGAGTAGTATAGATTGAGGAAAAATAAATCAAATGAAGATAAGTTAGTCATTCAGAGTCAAGTGGATGTATAGGTTTCATAGCACAGACAGGTCACACATTGGACCATTTCTTTTGTATCATTTCATCAAAGGAGAATTACTAAGTAATTTGGGTTGCCATTAAGAGCCAGTATGACAGTTAGTAAGGACAGTAAAGAGTGATTTGAGATAACCTCAAAAGCAGGTGATGAAACTTGTACATAGTGGAATCAGGATAGAGATGGAGGGGGCAGATTATTAGCAACTGGTTAAATATTGAAGAGAAATGCCATCCAGGGTGGTTTCTAGTTTGTACTCAGGGTACGTGAGTGAAGGAGGTTGTCATTCATTGGAAATACAGGAGAAAGAAGCAGATCCGTGAAGGTGTTTAGTTTTGGATTGGGTTGGAGGTATTCATGAACATTCAGGAGAGGATGTTTAGTAATTAATTAAATATATAGAAATATAATTTAGTGTTAAGTGAGCTAAAGTGATATGACAATTATTCATTATTAAGTTTTTAAAACATTTATTTTATTTATGTTTTATTATTAAAATTATTGCGATGACATTGATCAACAAAATTCAACAAGTTTCAAGTGTATACTTCAATAATTTGTCATGAGAGGTGACAATATATTTGTGTGTGTATGCAGTATGTGTGACAATAATTTGTCACACATACTGCATACACACACAAATATATTGCATTGTGTGTTCACCTCTCATAGTTAGATTTCCTTCCATCACCTCATATCTGACCCCTTTTACCCCTGTCTACTTCCCCCCTCCCGCCTTCCCTCTGGCATTTTTAAGTTTTCGCATGGGTTTTCTTTGGAGAGTGTATAAAATATGAAGTCATGAGGCAGAGTCTTGGGCAAGCCAGTACTTACAGACAGACAATACAAAGGGAGCCAATAGAGGACAGTTACCATTAAATGATTATTTTCCTTCCAATTCTTAGTCTAATCATTATATTTTACATTCGTATAATCTTAAAATGACTAGTTTAATTTTAGATACATATCTGTAACCAAAACATGGATCTTTCCTCTGGTTGCCAAATCGCTTATTTACTTCTTTAGAATCAGTGTGTCGAAGATGTTTGATCATGCTATTTTAAGAAATCGTTTTATCACGCTAAAAATTAAACAAGTAAGTAGTCTTTCGAACAAAGCAAAGCCTATACTATGCACTCGGATTTTGAAAAAGAGATAAGATTTTCTAACATTCCTAGTTTTGACTGTCACCCTGCTTGTAGTGAGTCTCTGTCCCCTATTGCTCATCATAGGTGTGTCTGGGTTTAATGTTTGCAATCCCTGTATGTGATAAAAATCCAGTTGTATTTTCTGTTTCTCTTCTTTTTAGAACATGCTTTATACGTAATTATCTTTATTTCCTAATTCTAAAGTCACATAATTTGTTGTCTCTTAGCAACAGACTGGAGAGGCTACCAGATGTATTTATTTTTGTGCTTGATTTCCGAAGTGAAGTAGACAAACTGTATATCATTCAAGAAGTGCCTGAAACTACTTCTTTATGGTCAACAGGACTATTGCAATGGCTGAATAAAAAAGGTTAATGTATTTTATTTTGATTATTTTTTTAGAAATTCTAAAATGTTTAATCATACATATTATTTAAAAAAAAAATTGAGGGTTGAAACCACTCTCCCCATCAAAATTTTAAAAATGAACTCAGAGTAATACAGAAGAATGATTAAGTAAGACTTAATTTAGCTGGAGTGCTCGCTGAACGTGATATTTGAGAGATAAGGGAATAAAGTTCCTTTAAAATGAATAGTCTCTGCTATTAAGTTCACCCCTAGGAATCTATGAATGTATTTGCAAATCTAATGACTTTCTTTCCTGATTCCTCTTGGTAAAAAATAAACTTCAATTCACTTTAAGTAGAAAACTTACTAACTGGAGCATCCAAAGATATAACTCAAAACTCTAAAACTGATTTAGTAGTAACTTATTTTTCCCTCAAGATCAGGACTGCTTTGATTTGAAAGCTGTACTGAGAGAGAGAGAGCAGAGACTGTGTATCAGTTTGCGTATTACTTCCATGGTAGTCACTGTAACAAATTGCCACAAATCGAAGAGCTTAAAACAACACAGATTTATTCTCTTATAGTCTTGAGGTCTGAGTCTTAGGAGCTAAAGTCAAGGTGTCAAGCAGAGAGAGCTCTTTGCTTCTGAAGGCTCTGAGGGGGACATCCGTTGCCTGCTTTTTTTTTTTTTTTTTTTTTCTTTTACTGGCTGTCTGTATTCCTTGGTGTCCTTTCTGACACCTTCACATTATATCTTCACTCTCTGCATCTGTCATCACACTGCTTTCTTCTCTGGTTCTGACCCCTCCCGGGTCTCTCCTGTAAGGGGCATGGCGATGCATGATTCCTGGGGCTGATTCGGGTAATCCAGGTGATCTCCTATATCAAGGCCTTTACACAAACACATCCGCAAAATCCCTTTGGCCGCGTGAGGGAACCCTGACAGGTTCCTGGATTCAGGTATGGGTGTGTTTGGGGTGAGAATGGCATTATTCAGGCAACAGCAGTTGATGTGTTCTCTTTCTGCCCACTTTAAATTTCTTCTCTCTCCCAAGTGTCTTTTTCTCTCAAAATTTTTTCTATATGTCCCTTTGTATATGTTTGATGTGATGGAGGGTTCTTAGACTTGAGAAACCAGCTTTTCTAATCTTTAAAATAAAAAACTGCACATGGCTATTTAGCACTACATTTTGAATTTTCACATGTGTTTTACTTTGGTCCCTAGTTGTAAAGAAATGTTGGGGGCTAGAGTAGAGTTGTCAGATAAGATACAGGACACTCAGTTAAAATGAAATTTCAGATTAAAATAATATATATATATATATATATATATATATATATATATATATTTTCCTATAAGTATATCCTAACTATTGCAATACTTATACCTAAAAAATAGTTTTTATTTTTTAATCTGAAATTTAGATTTAAAGGTATACGTCCCCCCACCCCCTTTTCCCTTTTTTGCTAAATCTGGCAACCCTGAACTCCCTCATGGTGAATGAATAGGATGTGTGTGGTCGACGATGTTATGGAAGCCGTAGTTACATTTTATAGGGGCTACGAGGCCGATGTAAAATGTTTGCATATTTTCTATGTGCCATTCAAAGCAAATGGAAGGTTTAAAGCATTAAAGCGCTAGATGTAATATTACTTATGTTTCAAGATAATTGCACTGCTGTCTTTGTGGAAGATAGATCATAAAAGGGTACGCTTGAAAGCAAGGGGACAGTAGGAGTAGCTGTCCAGCCAGTTTTGGCGAGACATGATGGTGACCTGAATTTAGGAGGTAATGAAAGTGGGGCAAAATGTCATTCAGTTGGGGACAAGTATTCCGAGTCAATTGGGAGCCTGATGGTAGTGGGCTGGAGGATAACCGAAAAACGTAGGTTCAAACAGGATAAACAGAAGATTAGGAAAAGCTTCCAAGCACTTGACTTTTCATATTAACTCACTGTTATGACTGCCATTCATATGTCCTTTTATACAGGGTAATTATTTGAATGCTTAGGTAATTTTATCTTCAAATAATCTGTTACCATATATGTCATAGGTTCAGACTAATATTTAAATATATATTTTATTGGCACCATTGGAGTTTTGCTATAATTATTTCAGTATAAAACAGCTTATGAGTGCATCAGATTCCCTAATATAATTCTTACAACCCATTAATACTGTCTCCTCAGTTAATAAGATTATTGAAATCTGATGCCTAAAAGTTATAAAAGAAACTGTAGTACCCTTTTCTTTTCTGAGATTCATCTAATCATTCAGCTGAGAAAGCTGTGTGCTGCAGTAATGAAACATCACATTTCACTTAGGTCTTTATAAAGCTTTGCCTGTGTCTCTTTACCTGTGACCATAAGTTAAGACTTTCTTTTCTATCTAATTTTGTTTTGACATCTGCCAGTTACACCAAATGCCCAAACTAGTCTTACTTGAAACTGTGGTTTATAAAATGTTGATTAGAATCTATGTCCTATCAGACCGTATCTAACTCTTACAACAGGATTGCAATAATTATTCTCATTATATGGATGACAAAACTGAGACTTAGAAAAATTAAGAAATCCAGCTAGTAAAGAGTGGTACCAGAATTTCAGTTAAGATATTTCCACCATGTATATTTGGACTGCCTGCCTACTTGATCTCATGGATTTCATTACATCTAGTTTATTTAATAAAAAAAGGACCATGGAACTGTTGCCTATAGATATGGAATGAATTTCTGTCCACCCTTACTAAAACTTAAGATTTTCAAAACTTCAAACAATACAATTTTAAAATGTTCCTTTAGCTTTCTTAGATTTGTAGATTCCTTTCATAAATCATATTATTATAAAAAAAATTTTTCTGTGTTAAAGATTCAGTCGACATAGAAATGAGGTGACTTTAGCCTTAAGAGACTTGTTAATCATATATTCACCTACTCACCAACAAACCAATGCTATTAATAGAAAGGGTGATTTATTAAGAACTAATAATTTAAAAGAATATAAAGAATAGTGCATCTGTCTCTTTATGGAATCAACTTAAACTTTATGTTGTTGGTTAAAATAAAGTAATAAGGCATACCGATCAATTCAAATACTTATTATGAGTCTACTCTAGGTAATATCATTGATTTTTTAAGCATAAAATATATTAGTCAAATAAAAGTATGCTTTTTCACTAAATATCAAAGGAGAGTTTAAAAGTCTATTCACAACAAATAGGCATATAGAGTTAATGGACCATGGTCCGTACAATCCATCACTTGTCACATAGCTGCTATCTAGTGATACAGTCAGCAAGTGCTTTCAGATACAGTACACAGCACTGTTTCACTGAGAACTCTCACCTCAATATGTCATCACACAGGTATTTAAACATCAGAAAAGATGTAGAAAACCTTCAAGTGGTTTTGAACTTACAAAGCCTGACAAAAGATTTATATACTTTACAGATTTGTTTTCTTCTAGCTCAGTACACAATCTCAGACTATATTAACCCATCAACAATTCTTCTTTAAAGGTTGTAAATAAACTGTAGTCAGGGATTTTACTACATGTTGCATTGGCTAGTTAAATGAATGAGTGCCCTGATTTAAAAGAAGATGAAAAAAACGTGTAACTTCCAGGCTACAGAGATAAGCTTCCTGCTCAGTATCTCTTGTTAAGATACATAATTTTGAGTTTTAAAATTAAAGTCATTTCCCTTTAAATAATGTGATTTTCTGCATCAACACTCCCTAAAAGCAGTGATCTAAAAGTTATAGATGGGCTCCGAATGAATTTAAATTGAAATTTGATTTATATAGTGTGAAAAAATTTTACTTCTAAAATAATCTATTTTGGTTCAATGTGCTAAGGCTAAGGATTGTTATATAAGGCCCACGTGTGATTTCTTGTACAGCAAATGTAACTGTGATTTGGAGGAATTGTTGGTCCTCTGATTGTTAAATTGGAAGGAGGTTGATTAATATCCATGCCCCTGGGGTCAAGATATTGTTTTGTCAGCATCTATGGCTAGAACTAGAGAATCATTTTTTAGTTAATGCAACATTGATTCAAAATCAAAAGAATGCAGATTCACAGAATACACAAGAGTAATACAACACATGATTTAGATAATGGCATCTATTATTTTTCATAAGTTTATAATTTATGTGCTTTCACATGGTATCTTCATCACATCAATAATATTAATATACGCACTATTGGTGAGGTAGGGAGCATTATGAGAAGGTGAATTCAATCGGTCCCTCTGTTTAGAGAATTTAACTTCCTGAATACATTTTATTTAATTGTTAGAGTTTAATAAACTGAATGAACAGGTAGTATAATTTCCATTTCATAGAAAAAGCAGAAGACTAGTTAAAATGTCGATTGGACCCAGTGAACACAAGTAGATATTTAGCTAAAAGAGTACACAGTCTTTGATACTTGGTCCTGTTTTCATTTATTTTATTACATTGTCTACCAAGAAAATTCTTACTCCTTTTCAGAAAACACTTTCTATATGTCTAATAAAAATATAATACAAGCAAAATCATCTGTACTTGAAAGCATATTACTGTATACCTGTTCATAAATTCTTATATGATAATATAACCAGTTAATAACTGGACAAGATGCTTACTTTAGACTATTAGAATTTGTAGAAGTATCCAGAAATTAGAGTTGGGATTAATAAAGAAATTAAAACGAACAATCAAAAACCTTAGTGTTTTATAATTTTATGGGTATTTTTAAAAGCTTTATGTTTAGAATGGTTTTTATTATATAGATAACACAAATAAGACTTTTTTAAGTGTGAAAAAGGAAGTGACTTAGAACATATGAATACCACTTTATTTCCATAGAACACTAACTATATTAAGATTTCCTTTTCTATAGTGTTAGCATAATTGCACTAAAAATAAAACATTGAAGAAAATATAACAAAAAAGAAAGCTTTTTGACGATACCTAATATAAAATGCTATTTCATAGTTATGTATAATAAAAAAATTAAAAAAGGATGTCTTAACTTTTAGTATTTAGAAAACATACTTTTTTTTATCTTGATATGATTTCCTTGACTTTGAAAAGTCTGATTCTTTTGAAATCTAAATTTATATTAGAAAATGTTTTACACGTATAACTCCCCTTGGAATGATGAAAGCGTATTTTTCATTATTACTGCCCAAATGGACTGAGACAGCATGCTATTAATCATTCTGCCCATCAGTTCACTTAAAAGCAACAATATCAACATTCCTACCTTCCGACCAAGATTCCAAAGCATCAACTCATTCGACCATTAGAGAAGAATAAAGAAAACAGGAGAACAAAAGTAGACTAATTACATATAAAAATTAAGACAATCTGTGGCACTTCAAAATATAACCAAAGTGACATTTAACTTTTAATCAACTTCGTTTTCCTCTGATATCTGTTTTTTCCTTCAGAATAGTTGTTCCGTCTCTTTCATTTTCTTCCTTTGTTTCTATTTCTGCCTCTCTCTGCCTTCCTCCCTCTGAATATTTTCTCCTCTCTTCTGTTCTCTTCACTCTTTATTTATGGAAGATAACAAGACAGTAAGAAACCGTGTACTTCAAAATCTGTTCTTACAGTTTTTTTTCCACAACAAGCCTACATCGAACTGTTAAATTGTTTTTGTAGGTGGTTGGCATTTTATTTATTTAGGTGTTTGGACAAAAGCATAGTTAGGAAATAGATATTCTGCTGTGAAGGGAGCAATGAGGAATATGTTCTATCTGCGGGGAGGGAGGGGAACGAAAAACAAAAAAAACATCACCTACTTTGTCTAAGAAACACCACCGATTTAATAATAGCTTTTTAGTCTTTAGGTTATATTGAGAAAAACTCATTTGAAAGGAAATTGAAAAAAAGAATACCTTTTAACCAAAAAAAAAAATAGAAAAAAAAGTTATAAAACTCAGAATTATTGGTTCTCCAAGAAATTACATTAAATCAAGGTTACATATATTAAACATAAAGCATATCTATAACTTATTTATTATAAACCATACGATCTATTTGTTCACATCAGTGGAATAAAAATGAGATAGCAAAATGAATTAGTTATGAATCACTGCCTTTTAATGAATGCTAACATTATAGTTATTGATTTTTCCATGATTTTTTTTCTCTAAATTCTAGAGAAAATGTTCTTTAATTTCAGTATAGTTTTATTATTTTATTCTGTGAGTGTACACTTGTGTCATTGGGTGTTCGAGTCTATTAGACTTTGCAGGTATACCCTATTCTAACCTTTAGTTCTGAAGGCCTAATTTTATTTTTCTTATTTAATATTCCTCATTAGTTTAAATATCAAAGATCCTGGTAGCTGAACACTAAAACTAATATCCTCTGGTCATTAAGAAATCTCAACAGGACACGAAGGCAAGGCCAAAGGGAAGGTAACTAAAAATCGCATGAGGTAATCGATCTTATCTTCAATGATGTTCCGTTTCTGGCAATGTTTGACTAATTTCACATCAACTCTTCCTCTTAAAACTCTTGACAAATTAAAAATATCTTATGCGAAGGCAGTGGACAGGTATAGACAGTGAACATTCTAGGGGCTGCAGTTTAGGATTTGAGAGAAGTGCAGAGTGATAATTGGGTGTTGGGGCCACTCTTTCCTTTGGAATGATTACTGACTCAGAAATGGAAGGCAGTGTCAGTGGGCTGAGAAGCTGAACAGAGGATTCTGCAGTCTCATGGGACCTGAAGACTGTCAGTTTTTCAAGGTATCGACTGGGACTCTGAAAGGTACACACCTTAATGAAAGGTGACGCCTAGCTGGATCACCAGACAACTTCACACCATCTTAGTCTCCAGTGTGACCATGCAGGGACTAGCGACCTGACCCAGGAAACACACATCTTCTCTGAAAGAAGATGACAACCGGAGGCTCAAATGATCTGTATTTTTTATTTAAATAAAGTCCATGATTCAGAAATACACAACTGATCTTAGAAGAATACAACACTTTTGTAAAAATAAGAAAAATTCAAAATATTACTGGTGGGGAGATATTTTTAAAAAGTGTTTTCAGACACAGAGTTTAAAATAATTGACAAATAAATCTAAGATTATAAGGGACAACAAAGAAAATTCTAGCAAAAAATTATAAAGGAGAAGCAAATAGGAATTGCTTAAAAAGCTCTAATAACTTAAATTATAAGTATAATAGATTTAAAAGCAAATAAGAGATAACCAAAAATAATTTTAAAATAATAAAGAGACAATTATATGGAAGATACAGATGACATATCATGAGAAATATAAAACAAAATGCAAAGGATAATAAAAATGTAATTACTGTTGCACAAGAGAAGAGTTAGAATGAGACAGACTCAATTGTTGAAGAAATAATGAGGAAGAAATTTCCAAAATGGGTAATATACCTCAAGTCACACATTAAGCAGGATAAACATTAAAAAAAAAAAAAGCCACATGTAAGCATATAAAAGAAATGCTGCTGAAAATTACGATGTGAGTAGGTTTACGTCTTTGATACTGTTCTTTCTTTTATGTGTCATATCTATTTTTCTTCCTTGGCTTATTCGTTCTTGCCTTATTTTGTGTTCCTTTAAAAATACTTTTTAAAATAGACATTAGAGATTTTTTTAGGCCTTACGATATGCATTCTTGCTTTATCACAGAATTCCATGAATCAATTTTATATCATTTCACCTATAACACAGTCTTACAAGAGTATATTGCCATTGACCTTAGCCTGTTATTTTTTGGCCACTTTTGACCATTATTGCACACCTTCATATATTATCCATCCTATAAAATAGGGTTTTTTTGAAATACAAAATGAGGTATTATTTAATTTCTCACTATTCTATATGATAGTAATAGTTAAATGCACCATCAATGAGGAATAATAAATATATGTCCCAACAAGAAAGGAGTCTACAAGAGGTTAGTTTAATCAACTTGAATGTGAGAAAACAAACTTCACATTACACTGTTGTTTTGAATGGTTTTATTATTTTTGTTTCATCAGTCAATTGTATTTTAAAGAAATTCAAAAATAGAAAAAACAGGCTTTGCATTAATGATGTATTTTGCTATTTCTCATGCTTTTCATTCTTTCATGTTTATTCATATTCTGAAATCTCTTTTCCTTTCACTCATTAAATTCATCTTTTCTAGGAGCCAAATAACTCTTTCTTCAAGATCCTGATATGAAATATTTTAAGCTTGCCTGCCATTTAGTCTGTCACGACTACTGAACACTGTTATTTTTGCCAAGTGCAACACTAAACAATATGTAAATGATTAGATTTGGCTGTTTTCCAATACAACTTTATTTATAAAAGTCAGTGGCCACCTCGTGAGCTATAATTTGCTGATCGTGATCTTTTATGTTATATATTTCAGCATATTTGTAATAACTTTTAAAATTAGTATCTGCTAATGCTGGGATCTATGTCATATCTGCATCTGTTTTTATTCACTTGTTTTTCTTGATGAATCATATATGTCTGCTTCTCCCCATATCATCATATACATATGAAATATATGAAATACATATATATATATATACATATATTTAAAAAGTTATATCAGTAATTATAGATGCAATGTTATGGAAGGTTGGGACTTTATTGTCTTTTATTAAAGAATACTGAATTTTGTTTAGGAAGGCAGGTAATTTGCTGGTAAATGAACTTGATCCTCTTGAAGCTGATATTGAAGCATTGTTAATAAGAGTATACAGGTCCCTTTCTCTAGAGCTAGGGTCGCAATGCTGCTGATGAAGCTCTTTCGGGGATCTTGGCTGAATATCTGGCCTGTTTAGTTTGGTTTTTCCACTCTGGCTTGTGTACGTCTGTTTCTCAGCACAGAATAATTTGTGGAACCTCTATTGAGCTGCCAAATAACCAGTAATTGTTTTGTGCGAAGTCTTTCATACTCTCGCCCTGTGAATATACAAAGGAGTAGTCATCCAAAGAATAAAGTTCCCCCATGCAAATTTTTGAAGCTATATCTATGTCCCCATAAAACTTTACAAACAAAGATGGCTAGCCAATCAATGAACCATCTCTTACCAACCATTTCTCTGGAGCATAAACTTATATGACTCCACATTTCCATCCTTCCTAAAATGTGTTCAAAGCTTGATATTTCTGTATATTAAAAATGTTTCTTGGGGTAAGCTATTTAAGTGTTCTGATACATAAAATAGCTTATTATAGAACAACCTCATAAGGTTGTTGTCAGAATTAAGAGGTAATTCATGTCATGTAGTCCTTAGTACTGGCAAATAACAAAGATAAATAATGCTAACCACTATTATTTATATTATTTCTGTGTTATTTTTTATGCCTCTGTTATTAGTGTTTCATCTCTGACAGGAAATATTATAGTGCCATATTACATTAGGAATGCCTGAGAACCTATTCGATGTTGCAGGATTTGTGGAGCTGTGGTTGAGGAAGACTTTGAGATGCTTTACTCTTTGAAATAGCAAGTATTTAAAATGGGAAATTTTATTTAATGTCAACAAAATACTATTTTTCTTTTTTTTTTGTCTCAACTTTTTATTGGTCTATTTTAACTGTAGAAACTTGGATTCATTTATAAGTTAGAAGAGGATGCTCACTTTTCTTTAACTTTGAACAACTATATTAGCATGATTAATACTATAGTATCTTAGGTAAACGTCATCATTCTTGTTCCCATTCACTCTAAAACATATTAATCTGTAGTGACCAAAAAGAGACTGCACATTATCATTCTTTGTGAAATTCTTTCCACTAGGATGGAAACCATATTGAGTAACCTTCTATGCTTACAAGCCTTTCAAACCCTTACCCAGTATAAATGGCTAATTAATTCCATAGAACATAACAATGTATTTTACAGCCAGAGGAACTTGCCATTACTGTCTCTAACACTGAATAAAAATCACGAGGGCAATATGGAATAATTCACACAGTCAAGAAATACTCAGTTAAAACACATGTAAATTAGCTTGTAAATATGCTCACACAAATAAACACTTCATTTACTTAGTTGGGCAACTTAATTTAAGTCTATACCCCCATGTCAAAATCATATTCTCTCATAAATGAGTTCTGAATAGTTCAGCTAGCTTGTCCTGAGAGTTTTGAGGTGTTCTGCTCTACTCTAATTTGATTGAAAAAATATTTCACTTAAAAGTAGGTAAAAACATATGATGGATTAACTGGCTTTTGAACCATTCATAAATAAGCTTTGGGTTAAGGTAATTCTCAACCTGAAATATCATTCTGGAGATATATGAATATTCATTTTCACAGATATTTAGGATTCAAATTTTCAGTATAAATTCAGATCATGTAATTCAGTTCTGATGTATGTGAACTAAATTTATTAGACAATTATGTTTTTACTCAGTTACATACTTAGTGAAAACATCTAATTATGTGTTCCTAAGTCATCAGTATGGTTTAGTAATTCATAGTCTCTCTCTCACTATATATAATATGATATGTTTATTTCCACATTATGCATTATATCTGGTAGACATATTTATGTGTATATATCTATAATAAATGTGTATTATATAACATTATTTACACATATATTTATCCTATACATTATATAATGTATATATCTATATTAGATACAAAAGTTAATGCATCTAATAGATACATTGATGTCTATCATATATTTACATAAATATATAGAGACAGAGATAAAGATAGAGAGAATTTAATAGATGCCATTCAAAATAAAGATAGTTCAGACAAACTATATTCCCACAGTTACAGCATTGTAGAGATGGTTATAATCTAATAGAGTTTTTTTTTTACCTTATGATTTTATATATTAATCATTTAACCTAAGATGCATTTCTCAAATAATATTAATTACTATTATGCCTTTTAGAAATAGTTGGAGAATCAATGTAAGAACTTCAGGGGTATCAATAATTGCTTCCAAAAGAGGAACTAAATAAACCAAGTAGTTTTATGAACAGGAATCAATACTACTGTCAAGGTCTAGATTATTTCCATGCTCTATAAACTCTTTTTGAGCATATTATAATGGACATGATTGATAAAAGTTATTAGTCTACTTTTCATAAAATGTCATAAGCAAAATAAAATCAGATACAGTAAATTCTGAATCAATATAAAATATTAGACAAAAACTATTATTGCTATTAATATATAAAGTAGACTCTTATTAACTATCTTGAATGGTTAAAGTGTAATTCTATGAAGTTTGGAATTGAATTTGGAAAAAAATGTACTCTGAAAAAAATCATATAAAAGTTAGAATAACAGTTAAATGATCTGAAAAATAAAATTACAATATGACATCTTATTTTAATTATATGAACATTTAAAATTAAATATTCATAGCTCAGAATAATGTAGAGCAATGCATACTCTTATAGTATCCTTGTACTAAATTGTTATGTATTTTTTGTCAGTTGTCAATATTTATCAAAATCTTCAACTAATCTGATAGGAATACCCCATAGTTCTATTTCTTAGAATATATGGCAAAGGCATAATTCAGATAAATGTCTAAATGTATATATGAGGATGGCATTGCAATGTTATATACTTATATAAATATACATATATACACACACATATATATTATTAAATATTTAAGAATTGTATAATTATCAAAATGATAAAAGCTGATATTGTGGGCATACTTGCTATATACTAAGTATTAAAAATTGTTTCATTTAAACTGTATAGCAAGCCTATTTTGTACAGTTATTTTAAATAAGAATCTGAGAATCAGAATAAAACAATTTGCTATATAATATTTAGTGGAAAAGTCACAAGGATTCAATTAAAAAAATCTTTACCTTTTATTAGCCATTTTTATTGTATCTTGATAAAATATTAATACATCAATTAGGCATTTTCTAATGATTATATGCAATACCATACAACCTTTAGAACAAACAAGACTATATAATAGTTTTGGAAAATTCTTATGGTATATAATTCTTACATTACTAAAATATGTTAAATTGAAGATATTGCATAACTCTCTCTATAAACTTTTCTGCCTGAATTTTGGCAACATTACTATGTGTGTGTGGAGTAGAAGGGTGGGGAAGGGGAGAGAGAGAAAAAGAAAGAGGAAGAGAGAGAGAGATGTTTGATTTAAAATCAGCACATCCCTGTCCTTGTAGATCTTGTATTCTTGTGGGGGAAATAGGTAACACTTATAGAAATTATTTAAAATATTCATTTTTACATTTAAAGAGTGTGACCTGGGGAATCGGCATTTTCTAAAGAACACAGAATGATCTGTAAAGACCTTTGGAGCCCGAGTTGCTCAGGATGACTAGGGTGGTCCGGGTGAAAATGGTGATCAGAGAAAGTCTTTTGTGATTAAGGGCCATTTGTGACTTTGAAGAAGTGGATAATGCCATAGGATTGTCTGGGGAAGATCATCTCAAGAAGAAAAAAATAACAAGTTCAAGTCTGATGTGGTTGAAGTCTGATTATGTTCAAACTCTGCAAGAGAGAACTATGCTGAGGGTAAGGAATGAAAGTATGGAAATGGAGCTGTATGTATGGTTAGGTCTTGTAGGGTTTTGTGGACCGTTTATGTGAATGTGGAATTTACTTTGAAATAAGGTACTTTTAATGGGTCTCAAACATAAAGTGCTATGTTCTGACATGTACATAATCTTGGTTCTCAACAAGTAAATGAATGTGTGATATTAATAATTAACTTATACCAATAAAAACTCTGATGTTTATATTCATGCCAAAGTAGTTTATAAAATAATATTATACACACTTTGAAAGTAGAATTAATTTTACTAATTTTACAGATTAACTCAGATATGTGAGTAAACAACAAATTTAATCTCTGATTATTTTTTCCCACTTTTCAAGTTATATATATTAAGTTGTAAATTTAACTTTGCATCATAAATATACTACTAATACTCAGGATACAGCTCCAGACTACAAATATGAAATTTCTTTTACCTAAGTAATTATGATTCAAATATTAAAAAACAGACATGTGATATATGTAAAACAGAACAATTTTAGTAATTAGTCAAATTTTTTTACTTTTTTCTTTTTTATATGTTTACCTTAAACAATGAATTGATCACTTGGTCTTCTCTTTTTTTCTGTATGTATTTTTTTCATTGCTGTTGTGGGAGCATGAATTCATGTATTCATCATTTTTAAAATCTTACCTTACTAAGGCTTCAATTTTTAAATTAGAGTTTCCTTCTTAGAGAAGTTTTAGTTTTAGACAATAAGTGGGCAGAAGGTACAGAGTTCTCCGGTACCCTCTCTCCCCTGTTAGTTTCCTCCTACATTAGAGCGGTGTATTTATTATACCTGATAAGCCAATATTGATACACTGCTATTAACCAAACTCTAGTTTACCTCAAGGTTTCCTCTTTTTGTTGTATATTCCATGGGTTTTGACAAATGTATAATGACAGTGCCATACAGAACAGTTTCACTGCCCTAAAAACCTTATATGCTTCACATATTTATCCTCTTCTTCCTCTATCTCTACCCACCTCCTCGCACAGCTGATCTTTATACTGTCTGCACAATTTCGCCTTTTCCAGAAAGTCATATAGTTGGAATCATATAGTATGTACCCTTCTCTGGTTGACTTCTTTCACTGAGTTATGCGCATTTACGTTTCTTCCATGTCTTTCCACACCTTCATAGCTTCTTTTCACCACTGAAGAATATCGCATGGTCTGAATGTACCAGTTTGTTTATCTGTTCGCCTACTGAAGGACATCACAGTTGCTTGTGAGTTTTGGCAATTGTGAATAAAGCTTCTGCAAACATCCATGTGCAGGAATAAATGTGGATACAAGTTTTCAACTCCTTCGAGTATATACCGAGGAGCATAATTAATTGCT
>NW_024349796.1:10784985-10926490 GCF_902729225.1 Pteropus medius | reverse complement strand
CCTATTGCTCATCATAGGTGTGTCTGGGTTTAATGTTTGCAATCCCTGTATGTGATAAAAATCCAGTTGTATTTTCTGTTTCTCTTCTTTTTAGAACATGCTTTATACGTAATTATCTTTATTTCCTAATTCTAAAGTCACATAATTTGTTGTCTCTTAGCAACAGACTGGAGAGGCTACCAGATGTATTTATTTTTGTGCTTGATTTCCGAAGTGAAGTAGACAAACTGTATATCATTCAAGAAGTGCCTGAAACTACTTCTTTATGGTCAACAGGACTATTGCAATGGCTGAATAAAAATGGTTAATGTATTTTATTTTGATTATTTTTTTAGAAATTCTAAAATGTTTAATCATACATATTATTTAAAAAAAAAAATTGAGGGTTGAAACCACTCTCCCCATCAAAATTTTAAAAATGAACTCAGAGTAATACAGAAGAATGATTAAGTAAGACTTAATTTAGCTGGAGTGCTGGCTGAACGTGATATTTGAGAGATAAGGGAATAAAGTTCCTTTAAAATGAATAGTCTCTGCTATTAAGTTCACCCCTAGGAATCTATGAATGTATTTGCAAATCTAATGACTTTCTTTCCTGATTCCTCTTGGTAAAAAATAAACTTCAATTCACTTTAAGTAGAAAACTTACTAACTGGAGCATCCAAAGATATAACTCAAAACTCTAAAACTGATTTAGTAGTAACTTATTTTTCCCTCAAGATCAGGACTGCTTTGATTTGAAAGCTGTACTGAGAGAGAGAGAGCAGAGACTGTGTATCAGTTTGCGTATTACTTCCATGGTAGTCACTGTAACAAATTGCCACAAATCGAAGAGCTTAAAAACAACACAGATTTATTCTCTTATAGTCTTGAGGTCTGAGTCTTAGGAGCTAAAGTCAAGGTGTCAAGCAGAGAGAGCTCTTTGCTTCTGAAGGCTCTGAGGGGGACATCCGTTGCCTTGCCTTTTTTTTTTTTTTTTTTTTTCTTTTCTTTACTGGTTGTCTGTATCTTTTTTTTGTGTCCTTTCTGAATTTCCTGGCATTATATTCTCAGCCTCTGACCCAATACCACACTGCTTTCTTTTCTCAGTCTCAAGATCTCCCTGCTCCTCCTGTAAGGGGCACACATGCATGATCTCTAAATGATCTGGGGTAACCTGTAAGGTGATTCCCTATATCAAGGCCTTTACATACAACACACCCCAAAACTGGTTACAGGAGGAACTCTTGACAGGTTCCTGATTCAGGTATGGGTGTTTTGGGGGTGAGGAAGTCTACATTATTCAGTAACAGAAGATGTGCTCCTCTTCTCTGCCCACTTTAAAATTTCTTTTCTCCAAGTGTCTTTTTTCTCAAAATTTTTCGGCAGAGGTCCCTTTGTATAGGCTCTCTTGAGAGTGATGGAGGCTCTTAGACTTGAGAAACGAAGCTTTTCTGAATCTTTACAAAATAAAACTGTATAGTGTTTATTTAGCACTTGATATTTTAATTTTCATATGTGCCATTTTGGTCCTTATATTAAAGAAATGTTGGGGGGAAGTTACAGGAGTTACTGATACAGGAGCACTCTGTTAGCTGAAATCCTCCCTAGATTTAAAAAAAAATGAGAGATATATATATATATATATATATATACAGAGAGAAGTATTTTTTTTTTTCCGAGGGTATATCCTAACTTATTTAAGATATTTATGGTATCAAAAATAGTTTTATTTTTTAATCTTGAAATCAGATCAGAAGGTATACGTCCCCTCCCCACCCCTTCCCTTTTCTTTTTTTTTTCATAAATCCAACCTGAATTCCCCCTAGCGGGTGAATGAATAGGATGTGTGTGGTCGACGATGTTATGGAAGCCGTAGTTACATTTTATAGGGGCTACGAGGCCGATGTAAAATGTTTGCATATTTTCTATGTGCCATTCAAAGCAAATGGAAGGTTTAAAGCATTAAAGCGCTAGATGTAATATTACTTATGTTTCAAGATAATTGCACTGCTGTCTTTGTGGAAGATAGATCATAAAAGGGTACGCTTGAAAGCAAGGGGACAGTAGGAGTAGCTGTCCAGCCAGTTTTGGCGAGACATGATGGTGACCTGAATTTAGGAGGTAATGAAAGTGGGGCAAAATGTCATTCAGTTGGGGACAAGTATTCCGAGTCAATTGGGAGCCTGATGGTAGTGGGCTGGAGGATAACCGAAAAACGTAGGTTCAAACAGGATAAACAGAAGATTAGGAAAAGCTTCCAAGCACTTGACTTTTCATATTAACTCACTGTTATGACTGCCATTCATATGTCCTTTTATACAGGGTAATTATTTGAATGCTTAGGTAATTTTATCTTCAAATAATCTGTTACCATATATGTCATAGGTTCAGACTAATATTTAAATATATATTTTATTGGCACCATTGGAGTTTTGCTATAATTATTTCAGTATAAAACAGCTTATGAGTGCATCAGATTCCCTAATATAATTCTTACAACCCATTAATACTGTCTCCTCAGTTAATAAGATTATTGAAATCTGATGCCTAAAAGTTATAAAAGAAACTGTAGTACCCTTTTCTTTTCTGAGATTCATCTAATCATTCAGCTGAGAAAGCTGTGTGCTGCAGTAATGAAACATCACATTTCACTTAGGTCTTTATAAAGCTTTGCCTGTGTCTCTTTACCTGTGACCATAAGTTAAGACTTTCTTTTCTATCTAATTTTGTTTTGACATCTGCCAGTTACACCAAATGCCCAAACTAGTCTTACTTGAAACTGTGGTTTATAAAATGTTGATTAGAATCTATGTCCTATCAGACCGTATCTAACTCTTACAACAGGATTGCAATAATTATTCTCATTATATGGATGACAAAACTGAGACTTAGAAAAATTAAGAAATCCAGCTAGTAAAGAGTGGTACCAGAATTTCAGTTAAGATATTTCCACCATGTATATTTGGACTGCCTGCCTACTTGATCTCATGGATTTCATTACATCTAGTTTATTTAATAAAAAAAGGACCATGGAACTGTTGCCTATAGATATGGAATGAATTTCTGTCCACCCTTACTAAAACTTAAGATTTTCAAAACTTCAAACAATACAATTTTAAAATGTTCCTTTAGCTTTCTTAGATTTGTAGATTCCTTTCATAAATCATATTATTATAAAAAAAATTTTTCTGTGTTAAAGATTCAGTCGACATAGAAATGAGGTGACTTTAGCCTTAAGAGACTTGTTAATCATATATTCACCTACTCACCAACAAACCAATGCTATTAATAGAAAGGGTGATTTATTAAGAACTAATAATTTAAAAGAATATAAAGAATAGTGCATCTGTCTCTTTATGGAATCAACTTAAACTTTATGTTGTTGGTTAAAATAAAGTAATAAGGCATACCGATCAATTCAAATACTTATTATGAGTCTACTCTAGGTAATATCATTGATTTTTTAAGCATAAAATATATTAGTCAAATAAAAGTATGCTTTTTCACTAAATATCAAAGGAGAGTTTAAAAGTCTATTGACAACAAATAGGCATATAGAGTTAATGGACCATGGTCCGTACAATCCATCACTTGTCACATAGCTGCTATCTAGTGATACAGTCAGCAAGTGCTTTCAGATACAGTACACAGCACTGTTTCACTGAGAACTCTCACCTCAATATGTCATCACACAGGTATTTAAACATCAGAAAAGATGTAGAAAACCTTCAAGTGGTTTTGAACTTACAAAGCCTGACAAAAGATTTATATACTTTACAGATTTGTTTTCTTCTAGCTCAGTACACAATCTCAGACTATATTAACCCATCAACAATTCTTCTTTAAAGGTTGTAAATAAACTGTAGTCAGGGATTTTACTACATGTTGCATTGGCTAGTTAAATGAATGAGTGCCCTGATTTAAAAGAAGATGAAAAAAACGTGTAACTTCCAGGCTACAGAGATAAGCTTCCTGCTCAGTATCTCTTGTTAAGATACATAATTTTGAGTTTTAAAATTAAAGTCATTTCCCTTTAAATAATGTGATTTTCTGCATCAACACTCCCTAAAAGCAGTGATCTAAAAGTTATAGATGGGCTCCGAATGAATTTAAATTGAAATTTGATTTATATAGTGTGAAAAAATTTTACTTCTAAAATAATCTATTTTGGTTCAATGTGCTAAGGCTAAGGATTGTTATATAAGGCCCACGTGTGATTTCTTGTACAGCAAATGTAACTGTGATTTGGAGGAATTGTTGGTCCTCTGATTGTTAAATTGGAAGGAGGTTGATTAATATCCATGCCCCTGGGGTCAAGATATTGTTTTGTCAGCATCTATGGCTAGAACTAGAGAATCATTTTTTAGTTAATGCAACATTGATTCAAAATCAAAAGAATGCAGATTCACAGAATACACAAGAGTAATACAACACATGATTTAGATAATGGCATCTATTATTTTTCATAAGTTTATAATTTATGTGCTTTCACATGGTATCTTCATCACATCAATAATATTAATATACGCACTATTGGTGAGGTAGGGAGCATTATGAGAAGGTGAATTCAATCGGTCCCTCTGTTTAGAGAATTTAACTTCCTGAATACATTTTATTTAATTGTTAGAGTTTAATAAACTGAATGAACAGGTAGTATAATTTCCATTTCATAGAAAAAGCAGAAGACTAGTTAAAATGTCGATTGGACCCAGTGAACACAAGTAGATATTTAGCTAAAAGAGTACACAGTCTTTGATACTTGGTCCTGTTTTCATTTATTTTATTACATTGTCTACCAAGAAAATTCTTACTCCTTTTCAGAAAACACTTTCTATATGTCTAATAAAAATATAATACAAGCAAAATCATCTGTACTTGAAAGCATATTACTGTATACCTGTTCATAAATTCTTATATGATAATATAACCAGTTAATAACTGGACAAGATGCTTACTTTAGACTATTAGAATTTGTAGAAGTATCCAGAAATTAGAGTTGGGATTAATAAAGAAATTAAAACGAACAATCAAAAACCTTAGTGTTTTATAATTTTATGGGTATTTTTAAAAGCTTTATGTTTAGAATGGTTTTTATTATATAGATAACACAAATAAGACTTTTTTAAGTGTGAAAAAGGAAGTGACTTAGAACATATGAATACCACTTTATTTCCATAGAACACTAACTATATTAAGATTTCCTTTTCTATAGTGTTAGCATAATTGCACTAAAAATAAAACATTGAAGAAAATATAACAAAAAAGAAAGCTTTTTGACGATACCTAATATAAAATGCTATTTCATAGTTATGTATAATAAAAAAATTAAAAAAGGATGTCTTAACTTTTAGTATTTAGAAAACATACTTTTTTTTATCTTGATATGATTTCCTTGACTTTGAAAAGTCTGATTCTTTTGAAATCTAAATTTATATTAGAAAATGTTTTACACGTATAACTCCCCTTGGAATGATGAAAGCGTATTTTTCATTATTACTGCCCAAATGGACTGAGACAGCATGCTATTAATCATTCTGCCCATCAGTTCACTTAAAAGCAACAATATCAACATTCCTACCTTCCGACCAAGATTCCAAAGCATCAACTCATTCGACCATTAGAGAAGAATAAAGAAAACAGGAGAACAAAAGTAGACTAATTACATATAAAAATTAAGACAATCTGTGGCACTTCAAAATATAACCAAAGTGACATTTAACTTTTAATCAACTTCGTTTTCCTCTGATATCTGTTTTTTCCTTCAGAATAGTTGTTCCGTCTCTTTCATTTTCTTCCTTTGTTTCTATTTCTGCCTCTCTCTGCCTTCCTCCCTCTGAATATTTTCTCCTCTCTTCTGTTCTCTTCACTCTTTATTTATGGAAGATAACAAGACAGTAAGAAACCGTGTACTTCAAAATCTGTTCTTACAGTTTTTTTTCCACAACAAGCCTACATCGAACTGTTAAATTGTTTTTGTAGGTGGTTGGCATTTTATTTATTTAGGTGTTTGGACAAAAGCATAGTTAGGAAATAGATATTCTGCTGTGAAGGGAGCAATGAGGAATATGTTCTATCTGCGGGGAGGGAGGGGAACGAAAAACAAAAAAAACATCACCTACTTTGTCTAAGAAACACCACTGATTTAATAATAGCTTTTTAGTCTTTAGGTTATATTGAGAAAAACTCATATGAAAGGAAATTGAAAAAAAGAATACCTTTTAACCAAAAAAAAAAAAATAGAAAAAAAAGTTATAAAACTCAGAATTATTGGTTCTCCAAGAAATTACATTAAATCAAGGTTACATATATTAAACATAAAGCATATCTATAACTTATTTATTATAAACCATACGATCTATTTGTTCACATCAGTGGAATAAAAATGAGATAGCAAAATGAATTAGTTATGAATCACTGCCTTTTAATGAATGCTAACATTATAGTTATTGATTTTTCCATGATTTTTTTTCTCTAAATTCTAGAGAAAATGTTCTTTAATTTCAGTATAGTTTTATTATTTTATTCTGTGAGTGTACACTTGTGTCATTGGGTGTTCGAGTCTATTAGACTTTGCAGGTATACCCTATTCTAACCTTTAGTTCTGAAGGCCTAATTTTATTTTTCTTATTTAATATTCCTCATTAGTTTAAATATCAAAGATCCTGGTAGCTGAACACTAAAACTAATATCCTCTGGTCATTAAGAAATCTCAACAGGACACGAAGGCAAGGCCAAAGGGAAGGTAACTAAAAATCGCATGAGGTAATCGATCTTATCTTCAATGATGTTCCGTTTCTGGCAATGTTTGACTAATTTCACATCAACTCTTCCTCTTAAAACTCTTGACAAATTAAAAATATCTTATGCGAAGGCAGTGGACAGGTATAGACAGTGAACATTCTAGGGGCTGCAGTTTAGGATTTGAGAGAAGTGCAGAGTGATAATTGGGTGTTGGGGCCACTCTTTCCTTTGGAATGATTACTGACTCAGAAATGGAAGGCAGTGTCAGTGGGCTGAGAAGCTGAACAGAGGATTCTGCAGTCTCATGGGACCTGAAGACTGTCAGTTTTTCAAGGTATCGACTGGGACTCTGAAAGGTACACACCTTAATGAAAGGTGACGCCTAGCTGGATCACCAGACAACTTCACACCATCTTAGTCTCCAGTGTGACCATGCAGGGACTAGCGACCTGACCCAGGAAACACACATCTTCTCTGAAAGAAGATGACAACCGGAGGCTCAAATGATCTGTATTTTTTATTTAAATAAAGTCCATGATTCAGAAATACACAACTGATCTTAGAAGAATACAACACTTTTGTAAAAATAAGAAAAATTCAAAATATTACTGGTGGGGAGATATTTTTAAAAAGTGTTTTCAGACACAGAGTTTAAAATAATTGACAAATAAATCTAAGATTATAAGGGACAACAAAGAAAATTCTAGCAAAAAATTATAAAGGAGAAGCAAATAGGAATTGCTTAAAAAGCTCTAATAACTTAAATTATAAGTATAATAGATTTAAAAGCAAATAAGAGATAACCAAAAATAATTTAAAAATAATAAAGAGACAATTATATGGAAGATACAGATGACATATCACGAGAAATATAAAACAAAATGCAAAGGATAATAAAAATGTAATTACTGTTGCACAAGAGAAGAGTTAGAATGAGACAGACTCAATTGTTGAAGAAATAATGAGGAAGAAATTTCCAAAATGGGTAATATACCTCAAGTCACACATTAAGCAGGATAAACATTAAAAAAAAAAAAAGCCACATGTAAGCATATAAAAGAAATGCTGCTGAAAATTACGATGTGAGTAGGTTTACGTCTTTGATACTGTTCTTTCTTTTATGTGTCATATCTATTTTTCTTCCTTGGCTTATTCGTTCTTGCCTTATTTTGTGTTCCTTTAAAAATACTTTTTAAAATAGACATTAGAGATTTTTTTAGGCCTTACGATATGCATTCTTGCTTTATCACAGAATTCCATGAATCAATTTTATATCATTTCACCTATAACACAGTCTTACAAGAGTATATTGCCATTGACCTTAGCCTGTTATTTTTTGGCCACTTTTGACCATTATTGCACACCTTCATATATTATCCATCCTATAAAATAGGGTTTTTTTGAAATACAAAATGAGGTATTATTTAATTTCTCACTATTCTATATGATAGTAATAGTTAAATGCACCATCAATGAGGAATAATAAATATATGTCCCAACAAGAAAGGAGTCTACAAGAGGTTAGTTTAATCAACTTGAATGTGAGAAAACAAACTTCACATTACACTGTTGTTTTGAATGGTTTTATTATTTTTGTTTCATCAGTCAATTGTATTTTAAAGAAATTCAAAAATAGAAAAAACAGGCTTTGCATTAATGATGTATTTTGCTATTTCTCATGCTTTTCATTCTTTCATGTTTATTCATATACTGAAATCTCTTTTCCTTTCACTCATTAAATTCATCTTTTCTAGGAGCCAAATAACTCTTTCTTCAAGATCCTGATATGAAATATTTTAAGCTTGCCTGCCATTTAGTCTGTCACGACTACTGAACACTGTTATTTTTGCCAAGTGCAACACTAAACAATATGTAAATGATTAGATTTGGCTGTTTTCCAATACAACTTTATTTATAAAAGTCAGTGGCCACCTCGTGAGCTATAATTTGCTGATCGTGATCTTTTATGTTATATATTTCAGCATATTTGTAATAACTTTTAAAATTAGTATCTGCTAATGCTGGGATCTATGTCATATCTGCATCTGTTTTTATTCACTTGTTTTTCTTGATGAATCATATATGTCTGCTTCTCCCCATATCATCATATACATATGAAATATATGAAATACATATATATATATATACATATATTTAAAAAGTTATATCAGTAATTATAGATGCAATGTTATGGAAGGTTGGGACTTTATTGTCTTTTATTAAAGAATACTGAATTTTGTTTAGGAAGGCAGGTAATTTGCTGGTAAATGAACTTGATCCTCTTGAAGCTGATATTGAAGCATTGTTAATAAGAGTATACAGGTCCCTTTCTCTAGAGCTAGGGTCGCAATGCTGCTGATGAAGCTCTTTCGGGGATCTTGGCTGAATATCTGGCCTGTTTAGTTTGGTTTTTCCACTCTGGCTTGTGTACGTCTGTTTCTCAGCACAGAATAATTTGTGGAACCTCTATTGAGCTGCCAAATAACCAGTAATTGTTTTGTGCGAAGTCTTTCATACTCTCGCCCTGTGAATATACAAAGGAGTAGTCATCCAAAGAATAAAGTTCCCCCATGCAAATTTTTGAAGCTATATCTATGTCCCCATAAAACTTTACAAACAAAGATGGCTAGCCAATCAATGAACCATCTCTTACCAACCATTTCTCTGGAGCATAAACTTATATGACTCCACATTTCCATCCTTCCTAAAATGTGTTCAAAGCTTGATATTTCTGTATATTAAAAATGTTTCTTGGGGTAAGCTATTTAAGTGTTCTGATACATAAAATAGCTTATTATAGAACAACCTCATAAGGTTGTTGTCAGAATTAAGAGGTAATTCATGTCATGTAGTCCTTAGTACTGGCAAATAACAAAGATAAATAATGCTAACCACTATTATTTATATTATTTCTGTGTTATTTTTTATGCCTCTGTTATTAGTGTTTCATCTCTGACAGGAAATATTATAGTGCCATATTACATTAGGAATGCCTGAGAACCTATTCGATGTTGCAGGATTTGTGGAGCTGTGGTTGAGGAAGACTTTGAGATGCTTTACTCTTTGAAATAGCAAGTATTTAAAATGGGAAATTTTATTTAATGTCAACAAAATACTATTTTTCTTTTTTTTTTGTCTCAACTTTTTATTGGTCTATTTTAACTGTAGAAACTTGGATTCATTTATAAGTTAGAAGAGGATGCTCACTTTTCTTTAACTTTGAACAACTATATTAGCATGATTAATACTATAGTATCTTAGGTAAACGTCATCATTCTTGTTCCCATTCACTCTAAAACATATTAATCTGTAGTGACCAAAAAGAGACTGCACATTATCATTCTTTGTGAAATTCTTTCCACTAGGATGGAAACCATATTGAGTAACCTTCTATGCTTACAAGCCTTTCAAACCCTTACCCAGTATAAATGGCTAATTAATTCCATAGAACATAACAATGTATTTTACAGCCAGAGGAACTTGCCATTACTGTCTCTAACACTGAATAAAAATCACGAGGGCAATATGGAATAATTCACACAGTCAAGAAATACTCAGTTAAAACACATGTAAATTAGCTTGTAAATATGCTCACACAAATAAACACTTCATTTACTTAGTTGGGCAACTTAATTTAAGTCTATACCCCCATGTCAAAATCATATTCTCTCATAAATGAGTTCTGAATAGTTCAGCTAGCTTGTCCTGAGAGTTTTGAGGTGTTCTGCTCTACTCTAATTTGATTGAAAAAATATTTCACTTAAAAGTAGGTAAAAACATATGATGGATTAACTGGCTTTTGAACCATTCATAAATAAGCTTTGGGTTAAGGTAATTCTCAACCTGAAATATCATTCTGGAGATATATGAATATTCATTTTCACAGATATTTAGGATTCAAATTTTCAGTATAAATTCAGATCATGTAATTCAGTTCTGATGTATGTGAACTAAATTTATTAGACAATTATGTTTTTACTCAGTTACATACTTAGTGAAAACATCTAATTATGTGTTCCTAAGTCATCAGTATGGTTTAGTAATTCATAGTCTCTCTCTCACTATATATAATATGATATGTTTATTTCCACATTATGCATTATATCTGGTAGACATATTTATGTGTATATATCTATAATAAATGTGTATTATATAACATTATTTACACATATATTTATCCTATACATTATATAATGTATATATCTATATTAGATACAAAAGTTAATGCATCTAATAGATACATTGATGTCTATCATATATTTACATAAATATATAGAGACAGAGATAAAGATAGAGAGAATTTAATAGATGCCATTCAAAATAAAGATAGTTCAGACAAACTATATTCCCACAGTTACAGCATTGTAGAGATGGTTATAATCTAATAGAGTTTTTTTTTTACCTTATGATTTTCTATATTAATCATTTAACCTAAGATGCATTTCTCAAATAATATTAATTACTATTATGCCTTTTAGAAATAGTTGGAGAATCAATGTAAGAACTTCGAGGGGTATCAATAATTGCTTCCAAAAGAGGAACTAAATAAACCAAGTAGTTTTATGAACAGGAATCAATACTACTGTCAAGGTCTAGATTATTTCCATGCTCTATAAACTCTTTTTGAGCATATTATAATGGACATGATTGATAAAAGTTATTAGTCTACTTTTCATAAAATGTCATAAGCAAAATAAAATCAGATACAGTAAATTCTGAATCAATATAAAATATTAGACAAAAACTATTATTGCTATTAATATATAAAGTAGACTCTTATTAACTATCTTGAATGGTTAAAGTATAATTCTATGAAGTTTGGAATTGAATTTGGAAAAAAATGTACTCTGAAAAAAATCATATAAAAGTTAGAATAACAGTTAAATGATCTGAAAAATAAAATTACAATATGACATCTTATTTTAATTATATGAACATTTAAAATTAAATATTCATAGCTCAGAATAATGTAGAGCAATGCATACTCTTATAGTATCCTTGTACTAAATTGTTATGTATTTTTTGTCAGTTGTCAATATTTATCAAAATCTTCAACTAATCTGATAGGAATACCCCATAGTTCTATTTCTTAGAATATATGGCAAAGGCATAATTCAGATAAATGTCTAAATGTATATATGAGGATGGCATTGCAATGTTATATACTTATATAAATATACATATATACACACACATATATATTATTAAATATTTAAGAATTATATAATTATCAAAATGATAAAAGCTGATATTGTGGGCATACTTGCTATATACTAAGTATTAAAAATTGTTTCATTTAAACTGTATAGCAAGCCTATTTTGTACAGTTATTTTAAATAAGAATCTGAGAATCAGAATAAAACAATTTGCTATATAATATTTAGTGGAAAAGTCACAAGGATTCAATTAAAAAAATCTTTACCTTTTATTAGCCATTTTTATTGTATCTTGATAAAATATTAATACATCAATTAGGCATTTTCTAATGATTATATGCAATACCATACAACCTTTAGAACAAACAAGACTATATAATAGTTTTGGAAAATTCTTATGGTATATAATTCTTACATTACTAAAATATGTTAAATTGAAGATATTGCATAACTCTCTCTATAAACTTTTCTGCCTGAATTTTGGCAACATTACTATGTGTGTGTGGAGTAGAAGGGTGGGGAAGGGGAGAGAGAGAAAAAGAAAGAGGAAGAGAGAGAGAGATGTTTGATTTAAAATCAGCACATCCCTGTCCTTGTAGATCTTGTATTCTTGTGGGGGAAATAGGTAACACTTATAGAAATTATTTAAAATATTCATATTTACATTTAAAGAGTGTGACCTGGGGAATCGGCATTTTCTAAAGAACACAGAATGGTCTGTAAAGACCTTTGGAGCCCGAGTTACTCAGGATGACTAGGGTGGTCCGGGCGAAAATGGTGATCAGAGAAAGTCTTTTGTGATTAAGGGCCATTTGTGACTTTGAAGAAGTGGATAATGCCATAGGATTGTCTGGGGAAGATCATCTCAAGAAGAAAAAAATAACAAGTTCAAGTCTGATGTGGTTGAAGTCTGATTATGTTCAAACTCTGCAAGAGAGAACTATGCTGAGGGTAAGGAATGAAAGTATGGAAATGGAGCTGTATGTATGGTTAGGTCTTGTAGGGTTTTGTGGACCGTTTATGTGAATGTGGAATTTCCTTTGAAATAAGGTACTTTTAATGGGTCTCAAACATAAAGTGCTATGTTCTGACATGTACATAATCTTGGTTCTCAACAAGTAAATGAATGTGTGATATTAATAATTAACTTATACCAATAAAAACTCTGATGTTTATATTCATGCCAAAGTAGTTTATAAAATAATATTATACACACTTTGAAAGTAGAATTAATTTTACTAATTTTACAGATTAACTCAGATATGTGAGTAAACAACAAATTTAATCTCTGATTATTTTTTCCCACTTTTCAAGTTATATATATTAAGTTGTAAATTTAACTTTGCATCATAAATATACTACTAATACTCAGGATACAGCTCCAGACTACAAATATGAAATTTCTTTTACCTAAGTAATTATGATTCAAATATTAAAAAACAGACATGTGATATATGTAAAACAGAACAATTTTAGTAATTAGTCAAATTTTTTTACTTTTTTCTTTTTTATATGTTTACCTTAAACAATGAATTGATCACTTGGTCTTCTCTTTTTTTCTGTATGTATTTTTTTCATTGCTGTTGTGGGAGCATGAATTCATGTATTCATCATTTTTAAAATCTTACCTTACTAAGGCTTCAATTTTTAAATTAGAGTTTCCTTCTTAGAGAAGTTTTAGTTTTAGACAATAAGTGGGCAGAAGGTACAGAGTTCTCCGGTACCCTCTCTCCCCTGTTAGTTTCCTCCTACATTAGAGCGGTGTATTTATTATACCTGATAAGCCAATATTGATACACTGCTATTAACCAAACTCTAGTTTACCTCAAGGTTTCCTCTTTTTGTTGTATATTCCATGGGTTTTGACAAATGTATAATGACAGTGCCATACAGAACAGTTTCACTGCCCTAAAAACCTTATATGCTTCACATATTTATCCTCTTCTTCCTCTATCTCTACCCACCTCCTCGCACAGCTGATCTTTATACTGTCTGCACAATTTCGCCTTTTCCAGAAAGTCATATAGTTGGAATCATATAGTATGTACCCTTCTCTGGTTGACTTCTTTCACTGAGTTATGCGCATTTACGTTTCTTCCATGTCTTTCCACACCTTCATAGCTTCTTTTCACCACTGAAGAATATCGCATGGTCTGAATGTACCAGTTTGTTTATCTGTTCGCCTACTGAAGGACATCACAGTTGCTTGTGAGTTTTGGCAATTGTGAATAAAGCTTCTGCAAACATCCATGTGCAGGAATAAATGTGGATACAAGTTTTCAACTCCTTCGAGTATATACCGAGGAGCATAATTAATTGCTGGGCCATATGAGAAGCATATATTTAGTTTTGTAAGAACCTATCAGACTGTCGTTCATAGTGTCTGTACCGCAGTGTGTTCCCACCACCGATGAGGGAGACTTCCCATCACTCCGCGTCCTCAGCAGCATTTCGTGTCAGTCTTTTAGCTTAGCCATTCTAACACGTGTGGTGGTTTCATGTTGCTGTTTTGCTATATGTTTGATATATACAGTTATCTAAGAATGTATTATTCATCATATCTTTAAAAGTCTCCTTTGGTGCCAGCACTATTCTGGAATGCAATGGTAAAGAACTCCACAGCAATGGCCCTACTCATTTTAGTGGGGAATGGAGGCTCAAGAAACAAGAAAAAAAATCACTCTAGGTTATTTATTCTAATATAGCACAATACATAAGACTTTATAACATTGGATATAATTTAAATAATGATACATGCTATAAAAATAAGTATGGGATAAGGAGGAAAGATAAACAGATTTGTGGGAGACTATAATTTAAAAGAGAAGAACTGTAATAGTCGTGTGGGCTTTGTAGTCCTAATTGTAGAGTTGATCAATAATGTTCGTAATTAGAAATATCGGCTTAGATATGCAGTGAAAAGAGGAAAATGAAAAGCTAATTGCAAATTATTGACCTGAGCGGCTAGGTGTGTGTTGTTGCCATTTACTGAGATGGGGGAGACTAGAGTTAGGAAATGGGGAAAAGCTGAAAGCAAGAGTTTCTTTCGTAATAATTTAAGGTTCTGTGAAGACTAAAAATTTAGCTTAAAGTCACAAAAAGTATTATTCAATCATTTCTCATGTTTCTCATAGTCTATTATTATTACTAGAGTAACAAGGCACAGAGCACAGCTTTACTGTAGAAATTCAAATTACTTTGCTGCTGGGAAGAACAGTGAGATAAAGGAATTTAAAACTGTTTTCCTTGTCTGCTCATTTACATCCCTTGCCAAGAGTAGTTTAATATCCAGATGCTTGAGAAGAAAAAAAAAAGAAAAAGAAAAATCTCCCAGCGTATCTGAGAGCTGAAGATGCAGCAACACATTTTCATCTCTGCATTTCCAACTATTTCTCTTATAAAGGCTCATTCACACTGTTTACACAGATGTCTTCGGTTAAGACTTTCCCTGTACTGTATTTAGCATAGTTATATATTTTCTGCCCAAATTTAATTCCTTTATATCTCTGATTTACATTTTAACAAGATCATCCTGGCAGTTGCTGCTGGAGACTAGATTGGAGACCCAGGAGTGAACGCCTGACTCAAGCTCGAGGCTGTAGGAATGGTGGAGAGGTAAAAATCAGAAAAGGGTTTGCTGTAATGTGGACAGTGCATATAAGGAGAGATTCAGTACAGCTGGTGGCCATTTGGCTGTGTGTGGTAGAGGCAGGAAGGAATAAAGGCCGAGTCCTAGATTTCTGACTTTGAGAAACTAGATAGATGGAAGAAGTGTTTTAGATATGATAAATATAAAGGACCTCCACAAAAGAGAATTCATCACTCATTTAGTTGGCATGTCGCATTTCAGAGGACACATTGAAAGGCCACCTGAGGAAAAAAACCCCAAATATCTTGCATGTAGATTGGCTTTAAAGATATTTTTATGGATAATATTTTTAAATTTTCATTTATTTTTATCACCATCTTTTGCACATAGAAATGAACATGTTTTATAGGTGTCTATACTATTTATTTGTCCACAGCTTGTGGGTCTCTTCTCTTAGAAAAATTCCTCTGTTGAGAGATTAATAGAATATTATATGCATTCTCTTTTACTGTCTTAATAGTTTTTATTCTTATATTGGCTTTTACTTCTGCTTACATTAATTTCATATGTGTGGAAGTATGCTAATCAATTTTGTCTTCAAAATAGTTGTCACTTATGAGAACTGTTTATGAATTGATGATATAGATTTAATGTGTCATTGTCTTATAAATATTGGGACATCTACAAGTTATGTCAGATACCGTCCAGATGGTTTTCTGGTGATGAGACTTCATGAGTTTTACAAATACTCGTTTAAGTGGTCACATGCATATTTAAATGCATGTATTTCACGGGCTGGCATTCCTGATACATGCGTTAGTTACTATTAAAGATTAGTAATGTCGTTATGAAATTTAATGTTTACATAAATACTGAAACGTATGCTGTGTAAACATGTTGGAAGAGGTATAAGCATGAATTAGTGATACACATCTTATTTTTCTCATATTTTTATTGTCTGATTAATAGAAAAACCAAGCGACCTAGAAGATTATTTTCATCATTGTTCACATATAATCCTTAATCACATGCCATTTTCAGAAAAAATATTAATCAATTTTACGAGGAAAATATTATATTTAAAATGCACTTTTAACTGGAGGAAAAATATGTTTTTGTATAAATTCTAGAGCATTCCTACTTAACATGTGTGTTCCATTTTAAATAAACATTTTTGGCTGAAAATCATATCCCATACTTTTTGTAATACTTAAACTTTATGTATTTTGCTACATTAATAATAACAATATAGTCACTCTTTTAAAACATATAGATTCTATGGGTAATTTCGAGGGATCGTTTTTCTTCTCCCTGAAAGAAGCCACCAGGAGAGGACATGAGCACGATGCCCACTTTATTTGGACTATTTCTGAGTGTTCCCACCAAACGTCACTATAGCAGTCAGGCCTGCATTCTCCTTCCAAGATCTGATCTTGCCTAAAATATATATTTAGGACTGGATTCATCCATCTGTTTACGTTTCTTCATTTCTTCATGTATTTATTTCTGAGTCCACCTTGGTAGCCTGGAAGTCCTTTCACTCAAGTGGCTGTCCAGTCTGACTACGGTGGCCCTCATTTCCTTATTCAGAGAATACTGAGGGAGCAGTTCTGCCGTGTGTGGACAAGACTCATCCTCAGAGGTCTAGAAATGTCTATACACCGCTGTTATAAACAGCTCAGTGTCTTTTATATCCTATGCAATGAATACACCAGCTTTATAAATAAAAATTTTTATAAAGCAGTGACATTTACAGCAGTAAAAAAATAGAAACAACCTTTCTGGAAATTCGTGACTTAATTTTTACTTAACTGTGAATTTGTTGTCACCATGTAAATTGCTAAGGTATAACGTGTAATCCAAAACATTGTAATATTGTTTGTTTTCCCCATAAACATAAACTTGGTAGCTTTATTTTCCATCAATCACATTACAGAAATTAGTCTTAATAATATAATTACAAAGCTTTCTTTTCAATCAGATCTTTATAAACTTATACCAAAAAGTGCTTGTGAGTCTGTGTGCAATACATAAACAAGTGTCATTATGACTTAAAAGCTTTTTGTCTTTTATGTACTTTAGTCTGAAACATTTACTGCTACTATTACATTTTGCAATTACAGTGAAGTGAGGCAGAAAACAGCAGTTCAAAAAATGTATTCAAGTAATGAAGTTTAAACCATTAGTTTCAAGGCTGTTGTTATTTTAGTAAATATTTAATCTTCCTAGCAGTATGGGTTCCTAATTGATCTTTAAGTATCATTGTTCCTGGACATTTCCAATTGACTTCTAATTGCCATTTTAAGGCACTTTGTGGGTAAGAAGTAATGGATGGTGGAGACTTTTATAGTATACTAAATCAACAGAATATAGTAAAATTCAAAATTCATTTTTATTATTGAAATTGAAAACAATACACTAATGTCCGCATATAATGTCATCTTTCTTATTTTGAGGGTTTGCTAACCTAAAAAACCATTTAGATATTATATTTCATGTATGTCAATTTAGATGCCACATGTGCAATATATTTTTAATGTCATTAATATATATATATGTTTAAGGTTAGTTTTTGTTAGTTTCCCAGTACACATATAGTTTAAGTTTCATTTGGATCATTTTAAATATCTATAGCAGGTAAACAACTTTCATTAGTTTGTGAGGAATTTATTGAGCATCTACATAATATGCAAGATACTGCAAACTGGAAAAATATAATACAAAGTCTTCATCGTTTGCTCTAAACATTTACATGGACTAAACATTTACATGGACATGTGAAGACAAACCTCACATCTCAAGTAAGATATGTTTCTGTCTTTATGTGCTTCCACGTTACCAGTTATTTTATTTGATCGTCTGTTACCCTCCACTGTATGCGGCTGTTACAGTCACTAGCACCCTTCAAATGTGACACTATAAGCGCATCACTGTTTTTCAGAGGGTTTCTAACTATGGCGGTATTATAGGATTATTTGGCTTATCCTGGATATACTACTTCAAGCAATAAAATCTTTAAAAATACATTAGTTGCCTTTTCTTTTAAGAAAGCAAAGCCTTTTTGTAGAGAAACACTGCCCCCATGCACTCAGCCGGAGAGCTCATCTCAAAGGCACCCGTTATAGCCATAGCTATACTTTTTTTAACGTAACTGTTAGAAAGCAGCTGTTTTGTTTTGTTTTTCCTGGAGTTACAATTCGTAAGAATGGAGTGGCTGAAACCTGTTTTGCCCTTATATATGAAATATTTACCAAAGAACAAATACATCACAGAAGGAAAAAGACCTAAGGACACAACTAGAGAGACAGGATGCTAGTGATTCTGTTTGTGCTCCTGTAGTCAGCTCACCTTGAAAACTATGAAGCATTCAGCTTCCTGCATCCATGAGTGAATCCATGGGTTGCTTTTTTTTTTTTTTTTGAAGGTTTTTTTGTCGCATAAAAGAGAGATCATTTAATAAAATAAATAAAGTGGCAAGGGTGTATCGATTGTTGGACGTGGCCAATGGAATTTTCTAAAAAAAACTTGTGCTGGGGATAGGAGGGTAAAGTGTTTTGTTTTCCTAATTAGAACGTCAAAATGCAAACAAACAAACAAACAAATGTGTGGCTGTTGCAGATATTTCTGTTTTTTGTTGCTTACATTATACCCTTATTACTGCTAAAGGTTTTGCAGATAATCAGAGAATATATCAAAATGTCAGGAAGAATTCAATAGGAACCTTAAAAAAAGAGACAAAAAGTTGCACCTGGCACAGTGAAATGAGAAATGGATTGTACACTCATAAAGAAAACATTGTTTGAAGTTAGAGAACCAGGATGTTCACAAGAGAGGTTATCACACACCTCGTAGGGTTCGAAAGGGAAATTTCCTTTCTAAAATTCCAGTTGCTGTATGAAAAGGCAGGGAAGCTAGAAACGATAGACAATATGACAGAGACCTGTTTCAGTTGCGTTTCTTCAGCCACTGCAAAACTCCACTGTAAAGTCCTGGCAACTGGTCCGCTATCTCTTTCTGGGGGGCTTGGTTCTTTTAGATCCACATGTAAGTGCTGTCACCCAGTATTTGTCTTTAGGCCCACAGAAAGGTACACACTTCCAGCTACAAAGTAAATAAGTCACGGGGAGGTCATGTGCAGCATGGCGACTGCACTTAACAATACTATATTTTGAAAGTTGCTGAGGGAGTGAATCTTAAAAGTTTTCTTCCACCTCAAAAATAGTAACTATGTGAGGTGATAGACATTAGCTAAAAATATTTTGGTAATTATTTTACAATAAATACACATGTCACATCATTATGTCTGTCACACACCTAGAACTAATGCGGTGTAACTGACCAGATCACTCCTGAAGTATTTTAGGAAGGTGCACGGTGTCAAACATGGTCTACCATGATGGGTCACTGTGTTTGAAAATAAGCAATGCAGGGGAGAGAAGAGAGAGTGGAAAAGAAAGAGCGTTTATGTCATCCTCAGAGCCCTGGAAGCCAGCACTTCCCCTGGAATCCTAGTTACAGACACATGTCAACCCAGCCCCTTCCTCCCCACTGCCCCATGCTTAGTTCAGTGTGTAACCCTTGAAATGAACGAAAATTTATAAATGCTTTTCCTACCTTTTTAAATACCTATTTATCTATCCATCCACTTTTCTGTATTTATTTTTGCCAGGCTTTCTATTCTTTGCTAGTTGAAACTTAGAGGAACATTTAATATATAAACATTGAGGGAAGACATTTAATTGGCTTTAACACTGTAAGGAATGCACATATTTTAGAAATTGTTTTCATTGCTTTTTGAAGTAAAAGAGCTTAAAGCATAAATACATATCTCTAATTCCAAATAGTACTACTTAAATTAAAATGAAACTTAGTAAATGAGTTTTATTTTATCAAGATTTAGAAGAAGATTTATGCATATTTAAGTGTATAAGATCACTCCCCCGTGACTTTATGTGGCTGCTATCATATTTCATAAATTCTTAACACACTGGTTAATATATTTTAAATTATTGCATTATAGTTTTAACTTATTTTAATGTCACTTAATATAGAATTATCTTTTCTTCTGACATTACTCACAATACTAATAATACTTATATATAAGACAGAATTCTTTTACAGAAAAAATAATTTAGTATTTGATTTTCCTTATAATTAACTTTCTCAACTTAAAATGGGTATATAAAAGTGCTTGCAAAAGTATGAAATTATTTTTATTAACTTAAGCATCATTTTTGTTTTTATCCCTGAATAGTAAGTTTTATTGATTTTACTTACATTAATAATCGAGTAAATTATGTGATTATAGTTGTCAGTATTTATTTTTAAAGTATAGACAGTTAGACATTAATTAACGGTTATTCTCTCATTTAATCTGAAGTCACTGAATCTCTGAATTAGATTATATCTGTCAATTAATTTTAACCAAGAACAGCAAGGCAAAGAAAAGCTTTATTTGGGCTCTCTAGGAATTGCAATCAGGAAACACAGATTTGGGTAGACACTGTTATCTGATAGGGAAAGAAAGATGGAGTTTATAAAGACAGAAAAAGGAAGGTTTCTAGGGGAGGATTACATAACTTGTTTTCCAATATCCATGATTGGTGCTGGCAAGTGTACCTATACTGTGCTATATGCATGATCTATTGCTTATGTCCATCGCAAAATGAAAAATGTATTTCTTAATAGAGCGTTAAATGATGCAGAGGCAGTTCAGAGAACTGTATCAGGATGTAGCCCATTTCAAAGTTCAGTTTCCCATGGAGGGATCTCTTAGCTCAGCTTCCTGCCTGCCTCTCAGCTCCATTTTAAATTACTCTCTTGACTCTCTATTTCTTCATATCAACTCCATTTCTCTATTTTTCTTTCATGTATTCCCCTATTTTCTTTTCTGAAATTGTGGATAGTAAATTCCTAGTGCTCTTTTCATTTTAGATTTCTATTTTGTCATCGAAAAATAGAGAAAAATTTCTAGAAATGTGAGAATATTATTTGTCTAAAAATCTTCTTTGTGATATATTAACTAATTTAATAGATTTTACTGAACTTCAGAGAGACTCATATTACCAGGTTACAAATTCAATATTAAATTACAGCTAAGCAATTTATGTTCAATTCAAGAAAGCATTTAAATACCATAAATCTGAAATGATAAGCTGCTTATACCCATTGACTATTGGAGTCAAAATGAGTCTAGTTTTCCTTGAAATTGCTTATTAAATCAGGTCAATTTAAAAAAAAAGTGTTTTATTTTTTCATTATACTTGTGATGAGAGTAGTTGCTACAGAATTATTTAATTATAAAAAAAATACATGCTGAATAGTTGGCTAATTAAAGTCACTAAACTTCTTGATGTTTTCCCTAATTAAGCCTCAGGGAGATGGGGGTATTTCCAATTACCATAAACCATGTAAATACTCTGCTGCCATTTGAAGTTTGTCTTTACATCTAAACTTTGGAAGTCATAGCACATCCAGAGAGAAATAACCATTCATTTTGATGAAAAATAAGCAAATAAGTGTGCTTCTGATATATGTAACTGAAAGGACAAAAAGTCAAAGGAAGAAGGAAATTTTCAGATCATGACTCTTGACATCAAAAACGGTATGTTATGGCTTTAAGTTGTCAGTATTTAACATAGGACATGTCAAGAATAATTTTTCACCATTTCATAGAGGAAGGAAAACAGATTTGATTCTATAAAATAATCAGGATATAGGAACATTTCCAAAATAAGATAGCAAATCATGTTCTTAGTGAAAATATACACTAGTTATTTTTAATTATAATTAATTAAAAAGCAACACATGAATCAATTAGTTGGGAAATTTTAAGTTTTTAAAAGTTACTAAAGGTATGAACAGTTTCTTTACTGAAAAATTTTGCGGTAGAAATATGTGAGATGAATTTTTAAATATTTTTTTCATTGATTAATAAATATTTATGTAATACTCTTGATCTCCCTCAAAATAACACCAGATAAACTGTTAATAGAACAAATTACATCCGTTGCTGTATAAGAGAAAATCATTCTGTCACATTCTTAGCATTGTCTCAGAAGGGAAAATGAAAAGTGAAATATGCATAAGACTTTGTGTTCTGTGTTCAAGTTGTTTAACGTGGACTTTTAAGGTGGGGGATTGCTTGGCATTTGATAAAATTAGCCATACTATTATTAGGACTGAACATTCAAGGGTCTTGAATGTTGATGAACAAATGGTTTATTTCTTAGTTATTATAAAATTCTGTTGATATATAAATTAATAAAGGTTTAGTGAAAACAAATCAATGGGTAAGAAAAATGAAATTAAAATAATTTTAATTTTTGTGATATTTAATTTCATTAATCTATTTTAGAATATATTTATCAAAATTTTCATCCATTTAAAAATATCCAACAATTCTTCCAGTTACTAGATATTGTAATAGGATCTAAATTATGATTTAAAATAATCAAATAATAAAAAAGCATTGCCCTACAGGTGACGAGTTTACCAATAAGACAGAGGAAGTAAGCCAACTCTGTTGAAGCAGACATCCATTGATTTCTCAGGTCTAATCATAGATACAGCCACCTTTCAGAGTAGATAGTGCCCTTGGGGACACTTCCTGACCCCACTACCATTTTACAAAGAGTTTTGTGGCAAAAAAAAGTTAGAATATTCATATTTTTCTAAACTATCAGAATTTATCTAAGATATGCTAGTGAATTCTCTCTTAAAGGCACAGTGAAAATGCTTATGGCCAGTTGGGGATAGATGTTTAAAATGTTGGTGATCCAATGTGATACATTTTCCTTAGAGGCATTAATAACACCAACCATATAAAAGTTGAAAGGAAATGAGAAGAAATGAGGTATATTAAACCTAGGTCAAATAGAATGTCTACTCTTAAATAATTTTTACCTTTAATATCTACAAAATAAAGCTAACAGCATGTTCAAATAGCAGTATCTGGTGAGGAAAACAAAATTGAAAAAAAAATATGCAAAAAACAGGTGAAGTAAAGTCCAAAGCCAGTAAGTGTCTAAAGCTCTAGATATGATATTGTGTGTGTGTGTGTGTGTGTGTGTTTTAATACCAATATGTTTTTAAATAAACACATTGGGTTTTGAAGAGCATTGTGAGGTAAGCAAAGTTTGACAAAATGCAAATAGGAAAGAAATATGCTACTGCAAATAATAAATAGCAAGTTCTTATTATTTCCAGAGGAAAATTTTTACCATGCAAGGTTTCTGAAGAGGTTATATTGAGACTTCCCAATATTCAGTGCCACCTACTTTTCATGGGCATACCAGCGTAGCCTGCCCTTAGAAATATTGCAGAAGTTGAATACAAATGCCCACGGGTGTTCCTGCTGCAATAGCTTGTTTAGTTAATGCAACAGTTCTTTCCATAAATATATTTATCACCTTGTCTGTCAATATCAACATAGTCTCAGTGTTATGTCAGTTTTTAGAGAAGATCAAAATGTAACTAACATTTTTGCAGACCCTGACTAGGAAATACATTAAAACTTTTTTATAACCAAACCTTCCATTTTTTGTTTGCTTCACCTGAATTCTTGTGGTAATCAAGTCACAAAGATAGTCTCCATAAAAATTTTAAATATATGACAGTATCAAATATATATTTAAGGTATCTTAGTACCTGAATCAAAATGCATACTCTTGCCTTGACTTTTCCCCTGAGAATTCAGCTAACCTTACCCTAGAAGGTGTTATCTAAAAGTATTAAATACATTTTTCTTTCTTGATGTCTTTTTCGCAATTGAGAAAGAGCCAGCAGTTGTAAAGAAAAAAGTTCTTGCTGAAAATAAAGCATCTTAATATGAAATAAAGCTTGTGGCATGTTCAGAACATAGTAACTGGTGAGGAAAATAAAATTTATTAAACAGTATTTAGTCTTTCAGGAACATCTACAATCTTAAAATTATTATTTTAATTGATTTTATCTATTAATTTTATATTAAATATTTGGAGTTTTTATTCATAAATTCTCTGCAGGAAATGATATTTTTAAACTCATTTATTCAACAAGACATCTCTAATTAATTAATGTTGTCATAATTATGTTTTTAAATAAACACATCGGGTTTTGAAGTGCCGGTAATACAGATAATAAAACCCCTGCCTTCACAGAGCTTACCTCCTACTAGTGGGAGGCAGACAAACACCTGTAATAAATACACAAAATACAGTCTATCCTCACATTTAATTTTTGCTTTCTATACTTTTTTTTCCTATACCTTTCCACCACTGGTCTAGGTTGCTGACACGTTTGTATTACTAAATCCAAAAAATTAATGCTTGTTTTAGTGTAATGATAAATTTGAGCCATTCTTCTGCAATTCTTACTTTTCTTCACTCTAGCAATTTTGGCTTTTTCTAAACAAATCACTGATCAATCTTCCATCTCTGTTACTCCTCATTCTCTAGCTTTTCATGAGTCATGCATGCTTTCCCGGTGCTCTGAGCAGAACTCATTTCTCCTCTGTCTGCGTACATAACATGGGTGGCCTCATGTACTCACATGCCTTCTTTACAATCCATATGATCCTGGGATATATGTTTATATCCCTCTCCCAGGGGCCAGAGATTTATATTCACTGCCAACTGGTCTTCTGTATTTGGACTTCACAAAGGCATGTCAAATTTAGCATATTCAAAACCTCATCTCCAAAAGCTCTTTTCAGTTCTACCCAGTATCAGCTCAGTACGTAAGTCATACTCTTTCCTTTACTCAATCTCATCCCTCAGTATTTCTATAATCCACTTACTTCTTGTCATTCCAGTGTGACTATCTCAGGCCACCAGTACCTTTCACCTGGATCCTATTATTTTGATAGGCAGCTTCTTTAAACTGGCATCTCTGCCTCTAGGCTTTTCCCACCATAGCCTTTTCTGCAGTGCAGTAGGGTGAGTTTTCAGTGTAAATCTCTCTCCTCAACACCTCTCAGCTTAAATACCTTGGACATAGTCTGGGTTCATTAAAACAGTTCATTAGCTGACCCCTGGTTATTTCTTTAGCTTCATCACTTTATTTCTCTGATTTATACTCTACTCTCCAGATGCATATTTCTTCATGTTATCTCTTATATCTGAGTCTTTTTGCAAGCTCTTTCCTTTTTTGGAGTACATTTTCTAACTCTTTCCACAAGTCTCATTTCTACTTAATGAAATGTATGGCTAAAGAGTTCAGACGAATCTGAATTTAAATATTAACTTTGTCATTTGTACTACAGTATGAGTTAGAAAAGTTTATAAGACTCGGTAAAATAAGGGTAATGTGGTGCTTATTTGGTATGGTTGCTGAAATAATTAAGTAGCATAATGTATATAAAGATCTTTAGTGCCTTGTGAAGGGATACAGAATATGCCACCCCAAACTACGCCACTTTGACATGAGAGTGATTGTGAGCTGAAGGCGATTTAGAACCAGCATATGCAGGGAGTTCTCTGCTATCCCGCTATCTACCTAAAAGCAGGACGTAATTTCTCATCATGAAGGTGTCTTCTCTACTGTATCAGGATGAGAACTCTCCTATCAGTCAAATTGAGAGTCAACTCAGAAATGAGTTTGCATGAACAAAGCTTACTAAAATATAGACAAAATAACCTTTACTTTTCATTAGTCTCCCATGTTTTCTTGTCACTTTCTCATGATTTAGCCTTTGAAGTTCGAATCCCCTTTCCTTTGTTAAAATGGTAGGTAAGCCCTCAGGTCTACTTGTTGTATTGCTTTTTTGTGTTTTCTTTCCACTTTTATGAGCTTCGAGCACAAAAATTATTAATGAAATTGTATGCTTTCTTTCTCTTTTTACTCTGTCTTTTGTTAATTTAATTTTCAGGCCCCCATTTTCAAAACCTAGAAGGGTAAAAGGAAAAGATTTTTGTTTTTGTTTTTGTTTTTCTTTCAAACTCTAGCCTTGAGAGCAGGAATCAGGTCTCATTCACGATTCTCAATGGTTGCTCTGCAAAAGTTAATAAATATGTCTGTTTTATTGATATCAACTCTAAAAATAATGTTGATAAAGATTAGGTAGAAATTTTTATTTCTATAAGAACATTTTATTCCCACCCAGGATTTTTAGCTTTAATTTTTCTTTTGTTAACACACACTAGAAAGATTAAAGATACTTTCGATGAATATGTAACAAAAAAAAATCCACTTAAAAAATCTAAGAATCCTTCTGTGCAACATACTTGGTATTGTTTGAGGTATAGAAATCACTAGATAGCTTTAAATTTGTGACAGCCAACCTCTTCTTCCAAAAAATACCATCTGAGAGATAAGAGTCCTCTGAAAATTAAGTAGTCCTTGAAATTAAGGTACCTGGGATGCTTTCTATGGATATTTAAAAAGAGATAACGGCTTCTTTATGTCCTTTCCTCCCTACCATTGTCACTGACTCAGGGTTTTGAAATGACCTGACCGCAATGTAAATAGATCAGATCAGCAATTTGCTATCACTTATGTACAGGGATAAATGTCCATTACTGTAATCGCTGGCTTCTATTACAACACAAAGTACAATAAGATGCCTCTGCCCCTTGACAGGGCGTGCCTTTAAATCAGATTCCCTCCCAACACACGTAGTCAAATTGTGAGCATTAAAGAGATAGGAACAAAATAATGAAATATAATCCACATTCTGATTCCTCTATAACAATAAAAATATATGTATATAACATTTGTTTAATGTGGATATTATCTTGCAAGAATTTCACATTTAACAGCATTTCCAATTTGCAGTCTGTTCAGTAGCTATATGTTTGGCTGCTACGAATGAGATGGGAACTATCACCTGCCACTTTAAGTGAAATTAAATTAAATATAGAGATTTTACATATGAATTCTACCTATTACTAATTCACAATTTCTGGCTGATTTATTTGGGTTTAGTAACAGAATATTCTATAAACTTTATCCCATATGATCCCTTATCCTTTAAGTAATGATAATATACAGAGCGATATTGATATCTTATTTCTAACAAAATACATGATGCTATTCAAATGCTTTCAAGACATAGAGCAGGAAGTCTCAGAATTCTTGAAAGGTTGCATTATAAGTGAGTGTATTTCTGATATGGCTTCACATCTCTAGTTCCGTGCAGTAGAAAGAGGAAATTTTTTTTTTCTATCGCTGTTGTAAAACTTGCCAAAAATTTAGTGGCTTAAACAATGCAAATTTATTATTTTGCAATTTTGTATGTTAGAAGTTCAACACGAGTCTCACTGGGCTAAAACCAAGATGTCAACAGAGTTTGTCCTTTTCTGGAGCTCCCATGGGACAATGTCTCTATGTCTTTCCAGCTTTTGAACTCTGCTTGCATTCTTTGGCTTTTGGTCACCTTCCCCTGTCTTCATAGCCAGCAAGAGTGGGTCAGGTCCTTCTCACATCATGTCACTATGGTGTCACATCTCCCTTTGACTCTCACTTCTTCTTCCATTTTTAAATATTCTTGTGATTATATTTGTCACACCCCAACAATTTAGGAAAATCTTAACATTAGAATATTATCCTAATGTTCTCCAGAAAACAGCACAGAGAGAGAGAGAGAGAGAAGGAAGGGGAGGGAGAGAAAGACTGATTTATTTCAAGGAATCAGCTCACACAATTACAGGCTGACAAGTCTGAAATCTACAGTGAAGGCTGGCAGGGTGGAGACCTAAGCATGAGCTGGTGTTGCAGTCATGTCTGAAGGGAGCCTGGAGGCAGAATCCCCTTCCTTCTCAGAGATCTCAGTCTTTTTCTCTTAAGGCCTTCAACTGATTGGATGAGACCCACCCACGACATAGAGATTAATCTGCCTTACCTAATGTTTACTGAATCAAATGGTAATCTCATCTAAAAAATACTTTCACAGCACATCTAGACTGCTGTTTGACCAGGCATTTTGAGACTGTAGCCTAATCAAATCGACACAAAAATATAACCATCCAGAGAAACTTAGTCTAGACAACTTTTTCAATGTAAATGAGAAAAGTGATTGTGACAAAAAGAATAAAAATGTAGCCAAGAAGGTGACACTGTCATAAACTTCGTATTAAAGGAACTGAGGGATATGTCATGACAATAAAACTGGAAAGGATTAAATATTGGCATCTTATCCAAACTTAGAAAGGAGTTATAATTCATCACGGCATAGAAAGATGTTCATTGTGTATCATAAATCATATGGTGAGAAAGGAAAGCATTGTTTAAACTTGATGAGGTTTTTTTTTTTTCCTAAACAAAGAGAACTAACTATAATTTTCAATGTTTCTAATGTTTGGCATTGCAGAAACCTACATATCTATTAATTTTACCAGGATTTTTAAAATTATTGCTAGCATCTTCTCTACGGATGTTTTCTAAAACCCAAACATGCTTGAAACAGTTAAAGCTTTCTGGGCATAAGTATTTAAGTAATGTGGTAGGTTTTATTTAAATATGTGTTCTGATTACTATCTAAATGTTTAAAAACAAAATAATTAAATACGATGTTCTTATCAAATGATTCCTGTGCCATTGGTTGAAAAGTTACATATTATCCAAGCAATACTGCTAAGATATGTGATTTTTACTGTTAATAGATAATATATAGCACTGAAACAAACCAAATATTTGACTAGACTTCAGAAGACTCTGTAAGGCTATTAAATTTCCACTGGAATATGACTTATGGCATTAATATTTGTAAACTTGCTAAATATCTAAAAAATAGACATCATTTTAGTCAAACCAACTACACCAATTATCTGCTTGTCTACAGTTGATAGATCATTTATTTTCATGGTTCAATACGATAGTCAGTAAAAAATAAAAATGTTTGTTACTACAATTAAACTGTATTGCTATGTATCATTCAATGACAATCTAGAGCAGTTTTCAGTTACTGTAAGGACAGATTGTTTTTTGGTGGGGAGGGGTCAATTGACTCAATAGAAAGTGTAGGAAAGATTTAAGAAATATCTTGTAAGTGCTAAGCTCAGAACTCAGCACCAAATATCATCAATCTACATCCTACTGAGACCAGAAGACTTCCCAGAGTCATATGGAACTTACATAGGTTATTCTGCTTCACACACTGATCCTGGGTGTTACAAATTTCTGATATTTATGAAATTAGTATTATACATGATTTCAAATCTTGATAATGCTTCTATTAACCTTTTTTTTCCCACTTAATTAACTTATAAATACTTGAAAGCAGAACTTTTATCTTGAAGAGAAAAGATGTCAGTTTGGTAATGAGTGATTTAGAATTACTTAACGTGGAAATCTTAACACTGCAAAAAAAAATGTTAATGAAAATCGAAGCACATAGAATCATGTCATGTTTGGTCATGAAAAGGCACCATTCTAATTAGCATTCGTCTACTTTATTTGCTCTCCTGTGCTGTAAATTGTTGGTTGGTTTTGTGATTACATTATAGTTTGATTCAGAATTAATATAAGAAAATATAATAAGGTGGACATTTTCTTCTATTTTTAGTTATATGAAAAAAGCAACTCTCATAAGGAGGACATGGCATCATTCAGAGCTGCCATGAAGTTTATATAATATTCTCCCTAGACACTAGTCATCTAGAAGAAAACTGCCCTCAAAACTAAGTTAAAATGCAGATGAATTGAAAACCTTTGTTTTTTACCAAGAGTACTTAAACTCAGATGAGGGCGAAACGGAGCATTGCCATCCTAGTTGTTATATTCATTGTAGAAGGTCATATTTTATCTAATTTCCTCTCTGATTTTTAAGAAAAAAGAAAATCTAGAAAATATGATGTCATGACTATAACATGGTAAACTAGAAGAAAGAGCATGTAGATGGTGTTTTTTTTTTAAGCACTAACTTCACATTAGAAAAGTAATGGCTAATTGTTGTTTGGATGGCTTGTAGTATTTTGGCAATAGTAACAGATTTTTATCATAATAGATAATAACCCATATATATAGCGTCATTTGGTAACATGGAGACTACAAGTCAGATGTTTCTTCAGCGATGCTGCTAACCTCATATTTAATTATTACATGTGAACTTTGATCAACACTGGTTTCTCTTACATGATTAACAGTTCGTATGTTTAATGACCATGAAATTCGTGAGTGAGCACCATGATCGATATTAGTGTGTAACATTTTGTTCCAACTCATCAATTAAATAAAAGATCATCATCTATTTTGGATGAAAAAGCATACAGTTCTGCTTGAAATAAGCAATGTTTACTAGGAGTCACATTTATTTAAATTAGAAGAGTATTATCACATGTATACACACACACACACTTACACACAAACAACAAACAAATGAAGACACATTCAGAGTGGTGTTATAGCAAATTTCTCATTATTGGTAGTGTCTTAATGGCAGAAATAAAATAATAATAATATTTATAAGAACATTCAAAAAGAAAATAATTGCAAAATAATGATTTTCTTGAATCTTTTAAAATAAAGGTTTTCAGTAAGCAATTTCTATGTATTTTCACATAGGTAAAATATAATAGGAAAAATTCCACATATGTAAATATCAATATACTTTTTAAAAATTAAGAACTTTAATTTTAGAGAGGTTTTAGTTTTACAAAAAAATTGAACAGAAAGTTTCCATGTATCTTCACTCCCCTCACACAGTTTTTCATATTTTAAAATCTTACATTATCTTGGCACATTTGGTACAATTAATATACCAATATCAATCCATCGGAGCTTGTTAAAGTCCATAGTTTACATGAGAATTCACTCTTCGTATTGCACAGTTCTAAGGGTTTTGACAAATGCATAATGTCATGCATCCAGCATTATAATCTCATACAGAATAGCTTTGCTACCCTGAAGATCTACTGTGTCCTGTATGCTTATTCCTAGTTTCCTCCTTTTGAATACTGGGCAAACACTGATCTTTTGTAGCTGTTTGGTTTTGCCTTTTATAGAATGTCATAAAGCAGAATTATACCAGTACGCAGCCCTTTCAGACTGGCTTATTGAATTTAGCAATATGCATTTATGGTTTTTCCACATCTGTTTATGGCTTGCTAGCTTACTTCCTTATTCAAGTGTATGGATGTACCATGGTGTGTTTATCTAGTCACCTATTAGATGCATCTTGGTTGCTTCCATATTTTGGTTATTATGAATAAAACTGTTAAAAAGAAAATCAAAGGGTCAAAACGGTGTCACTTGTGCTAAAGTTCAGGATACCCAATTCAGATTTAACAAACAACTTAATTGTCATTTTGACCTTCACCAGACATGTAATTTTAATCAACCAGTCTGGAGTTTTTTAGTCAAGCACCAGTAAGGTAATCTGTCACCTGAGCCCTCTTCATTCTTCTCCCCCAAAGGAAAAATAACTGATGTGCATGATAAAAGCTTTGCCTTCCCTTCCCACCAAAAAGATGATACCCTGCCCTAAAAATAATCCTTTCTTTCCTTTTACTAATAGCCCCCTTGATCCACCCTTCTTACTGTAAAAACCTCTGTTGCACAAACCCTTGGAATGGAATGCTTCTACTCGAGGATGCAATGCTGCCCAATTTGTGAATTGTTTAATGATTCCAATTAGATCTTCAGATTTACTCAGTTGGATTTTTTTTGACACTCCTATAAACACTACTGTGCAGGTTTTTGTTTATACTGTTTTCAATGTATTTGAGTAAAAATCTGGGAGCATGATTGTTGGATTTTTATGCAAGTCTATATTTAACATTTTAAGAAACTGCCAAACTATCTTCCAATGTAGCTGTACCATTTTGCATTCCCACCAACAATGGGACTTCCTGTTGCTCCACGTTTTTCTCAGCATTTGGTATTGTCAGTGTTTAACTATTCTAACAGGTATGTAGTGGGTTCTCATGGTTGTTTTAATTTGCATATCCCTGACAACATATATGTTGAGCATCTTTTCATATGCTTATTTGTCATCTATATATCCTCTCTGGGGAGGTTGGGTGTCTTCAGATTTTTTGATCATTTATTAATTTTTTAAATATTATTATTGAGTTTTTAAGAGTCCTTTGTATATTTTGGATGCCAATCATTTATCAGAAATATGTTTTGCAGATGTTTTCTCACAGTCTGTGGTTTGTCATTTTTGTTTTGTTTTCTTTATTATCTGCACAGTATCTCTTACAGTGCAAATATTTGTAATTTCAACAAAGTCCAGCTTATCTTTTTTTAATTTTTATTTTTCCCATGGATTGTGCTCTTGGTGTAGTATATAAAAAGTCATCACAAAACTCAAGGTCACCTAGATTTCCTCCTGTGTTATCTTCTCAAAGTAAGTCTTGATGTTGGGTGGTGTCAATCCTCCAATTTTATTTTTCTTTCTCAATATTGTATAAGCTATTCCGATACTTTCATCTTTACATATAAACCTTAGTGAATTGTTATGGAACTCTCTTAAACCTCTGGTACCTTGAAAATGAGAACTAGTGGTCCGAAAGAATAACTTGGTAATAAGTATTAAAAAGTAAAATATATTTTGTCTTTTACCCTGAAATTAGTTAAAGTAGTTTAATATTCTTAAACTATTAATTAGTTTAAAAATATTATTATGGATATGTGCAAGAGTTTACATATTTGTCATATTTTTTAAATATGATAATAAAGGCTACCACAGCCAAACTAACTATGGACAACTATTCAGTAATTAAAAAGTGTGTTGTAGAGTAATAATTGTTGTAGAATAATAATTTGTGACATGGAAGAAGTTTACAATCTCTAGGGTGGTGAGAAAAGGCTATGAACTACTTGAGGTGTATACTCCCAATTCTGAACGCAGAATAGCATATAAAATAGTAAGATTAAGCAGGTGACTTACAGATACAGGACTGCAGACCTCCTTATTGGTTACATCATGATACTAATGTCTAGGCAAAAACAAAAACAAAAACAAAAAAAGAGTTTTCTAGTGGACAAAGAAGGTATTGGGGTGGGGTGGGGAGGAAGCCTCAGTAAACTTAACAAGGGAGTAAGGATTTTAAGTAAGGATTTATAAGGCGTGGAAACATATTTTCTTGGTATTTGTTCTTTCTCATGTTTGCGGACTCTTTTTCCTAAAGAAAAAAAAAGCTATTAATATTTAGATAAAACAGCAAAATGCAATTAAAAATAGATTTCAAGTAGGTATTTAATGGATGACACAGACGAATGTTCTCCTGTTCACATTCTGGCTTCTAGCCCCTTCTGAAGTTAATATATGAGAGATGCTTTTTTAATGAGCTGACCAGAGGAAGTACTTTTTTAGAATTTCTTTATTCAGTGGGCTATTAAAATAGTAGTAGGTTATCTGGAATATATGCATCCCAGGGATTGCACTGAGTTCATTTCTACTTGATTGTGCTTTGAAAATGACTGTCCAGCTGTGCACCCCTGGCAAACCTAATGATGATCACCCCGTCCCATGGATCTCTCAGATTGGTGTCCTTGGCGTCCCCAGGGGCCCCTCAATGTTTTGTTAAAAGTACATCATCATTGAGTTTACTTTGATTGAAATGGTCACAGTATATAGGTCCTTCTGTGGTTTTTAAATTATGAAGAGTATTTTTAGATAATTGTGAACATTATGTTTGACCCCAGGATTAAAGAAATTTCAGATCTATATTTCAACCATCATCGGGTTTCAAAGGAATTCAACCATTTTTCAGCTCTTAAAAACCACACAGCATGATTTCAAGAACAAATCTTGGACAAACTCACATTGAATTGTTTTCATTGTATGCATTATAACATGTTGATGTAGCTAAAATGTTTCGCAAAAGGCTGTGGTCAAATAATTCAACCTAATTTGAAATATACTAAGTTTATAAAAAAGGACAACCTTATAAAATGAGAAATAAGCACAATTTGCACTAGGACCTGTGTTATCTGGTCTGCATGCTCATTGCCCTCGTTCAGACCCTAATGAGCTAATCAGCGACACTGGTGCAGAGCGGCTTGTGGAGTAAGAGGGTTCTTCAACTTACTGGCTGTGCAATCCTAACCGATTGGGTTGATGTAGTGATTAAATCAGATTATCCACATAAAGTGCCTGCACATAACAAACACTAATATTTATTTGTTATATTAATTGTAACATTCCACCAGCTATACAAGGGGAAGAAAACTAAATTAAAATTGAAAGGCAGTAAACCACAAATCTAGCCTTGTCGTTGACATTAACTTTTTCAGAGATTCCGAGAAAGCAAAGGATTTTTATAAAGCTGCTTATGGAAATTTTTAGACTTATAAGCCATCATCATTTGGGTTGAACTGAAGATTTCTGTTCATGTGTCTTCCTTCTTCTAATGACCGTTAACCTTTGGTGGGGTCCTATGTCATCTTTTCCCAAAAGGAAGGAATTCAATTATAGTGAATATATATTCACTAAATTATATATATATATATATAATTTCTCTTTCTACCATGTATTTCTCTTCATGATTGGAATAGTAGGAAAGGCTAATTTAATTATTGAGATAGCAAACATCCATTAAACCTTTAAAGGGTTTAGGTTTAATATAGAAAACATAGTGTTGAGTCATCTCGAATTCTCTGACTCGCTTGTGATAAAGAACAATGTCTCCTGTGATTTCGGTTTTCATGAAGACAGACCCCCAATAGCTGGGAAGGAAGAGGCCTCAGTAGTGCTATCCCAGTGCCAAAGTCAAAATGCAGCCTCCGTTGGTATCAAACAGGTTGCAGTAGGCAGAGGGAAGGCTGTTTGCAGCCCAGGACAGCCCAGAGAAAATGTTGGTCTGTTGGTCCTGAAATATTGAGATGGCTCACTCATGTTGGTCATAAAACACATAGGAAGTTTTAGCTTTACTTTCAAAAAGAACACAATACAGAGAACACACCCATTCAGGGAATATTTCAAAATCCTCTTGAAGGAAAGGGAATATATTCTATGATATGTTTATCAGAGAGTTAGAGGCAAAGAATTATCATACTCTGATTCTAAAGCATCTTTACAATAATTTTATAATTTCTCATTTCAGGGAAATTTATTGGGCAGCTCCAACCATAGGCTTATTCATTTAGTTTAAATGTTGGAATCTATAGTGAATGTTTGCAGGAGGGTTTTCCTCCCAACTAACCTCTGTTTTTGTTTCCAGTTAATCTACAGCTGTATTTGGTTAGAGGTAGATCAGAGTGAATGTAAGTTCTAACTTCTAGTTGTACTGTTGGACTACACCAGCAGAATTGCCACTATCTTGGGGGAAAGGTGACATCAGTGTTTGCATACACTAGATCATTTTTCTTGTGGATTTAAACTCAAGAAACAGGGAATAAACATTTTACTTTAGAGAATATGAAAATTGCTGGAGAGCTAACTAGAGGGGGAAAACATGAAAGATGCATATACACATATACCTCAGCTTATAAAAAATGAGAAAAAATAAGCTAATGGAGGTATGTAAAATCAACCAAGGAAACAGAAGGAAATGAAATTTTAATTTACATAGATGGTAAACGAAAGGCAAAGAATATTTTAAAATTAAGAAAATATGAGCTGAAAAGTAGACTAAACACTAAATTACAAGCTGTATTATAAAGACAAAGGTGTCAAATATGATAAAACCTAAATTAAGTTAAAACATACAGGAAGCGAGTAATGAGTCTCTTCCTTGCTCCATCCCCACGAATAGGTCGATCTGTCACTGATTTAGGATGACTGGCAGGTCAAATCCCTCTGGTGTTATCTTCCCTGGGCCACAATTCTGTTTTGAGTTTGGAGTCCAAATATTTTTTTATAATTTGAAATTACATATTTTTCAAACCATGCAGTTATTTAAATATTTGAACTCTGTCAGCAATAGCAAATTTACCATATATATTTTTCTTTACAGTAAATTAAAACAAAGGTAGAGCTCTTTTTATAATCCTTACTACAGGAGATAAGTATGCTATATTTCAATCGTGGTGCACAGGCAGGATTTTAGTCCGTTTAAGCCTTTTTCAGAAATCCCTTTTCACCATGATGGTCATTCTGAAAGTACACTTCACTTATTCATTTGACTAACTGAACTTCTAAAAAGTTCTTTGAGGATTTAAATATTTCACTTAGAAGAAAATGTCACAGGATCAAAAGGATTTCACATAACTGCTTATCTATTAATAAAGGAAGACTAACATCCATATATCTTACAACTAAGCAGAAGGCCGACTCTTACATGGCTCTGAGTTTGCTTGTTTGGATAGTTTTACTCCAGAGAAAGTTAGAAATTTGAATGCAAGCAGTAATCAAAGAATATCTTTTTAGGGGAGCAAAAACGTTTTAAGATTTATTCAAACCTAGATTTTGCATGTTAGCTTGAAACTCAATTTTTCCATTTTCTCGGACCCAAATTGTGGAGTTATTCTTCACCCATCTCCCTGTACAGGTCTCATCCATTGTATCTTGATTACAGGTCTCTCAGTCTTCAGTAATATAAAGAATCTGAATACACTTCATCATCCCATCGCAAATCAGCTTCATCTCTTAAACTTCCCCTTCTTTTACACTTGCCTCACATAGTGATCTTATTGAAATATGATAGATTCTGTCACTCCTGACTCAGATCTCTCCAATGGCTTCCTATTTCACAGACACAAAAGCAATCTACTCTCCTTATCAAAATTCTTCCCCACCTAATAACCCTTTTCTAACTACCTCTGATGCCATCTTCTTCTCACCACTCTCTGTGTTGTTGGCTCCAACTTTATTTTCTTCCTTGTAACTCTCAACCACATCATGTAAATCCCTTCCCAGCCTTCACAGTGTTGGTCTCAATGTCCAGTCTGTTCACCTTCAGCATCTACAAGCCTTGCCTTCTCGTCTCATTTGGGCCTTTACCCAAATACTCATCTCTCAAGTGCAAATCTTTTATACAACAGCATCTCCATTCATTCATTCTATTTTGTTTATCCTGAATTCAACTAACGGCATTCAGCATTTTGATTTATATTTTTGTCATCTTCAACTAAAAAGTCTTTGAAGAATTATATTATCTCATAATAAGGGATATTGAATTAATTCATAAAAATAATAAATCTTCCTTTTCTCCTATTATCATGATTACCAAATCTAAAAATATATAAACAAGAAAAAAATGCCAACATTCTACATCATATACATCATATGTGTTCCCTTCTCTTTTTTTGATTTTTCATTTATTTCTCATTTATCAAAATTTTGTTAACATCCTTTAATTATGCAGATTAGCAAAGGGAAAAGGTTCAAGTTTGTGGAGTTTAGCTGACCTTATTTTGAGTTCTGAAGTTTATCAGTTAACAGCTCTGTGACCTTGCCCAAGTCCTAGTTTCTAACTCTCACTTTCTTGTCTATAAAAAAGAGATATTAATATATCCTAAATTTTCTATAGCATAGGGTTCTGTGTACTGAGGATTAATTGGGACAATTATATCAGGTGTTTAGTATTTTATCTGGCATAAAAGAGTCCTAAAATGTATTAATTATTAATATTCGATATTGTTGCATTAGATAAACATGAGTATAGTAACATGTCAAAATCACTGCTAAAAAGAAAAAAAATGAAAGCAGAGTTCCCATAGGAGACTTGAATATATAAATCATATTTTAATATATGAAACACTGATAAGGCTAATTGTCAAGTTTACCATGTGCTTAGGCTAACATCTTAATATGTCCATTATCATTCCTAGTATTAATTTCATTACTTATCACGAATTATGCCACAAAAGTCTGAACCAAAGGCAGTTTTAATTTCTGGCCAAGAAAAGTAAAAGTAGTTCAGAAATTCAAATAATCACTTTCTGATAGAAATATACATAATAATTATTTTAAAATAATGTTTAAAATACAAATAACATGAGTTCTCGTTTAGGTTTAACAGCACCACAAAATTTAAAGTTGTCTTTCCATTTTTAGCATACTTCTTTGTCTGCTCATTGAACTGTTAACACTTAAGCAAGCACAATCTGTAATATATGTATGCTATTATAAATAATACATGATACTCATTTTTAAGTGACATTTCACAGGTTATGTCAAAAGGTGAAGACACTGATATATAAACAGATTGACATTATGAAAGTGCCTCTTAACTCTAATGATGTTAAATACGTTTAGAGCATTGTAAAAGATAAAATAATAGCTCTGTAATTGACTTGAATGTTTAAAAATCATAATCGTGTCTGAAGATAATTACTTGACAAAACCTAGAAATAGGAAGAAATATTTTTTTCATAAGGCCATACCAAAGGGGAAAAAAAAAAATCATTTGAATGTTCTCAGCCATGAGAGAGGAAAGTGAAATAATGAAGTAAAGAAACTCATACATAAAGTGAACTGGATATTTTTTTTTATTTGTAGGAAAGTGTTAAATTGTTCATAGAGCCAAAAGAAATCTTCATTACAATGTATTTTTCAGTCAACAAATAAAAGCTCCAAACTCACTGTCAAGCTACAACATGGGCTTACTGAGCTATATTCATCTCATGAATGATCTCTGAATTTTTACATCATTAGTCTTGAGCTTCTTTGATATCTATTCTTTCTGTTAGACTAGTGAAATGTGGAAAACTCCACTCAACATATTCATGTGTTTTACAATCTATAAAGATCATTGTTTTTCCAAGATTCTCTTGCAAGAAAAATTAAGATCACATATCTGGATATTTTTCAAAGACAAGAAAGGACTTCATGGCCCACCAATCCTTTTATTCCTAGAAAGAGTTTCTTAATGGCAATTTTCATTTATTTGTTAGAATAAGAAATATTTTAGATATGGCTAAATCAAAACTATAACTTTTACATATACAAATGAATAGAATTATATAAAATATGTGCCTATGGTCTTAGAATTAAAAAAAATGATGTAAATCATTTTATCAGGTGTTTTTATTCAGTTTGTGATCATGTATGAAGAAAGCCTTTTATTAGAGAGATAATTATGATTTGATATTCTTGATGGTGGGATATATTATAACTTTATAGAATGTAAGAATCATGTATAAGTTAAAAGACTTCAATCCATTTAATATCATAAATAACTAGGTAAATTACTATTTTGGCCACTGACAGGAAATGCCCTAAGGCCACATCTTAAGGCCCTTTGACGTTCATTTATGGCAGAAGGTTTTAGCTTAGCAAAGGATGTAGTTTGGGATAAACCACTACAGTATGAGAAATGGCTGTGCTCTGTAATGTCAGAACCTGAATGCAAAGAGCATTTCAGGAACCAGAGGTTCGTCTTCTATTTGGAATGTTGCTAAAGAAGCCAAGGAAAATGAAAATTGAAAAATATCAATTTGATTAAATAACCTGAGTATGGTCATTTTCAGTGAAATGGTGGAGAGAAAAGCAAAAAAAAAAGAAAAAAAGAAAAAGCAGTAATTTATAAATGGAGTTGGGAGGGCAAGGAAAATAAAATGTTAGTTATTCACTTTAAAGATATTGAAGAGAAATTAAAATTGTAAGCAAAAGATATCTTTGAAACCTAACCTAGTTTACGGCCATGCCACCCTGAACGTGCCTCATCTTGTCTGATCTCAGAAGCTAAGCAGGGTCGAGCCTGGTTAGTACTTGGATGGGAGACCACCTAGGAATACTAGGTGCTGTAGGTGTTAAAAAAAAAAGAAAGAAAAAAAGAAAGAAAGAAAACCTAACCTGGACTACAATGCTTCTATTTTTTCAAATGTTTTCCCTACTTCAAAATGATGTCTTTTGCCTGAAATTCTCATGCATATCAATAATGTAATTTGTTAACATAAGAAAATTATTATTATGTCCTAAGTGTAATAGTTGCAGATATAGCTGAGAGAAGATAGCAAATGTCTATTGTAGTATCTTAAAATTTACTTTAAAAATTGGAGTTTTGTTTTATATAGCTAAAATGTTTTATGAAATACTCATTGATTTTGTTTTCTACCAACCATCTTATTAAAAGAAAAAAAGAACAAATTATTGTATTCTAAAAGTAAGCCAAACAAATATGAACCAGAGTGATGAAAGGTAGGTCAATATAATACAAGGAAATAGCAAAGACTAAAAAAAGACAGTCAAAATATTTTTTAACAAATATCTTTTCAACCTTTTCTTTAAAATGCAACTCTGCAGCAACTTTGACATCAAGAAAGTTAATATGAGGATATTCAAAATGAAAATTTAGTCTGCTAAATACAGGTTAAAATGGAAATAAAACATACTCAGATGTATATTTTTAAACATAGCCTTTTGAAATACATATTCATCAGACTAATTCATCTAACTCCAATCACATCTTGTTTCAGGTTTAGAAGCACTGGCAATTTTTGCCTTTATTCTAAGGAAAAAACAATCATACGGGAAAGCCTTGTCATTCTCCCAGTAATGAGTTTAATGCGACATTTGGGTACGTGCTTTGCTGTGACTAGAATAGTAATGTTGATTTTACGTTTTAAACGATGCTCCAAAACACATGCAGTGAGAACAGTTTCTTACCGGGATGTATTTTTCCGCCCATTTCAATCTGAATGTGAGTTAAATTCTAAATTACAGTAATTGTAAACTGTTTTCATATTTCTATGAAGTTTCAAATTGTGGGCTAAGTCTTATTCTGGAAGCAGAATCTCATCAATAGAAAATGATTTTCAAAACTGCTATTATCGATTTTTAGTAAAGATATTTTCTTTGAATGCAGGGCAAATTCCACTGATTCTGCATTAAATCAGAAGTATTAAAATGATCGCTATTGCTATACTCCAATCACAGTGAGGAAAAGAAGAATTTCTGTTTCTTCCACCTTTTAAAGCTATTATTATATCTAATTTTAGAATTGAAACTTGTATGGATTGTGCTTAAGGGCCGTTTGAAGAAAAGAAAAGAGATGACTATTCTAATGCAATTTATTTCTAATCAGTATTATTTCTCTGTATTTTACGTCTTATATTTCTTTCTTAAAACTACAACTTCATAAAAAACATGACACTCAGTATTGTCAAAACAAAAACTGCATCAGACAGAGTTGAACAGGTAAAGAAGATTTTATTGAGGCTCCTGCAACAGAGAAGAGAGAACGCAACACAGTCTGAAGCCAACTTCTTAAAAAATGGGGGGCAGGAGAATTTTTTCAAAACAGAGTTGGGGGAATCAGGTCATCTGGGATTGCTAATTGGCCTTACTCAAAGGAAAAGTAAACTTTCTCTTATCTTCATGACAGGAAGTAGCTTTATACTCTGAGCAAGATGCATAGTGAAGGCAGACTCCTATTGTCTCCTCAGTGACTAGTAGACAGAGATGCTGGCATCTTTGATGATGATATTTCAAAAGGATGGTTCTCAAGTCCTAGAGAAAGAAGGTCCAGTCTGGGTTATAAAACAGGTAAGAGGCCTGTTAAAAAGATTTCCATCTCAAAGAGGTAGAGAAATAATTTGCAGTTATGAGTTTTCTAAAGTAAAAACACCAAGAAAAGTGAAGGGGGGGACCTCTGGTTAGGGTACTGTGTGGTTTCTGTAAGGGGGAAGAGTAGGTAGGAGGTGATGGGCCTTGGGGCAGAAAGAAGTCTGTCTGAGGTTTGCTCAAGCTTAGGGAAATAGCAAGGCTCTGTTGGTCAGCTTTTTTTTTTTTAATTCTTTTGATTTATTCTTGACTATTTTTTGGAGCAGTTTTAGGTTTATAGGACAATTGAGAGGAAAACAGAGAGTTCCCACGTACCCTTGCCGACACAGGTGCATTGCCTCCATTGTTATCCGCTCCCCACACCAGGATAGTGCATTTGCTACAGTTGATGAACCTACAATTGTATATCCAAATCTCCCAAAGTCCATAGTTTACATTAGTGCTCGCTCTTGATATTATACATCTTGTGGATTCGGATGAATGCATAGTGACATGTATTGACCATTACGTTATCATACAGAGTGGTTTCAATGCAGTAAAATTTCTCTGTGCTTCGCCTACTCATCCCTCTTCCTGCCCCAACCCCTAGCTACCAGAGATTTTTTATTGTCTCTATAATTTTGCCTTTTCTAGAATGGCATATAGTTGTAATTGTACAGTATGAAGCACTTTGTGGCTTGGGGTGTAAGGGGGGCAGTGAGTGCAGGTCCAGACGGAGGGGCAGGGAGAGGCTGGGCTGGGATGCACTGAGCACCAGGGTCGGCTTAGAGAACAGCCACACAGGACCCAAGAATGTGTAGACACACACTCCGTAGAGTTACCAAGATCAGAGCCTTTTATTCTCATTGAAAACTTCTCATTAGAACTAGTGTAAGTCAGGAGAAAAACAAAATGTGTAACTTTATCTTCGGTAAATATACCCCTCAGAAATGAGGGAAAAATAAGGACTTTGTTTCAGACATATAAAAGCTGAAAGAAATAACAAGCACCTGGCGTATATCAGAAAAAAAGAAAAATAATAGTGATGAAAACCTTCGAGAGGAAGGAAAATGATATCAACTAGAGTGAAAAACACTGAAAAGAGTAACTTTGGGGAAATAAAAAATGCTTTCTTACTCATAATAGACTTGATTAAAGCTAATATAAAAGCAGTACATGTGAGATTTATAATATTTAGAGAAAAAATTATCTTACAACGTAAGCACCAAGGCAGGAAAGGACAAAGGTAGTGTATTATTGGAAAATCCTTATAATTTATGTAACATAGTCTATCACTTAAAGATGGATTATGACATAAATAAGCGCTATCTATAATGTAACTGTTATGCAACCCCTAAAATGACATGCAGAGTTATAGGCAAGAAGCAACAAAGGAGATAAAATAAATCACAAAACATCATTCAGCTTATCAAAAACCGGTAAAGAGAAAAAAAAGAGATCAAAGAAGAGATGAGACAAAGAGAATACAGATGTCGAAGTTATTGATTTAAACCCAAACATATCAAAATTACAGAAAATATAAATTATCTAAACACTCTAATTAAAAGGCAGAGAGGGCAATGATAATTTTACAGGTACATTAATTGACATTAATTTCAACTTGAAAGGAAAAAAAAAAAGTTTTTCAAAGAACATCGTTGGTGGCCAGAACCTGGCCTTTGGAGCCTCTGCTGCTGTTTTGGGAGATTTTCCAGGATGACACCTGTAGTTGGCCAAGATTATTTCAGTGGTCAGGATGCACTAAAGGCAGGGCAGAAAGTAAAGGGAACCACGTGGAAACGAATGAAAAGAACAAACAGAACACTAAATCACTTGCAATGGTGGCTGCCATGCAGAAGTAAAATAATCATTCTAGAACATGTTCTTCTCAAGATAGTAGATTAATGGAGGTAACGGGAAAATGGACGTGTGATTGCCATGTACTTTTTTTCATTCTATTTTAATGTTGGCAACGTAAGTTCAATAATGCCTGTTGAACCTGCAATAAAGTCTAATGCCTTGGTAGGATATTGTTAAATGGTGAGCTAATTGACAAGGATGCGTAGAGCAGCTTTGGCTGAGCCAGAGTGGTTTTCGGCACATCAGGAAAGAATACAGCATAAAAGAAATAACAATCTTTGAGCCAAACTAAAACTCTTGAAATAGAGCTGCCCAAATTCTTAAAATTGCTACTGGTCTTTTTTACCTGTGGGCCTTTGTTCTCACTATTTTCTCTGCCTGAAACTTCTCTCTAAATCTTCAAGTGGCTTATTCCCTTAGCTAATTCATGTCCCCGCTCAAATTATCATCTCAGAAAAAAACTTTTGTGAACTCCAGTTCTTCATTGTCTACAAAGCACTGCTTTCCCTGGTCTTCTGTCCAAAAAATAAAATGGATTTTATTTTATGTAAATTTTAACACCTATATGTAGTTATAGATCTGAAATTTCACTAATGTGTTTTAACTTTCTTAGACAGAAGTGGCATTTCTTTTATTATTCTTTGGAATCACATAAAATCACCAAACGCAACTATTAAATGTAATAGCCACACACATTAGAAATTCAAGGTTGGAGTAACTAGAATGAAACAGCAGATTTTAAAGGAACAAAACTGTCACTTAGTGTCAGTGTTACAATTCCATTTATCAGGCCCATTAACTTAATGGTAAAAAAAAAAAAAAAACCCTCCATACTTTCTTCTCCCTGATGCATATTCTCTCTCATACACATCTAAACTAATGCTGATATAGAGAGGAAAGTGATGCTGTCGGCATTCTTTTATGTAGCTTTTACTGTTTTCCATAAAATTCTGTCATTGGAATAAAACCAATGATTCTATACATCTGGTCCAGCCTTAAAAACTCTAATTTTTACTTTTCTAATTTTTATTACCGAACCCTTCTTTTTTACTCCTTTAACAGAGTACTTTTTGTCATATGAAAGTGGAAATATCAGAAAGTCAGAAACCCCATCAAATAAAGCCAGGTGCTTTACTACCTTTTCCTTCTCTATCTTCATGTGAATCATTTCAGATGACTATTTACCTCTCCAGTCCTAATTTATATTGCAGACAGCTACACAATAGACTTTCTGGTATTTAATGCTGAAAAGCCCAATTGGTGATGTGCAGTAAAATTTTACTGCTTGTCTCAGTAAAAAGGAGAGCAATTTCTATACCTGCTTTGCAGTTGAAAAGTTCAACCTTTATCTGTTTCGCCAGCTTTAATTCAAGAATAGGTCTCTTTCCACAGATAGGAGAAGTGCTGAGGCAACAAGCCCTTTGCAGCAGTCACCTGTGCCAGCTGATTTGCCTGATGATTCTTGTGCTATGCTAAGAGATTCTCCCTACTCTCAAGATTACCTTGTTTTATTTATAAAGAATCCTTACCTGACAAATGTGTCAATAACTCATCATCTTCCACCTTAACAATTTTTGCATGTATTCATTTACAAGTAGTAAGTATGCCATGTTATTACTCAGTTAAGCACTTTTAAAATGGCATGAAATCTCTCGAGAGTCCTGTGTTATATCCAGAACATTTAAATAAAATGTGTAAATTAGTTTTGACATCTAGTTTATTGCCACAAATCAATATGTTGCAGGTGTAGGTACTTGATTATAAAGATAATTCTCTCCGTCTTTAATGCTCAGATTTTTAAAAAAAGACAGACATATGTTTTAGAAATATTTAAAGCTATCCCCTTTATATTTTTTTGCCTGATATGTAGTCATGTAAGATGTACTAAGGATATAAAATGACAGTTGAAGAAAGTCTGTCATATCTTTCTGGCTTTTTTTAAACATTTTTTTGACAGAGCTTAATTCTTTTTTTCTCGGTCCAAGTGTTCACAAGGAATATCATAAGAATAGCAGCCTGAAAACCATGTTTATGCCTTGATCTCAATGCACACAAGTTGTGTCACTTTGGTTCAGTCACACACATAAAGCTTATTTTGGTTACAATTATTTTAACTGTATCCAATAACTGTATCCAATAATAACTGTTTACTTTATAAGGTTATGTAAAAATCATATAAGATAAAATATTATTGTCTTTTTTCTGAAAACCATACAATATCATAAAATGTGAAATATCTGTACAAAAATGCATATGAAATATATATTTACATAGTATGATTTATTTATACATCATTTTTATATGTTATGATTTTATATATTGTACATTAGGATTTATATTTGGTAAAAACAGAACAAAATCATGTAATATATTCAGACAACTGACACTTTTCTTATTACTATGAAATGGGTACAAAATCTTCTGTATCTTCTGGGGGACAAAAGTCTTTTTGTGGGGGTGAAATATTTACTTATAAATATCACAGATATTACTAGTAAACATGTTTTACAAATGTTTTTAAGTGAGGAACTAAGATAATGGGCTTTTGGATGGAACATTCTGGGAAAAGGAATTTCTTTTTCCATATAATAAAATTTCTGAATTTTTATAAGATGGAAAGTGAGCTTTGAGGACTAGTAGGTCAGGGCTGTTCATTTTCACACATGAAGACCCAGGCTTTAATCTGAAATGCATTGCACCTCCAGAGGTTCTGCCCTTTATATTTTCGCTTATCCTCTGCATAGCAAGCAGGTATGTGAGATTTCTTCATTTCTACATTTCACTCAAATGCAGTTTTCCAAATTGAGATAGAAAGGGTGAAGTGCGTCTGGTTTCCATCTTTAGCTGCTTTTACTAGGTGCTTTTGAAACTTGCCAAGTGAAATTTTAATCACCTGGCAAAGTATTTGAAATTAGCACTCACCTAACAATTATTTAAGATTTATACTTGCTTATTGATTATGTTTTCTTGTATGCATATCCTTTGCTATTCAAATATATTTTCTAATGTTGATAACATTTTCTGCTTTAATAATACTGAGATCAGCAATAACATTTAGAATTGTATTGATCTCAATCTTTATGATTTAAAAATATGATTTATATGCCATTTTGTTGTTTAATATAGAATTTATGGTAGCAAAATTGGAAACAAAATTCAATATCTCACAAACGTGACTATTTATAGATACTACATAGGCAACCATAAGATAAGGACAGGTATTATTACTATATAGTAAAGAAAATAGTTTTGAAAAATATTTAAAATGACAGAAAAATATTTAAAAAAAGTGAAAAACTTGGTAACAAATGGGATATATTATATGTCTCAGTGTCAGTTTCACATGTAGATCTATAAAAATAAACATAAATATAAATATAATTACTAGAAAGAAATACATTTAAATGTTCATATGTTAATGCTATATATTTTTCTGGGTTCTGTGATTAGAAGAAATTTATTTAAAATTTAATTTTTTTAATGTAATTACCAATATTTGTATCATGGATATGTATAAACTTTAAAATTTAAATATAAAATACATATTTTAGAAGTATTGGGAAATCAGGTGATATGTTCCATAACATAGTCTCAGAAGACCAAAACTATTAGAATTCTTTCAAAAATTTTCTTAATCTACTATGAAATGACCAGTGTCTATTATAGGTTTGTGACTCTTGATTCTCAGGCCATTTAATTAAAATATGAGCAGTGTCTTTTGGGTGCTTTTCTAAGTATGTATATATGCAGCGCAATTTCAGATAATCAAGAATGAGTGTTCAGTATCTTTTGATGAGGTTTCCTTGTTACGGCAAACCAAGATCATGTTAATGTAGTATGTGATTAGCACTGACCAAGTCTTTAATTCTGCTTTGAATTCCTGGAAGTTAATGCAATGGTATAATAGGATGAGATAGATGTGATGCATTTTAGGTATAAATAACAGACTCACTACTCCAAAACCGGTTACTTCCTTAGGGTTTATACCCACTTTGTTAAACTGGAATAGTGATACAAAATTTCTTAAGAACCACATAGGCTAATGTCCCTCTGACTTGTAAATCTGGCCTATTAATGAACCAAATCAAGTTAGAGAAGTCAGAGATCAATGTTGTAATAGCTGTTCAATCTTTACAGGTGTCATTTAGGTAGCCTGGGCTCCCTATAGTAATATAAGGGTTATTCATTTTTAGAATGTGCAGGGTCTTTTTAAAGATGTTGAAAGAGAGTGATAAAAAGTAAATTGTCTTCCTAATAAAGTCTTTTAGTTTAAGTCAGTAAAGGGCTGTTCAGATTTAGACCTTCTTCAATGCTCTGCGGGTCTTTGTCATTCTCCATGTATGAAATATCTAGCAGAATACTGTTTAATGAGTGATCGATTCTATAATATGCCAGTGAAGAGTCAGAACATACAGATGGTGAGCAAGTAGAATGACCATGGCTATCACTGAAATCCACATCGGACATTTTTCATGGGATAATTTATGTCTTTATATTTAGCAAGATGTTTTTTTTTTCTCCTTAATGCCTCAAGGTTATACATATTTGAATGCATTTGAATCTTGTAGCTCAATGTGAAGTGTATAATGAATAAATCATTTTAGTAAGTTCAAGTGTGATTTCCCTCAATGTGCGTAAAAATGAAATACAAAATTTATAAAATAAGCCATGCCGCTTCATTTACCAAATAGCAGAATATTTTTTCTCCTAGAATTTAGATATTGATGAATCAAAAAGAAACATTTTTGGGCTTTTAAAAGCAATGTTACAAACAGCATGTAAATTCTTAATGCAACTTAAAACCAAAATATGTAAAAAACGGCTTTAAGCACGAAAAATGAGGTAAGAGAGGAAATGCTGACTGTAGTAAAATAAGATTATTACTGTTTTATAAAAGAGCAGCTATCACACAGTATCTCAAAAAATGGCTAAAACATGAACTATTTATCTATTTTGTTCTCAAAAAGGTAAATATATAGAGATTTTCGAAAGAGTAGTTACTTTCAAATTATTTAAATCACCTAAATATTATGTTTGTCATTCAGGTCCATTGCACTGTATACATAAAGACTTAAACTGTTTGACTTTCATTAGAATTTGACCCCAAAACATTTTTATATATTTTTTATTATTGAGTGTTCCAAATATTTTATTCATGCTGGGAAAAATAATTCAGATAACTGTGTATGGTTTTTGATGTTAAAATTACATTTCATTCCTGGATACAAATAATAAAGATAACACAAGGTTAGGGTAATATAAGCAAAGAAACTACTGAATAGAAAATAGTAACATATAATTTTCAGGCTTATTGGAGCTCTTCTTCATAGGAAGGAAGAGTTACTTTATTTTGATGAAAATAATTTGATAAAAACATACATGATTGGTTTTTTTTACAATCTAAATGGGAAAGACAGCCTTAACTTCAAAACACTTCCACCTCACCTAACTGTAATAATCTGGTTCTTAATTTATAATAATAATTTTTTTATAAATCTCTAACATTTGTCACAAAACATCCACATCAGATAAAGGTACACATTAAATAAAGAAGACAACTGACACCAGAGGAAGCAGACAGCTCATGGAACAGAGAAAAATGTTAAAACTACTTTTAATTAGAAATCTCTATAATATTTAAAATGATGGTGTAATGATCCTAATTAACTGGCATACCCATGAGTTAAAGTAGTCAAAACTGAAAAGTGTTTTTGGTATTTAAATATAATTGCAATTTTCTTTAAAATAAAGTGACAGATAAAATGCATTAAACTAATAACCAAATATATGAGCAGTTAAGAAGTGGTCAGCAAGTCCAGTGTGTGGCCTTAAAAATATAGTTCAGTTCATGGTTTGGGAAAGAAAGGTTTTGAAGGTTTTGTGATTTAGAAATAGATTGAGGATATGTTATTTTTTCAAAAGTTCATGGCAAAAAAACATGGGAATCAGATAGGCCAGAGTTGTTTTTTTTTTCTTTTCCCTTGCTTATAATGAAAATTCCAAGATGTATAAGAATATAGATTAAAAACTAATGAAAAGTCTCTGATTTCAGTAATTCTTAATCTAAAGTGTCTACCTAGGCTATTTTTTTTTTTTTTTTTTTTAGTTCAAACTTTAGGAATATTCTTGGTGCCCTCGTTAAAGATTAGTTGACTATACATGCATGAGTTTATTTCTGGTCTCTCCGTTCATTTCCCTTGGATTGTCTGTCACAAGAGGAATTGAAACACAGGAGTTTGTTACTGGTCCTGGAGGACATACTCAGCATTCCTTAAGTGGCCACACTAGGAGGTTAAGGCAGAGTACAGACAGAGAGAAGAAGGACCTGGTGGACATGACTTCATTAAGGTCCATGGCAGGAGTGTTTTGGAATTCTGAGGTTAAAGCCAGATTGGTTGATTCAAACCAAAGCATCGGGATTTTGTTAAGCTATATGGGAGTCTTATCTAGAGGATACATAAGGGTAAGGGTGTGGGAGGTAGGGGAGATAGTAGCAAGGCTATTAGGCAGTCATTTTAGGAACTTAGATTTGTCTGTGACTCTGTGGACTGCTGTCTAGGGCATGTGCTTGTCTGAGGGAGTTAGCATCATGTTAAGGTCATTGAAGACTGTTTGGCCAAACAAAATGAATGCCAAGCCAGAGAAACAACAGAGTCACTTAGCTCAACTCTGAACATGTGTCTGAAACCAGGAAATGGGGGAAGAAACCCTACTAATAGAAATCCAGGCTATGAAAATTTATTTAAATTGTATGCATGTGTGTGTCTTTGTGTATATGTATTTGTGTGTATGTATATACCCACACACAAATACTCATCAACATGTAAATATATCTTGAATTCTTAAGTTACTTTTTCTTCTCTTCATTTTCTTCCATATTCTTTTCCTTCTTTCCTTCTTTCCTTCTTTCCTTCTTTCCTTCTTTCCTTCTTTCTTTCTTTCTTTCTTTCTTTCTTTCTTTCTTTCTTTCTTTCTTTCTTTCTTTCTTTCTTTCTTTCTTTCTTTTTCTTTCTTTCTTTCTTTCTCTCTTTCTCTCTCTCTCTCTCTCTCCAATCTCTCAATCTCTCTCTCTCTCCTCTCTCTCTCTCTCTCTCTCTCTCTCTCTCTCTCTCTCTCTCCCCCCTCTCTCCCTCTCTCCCCTCTCTCTCCCTCCTCCCTCCCTCCTTTCTTCCTTCTTTCCTTCCTTTTCTTCTTTCCTTCCTTCCCTTTTAGGTGGGAGCCAGCCAGCAGTTGACCTCACAGATTGCAATGGAACTTGTCCGGTTACAATGCCTTATTTTTGTTATTAAAAAAATTATGCCTATAGCACCTGGTCTTCCTAGGTGGTCTCCTATCCAAGCACTAACCAGGCCCATCCTTAATTAGCTTCCAAGATCAGACGGGATTGGGCTTGTTCAGGGTGGCATGGCCGTAGACGTCCATGTTTTTAAAATCATTTTCAGTTGGTTTATTTTATTCCAGCCATCTCCTTTCTGCATGACCCCATATTACTAATTATATGCTCATACAAGAAAAACAATATTTTAATAGTAAATGTATATATGTGTGTGTGCTACAAAGAACAAAACAATAATATAAAGTGTTTTCACTGAAAATAACACATTTAACAAAGTAAATCCTATAACATATCACCCTAAGGTAAACCATCAGTACATCAGGGACATTCAGAACAAAGTATTTCTTTGAAATCATCCTCACTCTTTAAAACCTTCACTTTTTAGGGATATGATAATTGTTACTTGACTGCACTGGCAAAGAGACAACTCTGTATTAATTGCATAAAAACAGGGCACTTCTAAATTTGCTTTACTCATTAATTTAAATTTGCATTAAGCAATTTGCATGGATGCCATTTTCACCCTTGCTATTTCCATGCTTTAATTAGCTTAATTTAACTGGAATCTCTAGATAGGTCACAGCTCTCAAGTTTAATAAAATAGAGTAAAATGGGTTTAATAGAAATTCATAAATTATCAATGTTCTTTGGAGTAATACATACATAATTTATTTCTTGTCCTTACCCAATACATTTTGTAATATTCAAGTAAATAGAGCTAACAGCGCTACATATAGTATCTTTAGCAAGATAATGGTGTGTCTCTGGAGGAGGATGAGAACACGGGATATGGCTCGTATATGAAACACTTCTGAACCACTGTGGCCTTCTTGCCCACACTCATGAAAACAACTCTTTTTGACGGCCATTCCTCCCTTCTGCCTTCCCTATATCCTGTTTTTATAGCATACATCACTATCAGTCATACTATGTTTTCTTTGTTTTTTGTTGGTCTCCTCTCTTCATGCCCTTACTAATATGGTAGGAGTACTGGGTTTCATCCTGGTTACTACCATATTCCTAGGGCTAGGGACCAGGCCCGGCACAATTAACATTAAAAATTATGTGCTGAAATAATAACCCCTGTTAACACATGTCATTACAAATTAAGTTTAAGTTACCGAAGTATGAGAAATGCACACAATAAAAGCCTTTACATTATCTTCAACAAATGAGCACCATTATAAAGAAACTTATACTTGTTCCAGTCACTGTTAAATCATTACTTTTGCTTGCTAATTATATCAAAGGCCTGCATCTGCTTTTTAAAAGAAAGACATATTTATAGATCAAATGAACAGTAAATGTATCAATCAGTTATTTTATTTACAAGCTACTAAAATCTTGCAAATAGTTATAAAAAGCTCAACTTATCTACCTTAAAGTATAACAATAATTGATTGGCTTACAGACACACACACAAGTTAAGTCAGGTTAGAATTGATCTGGCTGAAAATAATTTTTATCTAGTCTTTCTATCTGCCTTTCAAAAGGATTTCAGCAGTTAGCAGCTAGAAACTTCTGTGGGCTAAAACTTTCTTGCTCAGATCCTATGGTAAAAGAATATTTCAGTTCTAAAACTGCGGTGAGGAAAGTGAACAATTTTCTTGCCCAGATTCCTGCTAAACATCTCCAAAATCAGCCCTGGCTGAATTGGATTATATGACAGTCCCTGAGTCTGTGTGTTTAATTGAGACCTTGGCGTGTACTCTGAGATTGGAATGAATGTCACTAAAATAGCTTTGTTTCAAACAAGAGAGGAGAGGTTCCCTAAGGGATCTCTCCAAAGCACAGTGAGCCTGGCGGACGTGGCATGGGTGCTGGCAGCTGGGGTGCCTGCCTGCCATGGAGGTTGAGTTTCCTTTGGGATGCTGTGGCTTGTATGTTCTTACTCGTTGCTAATCAACAGGTGAAACAGTTGACTGCTAATAATTTTGAGGGGAGATGAATAGAAAAGGCCATTTAGGAATTTTGAGTCATTCTTAATTTTGCTAGATTTCTCTTGCCTTTCTAGAATATAGTAAAAAAAAAAAAAAAAAGAGATGAGGAACTCATGAGACGTTTTCACAGAGCAACAAGACAAAAACAGTTAGTGATTAGAGAATAAGACTTGTGAGAAAGAATGAGAAGAAATGTAATCGATATAACACAAATATGGCTACTTTAGTACTGTTACATAATAGAAGTGCTCTGTCAGCCCTGCCTATCCTGGTGCTTCCATCCCAAATTCTCTGATGCCTATAAGGCTGAGTTCTAGTATGGTATGTGTACCAAGTGCTAAGAATTACGATTATACAAGTTCAAGGTTTGAGCACTCAAGCATCACTCCTTTTGCTAAGAACTTTATGTCCATTAACTCATTTTATCATTGGAACAGTTTTAGTTCATGTTACATTAAAAAAAAATAATAAGTTTGAAGAGTTTTAGCACTTGCACAAGTTCTGAGAGCTGGTAAATTTGCAGCAGCACGACGATATCATATGACGATGCCTCTCATCATTCCTGGATGCTGCTGTCTGCCTAGGATGCTTTTCGATTTCTCATATCCCCTATTGCCTTATTTTCAATCACCTTTGTCCACTGATCTTGCAGTGACAACCTAATACATGTGTGTGGATCATTTACAATGTGCACATACTGTGTAGGGTGCCGAGTATCTAAGAAAGACAAGAAAAGGCTACAGCCTTTAGGGAAGCCCCAATTTGTTGTTGAACACAAAAAAGTATGCAGATAATTACAAAAATACCGTATAAGCAATCTAATTCTATTAATTGTAGACTAGGCAGCTGTACTAATTATCCCACTGAGAACAACTAGAAAAGCTGGAAAAATATAAAAGTTGTACTAAAAGACATCAGAGTGCAAAAATAGAGATGGAAAGTATCTCTGAAGAAAAATAATATTATTTTTGATTTCTAGTTATCTCTATGCATTTTCATATATGAAAGTGGCACTCAATAATTGGGCATACAGCGGAGAGCAAAAGCTGTCATTAAAGATAACAATAAAAATGCAACCATGTAAGATCTAGACAAATGAGAAAATAGATGTAGATAAATATCTTCAATTATCTGAATGAAATCAGATTACTATATTTTATGAAATGAAAGATTAATATCAAATATTTCAAGAAGACAATGGGAAATGTGAAAGAAATGAAAGAGTAATGTACATAAAAGTACAATTGAACTTAAGAACTAAATGTAAGCCTTTTTACAATATTATACATCAGGTAGAAGCAATAATTTAAATATATATATACATATATAGAGAGAGAAAGAGAGAATAACGTAGATACACATTTTAAAATAATTTTCACAAAAGAATTTATCTAGTATAATACCATTCAGTTAAGTTAAAAACACATGCATACAAACCATTCTTATTTTAAAAGTGTGTATTTTCAAAGATATATCAAACACATTACAATTAGTACATGTATAGACAAAGAGGAAATAGGGATAGTTGTTGGAAAAAAATGGAGCAGGACAACAAATAAATTCTAAGTAAGGAAGTTTTTGATGGGACCCCTAATTAAAAAAGAAATGGTGAGGACTGGGGAGAAAATCAAAGGAATTTCCAAAGTTCCAAAAAAAAAAAAAAAGGATAGTAAAAGAGAGGAAGATTCTAGAATTCATTTTTAATTATATTTATTTTCACTTGCTTACTATCTTCCACATTTTCCCTAGGGCCATATTGAATACATCGAAAGCCTTTTAGAAACATACCTTATACTTTTCAAATCCTTAGTCTTCTAAGTCCCATAGTGCTTCAGATGTACATACAAAGCTTTTTATTGTTTAATTTGGGAAAAAAATATTTCAGTCATATATGAAAACATAAAAATCATTGTGAAACATAGACTTCCTTGAATTTGGCTTATACTCTCAATTTCCTCAAGAGCATGCTGAGTTAACTTAGTAGACCTTGTCCCCACTTTTCTCTCTAAACTGATCCAGTAGATAAATAATTTTCAAAAATAACCAATACAGTATTTTGGACCTTATCATTCATAAACTGAATTAATTATATTATAATTTTGGAGGGTAATCATTATTAAACATATCTTAATAGAATCATTAAGTATGCATTTAGTAGTTTACTAAGTAAAAATAAAGAATATAACAATCAAATGCAGGCAAGCATGCATAAATGAATGAATAATAAGGTTACTAATAGAAACAAAACTTATACTACTATGGCTTGTTACCAGACATTGAAATTTAGTTGAATTTGGACTAATTTGTACATTTACTGTGTCATAAATCTATGCTCCTTGAGATCCATGGTAACAAACCAGATGTTCAGATATCCTTCCATTCTGTTTAATCAGGTCATTTTTACTAACGTCCACGTAAGAAGAGGATTGTTCTTATACTAGCATAAGAAATCTAAAGACCCAGAGGAGCAAATGCATAGTCATCCTCCCTTATCTGCCGTTGTGTGTTCTTCGGTTTCAGTGTCAATCCCAGTCCGAAAATATTAAATGGAAAGTTTCAGAAATAAACAATTCAGACGTTTTAAATTGCGAGCTGTATCGAGTAGCGTGCGGAGCTCTCGCGTTGCCTTGTTCTGTCCACGTGGGACGTGATCATCCCTCAGCCCTGCATTCCCGAGATGCTCTCCGCTCCTTGGTAGCCATCTTGATTACCAGAGCTATGCAGCTTGGATTCAAATCACCCTTATTTTACTGACTAGTATCTCCCGAGTGCAAGAGTAGTAATATTGGCAACTTGGGCGTGCCGAAGAGAAGCCGGTAAGCTCCTCTTTTAAGTGAAAAGGAGAAAGTTCTTAACTTAGTAAGGCATTTTATCATCTCACATTATCCTGAGACGGGTGAGTAAAATACACTTATTTTAAGAGACAGTGAGAGACCACATTTGCATGACGTTTATTATAGCATATTGTTATAATTGTTCTATTTTACTGTTATTGTCGTTAATCTCTTACTGTGCCTAATTTATAAATTAAACTTTATTATGTGTACGTATGCATGGTATATATAGGGTTTGGTACTATACGCGGTTTCAGGGGTACACTGTGTGTTTGTATGCAAGGAGGGGGACTTCCGTATGTCATACCAGCATGATTTCTCAGTTCGCGGCATGAAGCCCATTACATGTATCGTGTATGTTTTGATAATAGTGCTTTTCTTTCCAATACGTGACATGAGTTTCAAAATGAAGAGATTGAATGCAGCCCTTGATTTGTTCTTAGAGATTTGTATAGGTATCCAAATTTAAACAATTTAGGTGTGTTAGATGGAGGTTAGAATTCCTTTGATAGATGAGACATCTTTCTCTTTATTTTTCAATCAGTTTTATTCTCTCTTATGTTTGATGAGATTATTTTTTAATTACTCTGAAATCTTCCTAAATTCTGAGAATTTTTATAAAATATGATTTATATACTTCATATAAAGGATGTTTCTCAAAGTAATTTAAAAATCAGATATAACTAAACATGTCCTATAACACTTTTCTAGAAATATTGTTTCCAAAAAACAATGCACAAGGTTAAACATTTCCTTCAGGTACAATAAACCTATAAGATCTTCCTAAAGTCAGTATCATATTTTCATAGCATATGAAAATGTTTTTCTAATGTTTTCCTATGTTTAAAATATTATTCACTTTCACTTCCAGAAAATTTAGAAATATTTTATTAAATTATAAGCAAAACACTGTGGAATTTTTTAAGATTTCAATGATTTTTACATTAATTTTGGAGACAAATAGGGATTTTTATGTACCGATATAGATAGATGTAGGGTTCTCCATTTTCTCGCCCTGTTTATGTTTTTCAGCTAAGTTTTATAATTTCTACCATTAGTTATTAATTTTATTGCTGTGCTTTTGATAGAGTGCCTTGCTATTGTGAATGGGATTTTTTTTTAATTACATTTTAAATTGTTTTAAGTGTCATTTTAAAGGCTGTGTATATTATCTGTTTCTGAAAATCCTGGAATAAATTTTTTGAAACTGCTCCTATAGTACTCTAAGGGATAACATTTTACTGTTTCTCTAATATGGTGAGCTTTTCTAATTTTTTATATGCTTTGATTAATTTTTATATATTCTTTTTTTTCTAGAAAATTATTCAATGCCATAAGGAATTATATATCTTTTCATTAGTACTTATGTACCTTTATAATTTTTGGTTTTTAGTTTGTTTTTAAGACTGGTAAACCCAAGAACAGATATTTTCAGAGCTAGAATTGAACTGTTTAAAATGCTTCATTTTTCACAGCTTAGTATCCTTTACTGGCCTTCACTAGAAATGACAGAATTCTTTCCTAATGACCTGAGAACTTCATCTGCTGGCACTCAGGAGGGATTGATCCCTCTGTGACCTGGCAGCATCCGGCTGCTAAACCAGCTGGCACTCACCGGGACTTGACTAATGCCACTTCCAGTGGCCTGGCAACCTAATTTTGCCTTTCCCTGCTGTCACTCTTAACAATTTGAGTTCCTTCCTGAGTTTACCAGGTGAGGAAATGGCACCTATTAATACAGTGACAGTAATCTCAATATTTTACCACCTGTCATTGGCTTGGCTAAGTCGCTTGAACCGAAGACAGTGGTTTTACTGACTGCCAGTTTTCTGGGATCTCTAACCTGAACAAGAAAGATGGAGTGCAGAAATCTAGAATTCACCAGACTGTTACTCAGAATGAGAACGTGTCACCACCTTACAGAAGAGACTTTCTGAGTTCATAAATAGAGATGCTTTTAGGATTCTCTGTACTTAGTAGGAGTAGGAGACTGGGGGCCACAGATCCCCTTGTGCCCCGTGGTGTTCAGTCATCTGAATGACACAGCAGTCCTGGTAGAGAATTGTAAATAACCTTTCTTACTGGAAATTTGCGAGCAAAGAATGTATTGCTCTTGAATACCACAGGAGAGACCTCAGGTCAACCCTGCTCTCTGGTCTTTTCTCTGTGCTCTGCATGAATTTGTCTGGTCAGGAAAAACAAATCTTTAAAACTAATAGCACCACTTATCATTTAAATTGGTACACTGCTGTAACTATCCTTGCAATCTAGACAACTTTTTTTCTGGTTAAGTAAAAGAGGGGAAATTTGGCTAATTGTTTTATTAACAGCATTGTAATTTACTTTTCAGAAAACTCGATTCTCATAGATTCCTATAAATATTTATGATCTATCTCTATATCTATATCTCCTATATATATCTATATATAGACATATATATATCTAGATATATCTAGATATACATATCTCCTATATATCACCATATCTAGTCAAACCAATTAAGATTTTAGAGAGATCCTGCAGTCCAGGCGTAAAGGCAAAGCTTGAGCAGTTTAAGACAGGTATCCCCTGCTTTTCAAAAGTTTGCTTTATGCTACTCACTATTACCAAAAACGTACATGAGTATTTGTTTTCACGAGTGTCAAGAAATATGAAGATTTTTGCTTGCACACACACACACAAAAAGCAAAAAAACAAAAATAGCATTCAGTGTTTGGCAGGGCCAGTGAGTGCAACTACACTATACATACATTACTTCTACTTTATATAGGCTGTGTAATTACCACTTCTGCTTTTACTTTATGCTAGTGTTATTTTATGTTTCCTGAGTTATTTGGTATGATTTGGTAGGTTAATTTTGGGGTCTGGGAATACTCAAAAATTTTTCCCATGTAAATTAATGGTGATTGTTTCTTTGCTTTTGGCCTACGTAAGGCATCTTAGAAATGCTGTACTTTCCGATAGTGAGAGGAATTTGTATTTTTCTCCCCTCACGTCTAGAAAAGCGATTTGTGACTAATCTGATCCTAGTTCAAAATAGTAAGCACAGACCACAAAATTCTTTTGTGGTTTAGAGGTTTCAGTCTTAATTCCAATTTTTTTGTTCAACCTGTGTTTATTCCTTTGCCTACTGACAATTCTGAGTGTTCAATTGGGGTTATAACCATCTCAATATTTTTCTGTACTGAATTTCATTCAAACTTCTTCATAACCATAATTTATTTCTCTGGTGCATTCATATTGTTACATCCTTTATATTTCTCTATTTTTTTGATGCTGTTTATCTGTTTCGTATTTGGTTTAAAGGATCTATCCATTTGTTGTCCTTTTTTGATAGCTTCACCACTTTTAAGATTAATTTCCATTCTTATCTATATCAGTTCCATTTACTTTCTTTCATTTTGTTGTATTCTTTATCTTCCACAGCATTAAGTAAAATTAAATATTTAAATTACTTAATTTTGTACTTCATTAAGAAGTCCAATCATTTATCTGTAAGAACAGAGTTACTATTTAGTAGAAACTGTAAAATTTAATTAAAAAAATTTAATTTAAATGCATTTAATTAAAAAGAAAAGAGCAATTGACATAAGTAAAAATTGAATATCATTTTTGTTTTCTTAAATCACTTATTCAGAAATTAAGAATATTATTTGCGTGTATTTTGCATATATATACATATACATAAATTAGATAAAAATCTATGAAACAATAATAACCAATATTTTGTAGTGCTTACTGTGTTTTTGTTACTATTTAAAAATTTTTTATTTTATTTTGAACTTTTATTTAATGTGGATCCATAAAGTTCAACCTCTTTAGTTTGCTTGCATGCATATTAGTTAATGTCATATCTGTGAATATTTAGGTTGTTTAAATGATTTTGTAATTACCAAAATGTTTCAATAAATATTTTCAAACTTAGTATTTTATAACTGCTCTGTCACATCTGGTAGCCATTGACACATGCAGACTTTTAAAATTTAAATATGACATATTAAAAAATAAGAATTTCATTTTTCAGTACAGCAGCTATATTTCTAATGATCAAAAACCACATCTTGCTAGAAGCTAACATCTTATACAAAAAAAAAAAAAACATAGAGCATTTTCAACAATCTGAAGGTTCTGTTCACCAGTTCTGATTATATATTTCAGCAAGTGTTATTGGAAAGGTTTTGAGAGCTAAAACTTCTGTTTAAGTATTTTAGAATTGCATGCAACCAAATCAAAATGATTATAGAATTTCCAGTCACACTAACACTACATGAAAGTATATAATTTTCCATATTTTATCAACATTGGATAATTATCTTTTTAAACATTATGTTATCAAAATAATAGGAAAAGTGGTTTCTTGTTACTATAGTGTTTATTCATTTAATATTTGTGAGTTCATCAACTCATTTGTTAAAATTTATATTTCCGATTCTTTAAATTGCTTAAATTATCTCTTTATAGTATAAATTTTACTAGATACATTTTCACACAGAGAGATTAACAAATTAGCAGGCATGTATGTACCTTCTTGATTCAGTTCACATCTATGCACATTTTCCAACATTTTCATCTAGAACTAGCAGTAAATTTATTTATTATGCCGTTCCTGATATCTTCTTGCTTCATAGTTTTTTGTCCCCCCACCCCCACCCCATAGTGCCATGTTGCTGTTTTTCTACACACTAATACCCAATATGGGAGATCTATCTAGTTCTTAGTAGGTAGGATGAGGAACATGACCTTGAATCTCCCTTCCTGTTGACTGGCACTGTTTCCAGATTCTATTTTCAAATCTGCAACAGAAGGGAAGGTTGATGTGCAGTTCCCAGTCCAATTCCCAATTTCTGGCAGTTCTTCATCTTCTGGCCCTGCTTTACTTTAAGTGTTTTTCTGAACATTGTTACCAGGTTTTCTGGGACTGAGCCAAAGAACGGAGCCAGTGTTGTGCCCTGAGTACTGTGCTTGTCAGCCACCACTGCCACCAGGTTGTGTTTTCCTTGCCTTTACTTACAACAATTTCCCTGTGGGAGATATCACTCTCCTCACAATGCACTTTGCCATCCTCTATTTTCTCTTATGTTCTTCCAGTCATTAGCAGAGATTTGAAATCTCAGGCTCAGAGAACAGCTCCAAAACAATGGTTTAGAGGGGAGCTCTCTGCTTGTCAGAGGTCTGCATCTTGAAATTTTGATCAGTGGTGGTAAGATTATAAAGCATCTTATCACATCCAAGACAAGCTTTTAAAAGATTAGGAATTCATTCTATGAGTGGAAGCCTGGCTCTACATCTTTCCACTTTTCTTTTATCTAGCTCTAAATATCTAGTATTAGTGTCAATTCCTACAAGATACTAATATTGGGTTATCTGTCAGAATTACTTTAGAAGGTAGCTAAGCATTTTAAAAATATTTCACTGCATCTCCATCAGTATTTAATGAATAGTTGTGGGAGGCTCACTTGGGGCCTGCAAACCAGCTGTCATTTTGAACCAGAAATCTCTGATCATAAAATTTCAAAAATAATGTCTTTTACTATAGCTGACAATAAATAGTGATATAGCTAGTGCTGACACTTTTCTGTGAAGATTTATTTTAAAATGAATTTGAAATGTCAAAATTCCTCTTCAATTACATAAGTCAAGGGATTTTATCGAAGTACGTTAATTTCAAGGATTCTTATTAAAAAAAGAGATTTTGTTAGTGAAAAGAGCAAATTTCTAAGAGCATCTCCTTTAAAATATAAGTGGTTCTATAGTGCTGTGAATATATTTTATAGATACTCTTTATATTTTTAAATAAGATATTCTAAATGGAATGTCTTACATTATTATCTGCACATTATCTTGTTTGTTACCAAAATTTTTATCAATTCAATTCACACTACAATTCTCAATTTGTCAAAATGTGTCGGTGTTTAAGAAACTCAACAATAAACAGACGCCCTGTATTTTATTACCCTGCAGAATAAATTTTGAAACTTCCCAGTCGTGTTGTTCAAATCTGCCTTTCAAAAATAAATTTAACAATAAGCAACTTGCATTGTTTTTAAGGGAACAATTCTCTCTTCTTCGGAACTGAATATTGTTAACGAGCTATAAGGTTCTTTTTTTTTTCCTCATAAAAATAACTTCAGTCTTTCTGTCATGTACAAAGTGTCTAGAAGTTTCAGCAGTGCAAAAATCAGGAATACGACTCCTCTAATGGGAAATATTCATTCTATTCCTCATCTGCAGGGGCAATGGTAAAGGACTGACAACAGCCAGTACTTCCTAGAGTCACACAGTTCTTCCGCACTTTTTGTAGCTAGAATGTGATCTTTATAATTCATCCTTAATTATACATTAAACATTAACATGTGGTAGAAAATAATAATAGCTCTCATACTTTTATAATTTTGTATGTGCCAGAAACTGTAGGGGGAACTCTTAATAAATTATCTTGTACTTTCTTCTCAGATATCCCGCAAAGGAAGAGATTGATAGCCCTAGGTTTTTTTGGATGTTGTAGCTTAGAGTAAGATAAGTCTTGAGTGACTTGCCAGGATCACAGAGTAAATGTCAGGCTGCATTCCATAAAGTTAGTTCTCAAGAAACATTGGCTATTTGAATTTCTATAATCAAATGCCTTAAAAATTTATAGAAATACTATAAAAACATATGAAATGCTATAAAAATGAAGATCTAATTTATGGTACTTCATAGCGAACATAATTCACAGAAAATTCTGTAATTTTATTCTTAAATACCGCTCAAAATCTCAAACTTCCTTTTCCTTTGAACATGAGAATTAGATGCTTATGGATACAATTCAATTATCTAGTAGAAATAAATGGAACATTTCAGGAATCACTGGTGAAATTATAGCATTGGTCTATATAAAGTGATTATTTCTTATTTGGATCAATAATTGCATAGGTCAACTCTTGATTTATAAATCTATAATATGATGTCTAAAAATGAAATCATTGTGGAAATATCTTAGGGTTTGCCTTCCAACAGGGGACATGTAGAAGGGTGATTCAAAAATCTCTCAGGTTATCAAAAGTAGATATCTTAAACATAGTTGTGTTTTAACACCTCTGTTGTTATGTGGTCTACAATAAAATGATATTATAAATTTCTAAAAAAGGGTTTTATTCTAAATAATAATCTCCATTTATTGAGATTTTTTGTTCTAGATCAAGATCAAATTTTCTCTAGTTAACAACTATATACAAATTTATTCAAATGCGGAACATTAGGAATTAACTTATTGTAATGGTAACTCCTGTAGGAGATTAACCAGAAAATCTCAGTGTGTTAACACACGAAATTTTATTTCTAGCATATGCCTTACAATGGTAATGTTCTATCTTCTCCTTCATTTCATTAAATCCATGATTTTTTTTTCTTTTTTTTCTTTTTTTTAACTTCAAGATTTATTTTATGGCTCTCCACTTACTTTTTGTACATGTTCTTCCTCATCTAGATTTATTTTCCATGGGCACGTCCACATTTTCTTCCAGCCCTATGTCTGGTAATCCTGCAAACCTACATCAGTGCCATTTTCTGCCTTTAAAACACACGCATGTGCAGACACACACATACACACATTTAATAAACTTGTAAACACAGTGACGAATGGTTAAATTGACCAAGTTCACACAACCAAGAAGGGGTGACAGATGCAATTCTAGCCCCACAGACCATACCCTTTACAAAAGGTGTTTCTCATCTTTGACTTTCCTGTCTATTCTTTGTGGCCTTCGATGCTCCTCTCGAAATAAGCAGCACTTATGAAAATATGCAATTAAGTTAGTTTTAAGTGTATTGAAGAATATGGGGCTGAATTAATTTAAAAAGAAATAAATTATCTTACGCTTATTAAATGTAGGCCTATAGCTACTGTAAAGCACATTTATAATTTTTAAAGACATCTTTACAGTTTTTAAAGAAATGATGTTTTTCAACAAAAATATTTATTTTCAGTCTGTTGATACCAAGTTCTCTCATTCCTCAACACCAAGTTTTCTAAGACATGATTGGATTACTTAATTCCTTTTTATTATTTAATTTTTGACACATCAAATAGTTAATATTTCCCAAGCTCATAATCACTTCTCACACAAAATATTTAATGTGTTCTCCCACGTCACAGAATACCCTTTGTATATCTAAATCTAGCTCGCCTTTACCGCTCAATCATATGTGACCCATTTCATGGAATTATGTATACCTGTTCATCTTATTTGTATCTTGTCTCTCAAACATTAAAATACTTTAAGTTAACCTCATTTAGGTTAATATTGCTGTCATCAATTACTTTGATTATCTATATCTCAAATAAAAAATACTTAGCTCAAATTCAGATTCCCATTTCTCAGCTTACATAGTTGAACAGTTTATTCCTATTTCATGTATTCATTTTTACTTAAAAACATCTGTGCAGTATTCTATCATGAACATACCACATGTTAAAATATAGTTTATTTGTGAATGTAGTATCTCATATGTAAATTAGTGTAGTCCTAGTGTTCAGTAAATACATTCATTCATGGCTATTATATATTTAAGTATAATTAAATATACACATATATGTATTTTGAATGTACGCATTAGCTTACCATATTTCTAAAGAAATGCATTTAATATAAAAGTAGACTATCAAAATAATATTTATATAATAAACGTTCTATATAGTTCCCAAATTATGAACTTTTTCCTTTTATTTTTATTATTTACTTTTTACATATTAATGTGCTTTGTGCTGAAGTTTACCTGACATTAATGTTGATTTGTTTTCCAAGGGCAAGAGAAACAGCTTTCATTATCTGTAGGAATTGTATAAATGCATTCAAATGCATATATACAAAACTAAAATTCCTTAGGAGTATCTTTTCTACTAAACGCTGAGCATATTGAAGAAATGAATATCTGAATTAATAGAAGTTAGGAAAACACTACTCTGTGATTTTATCACCTTTAAGCTCCTTTTTAGTCAAAATCACAAGCTAACTAAAAAAAATGACAAAAGCCAAAATGCTTTGTTTAGAAATCTGATGACATGTTTCCGTTATTGAGGTCATAGTGGAAGAAGGATTCTGGCTGTCTACCAGTGTCAGGTGGGCATTTAATTCCATTTTTATTTGGATCTTTGTGACCTGTTCTTCACAGCTACATTGATGATAAACGAACAGCTCATTTAGAAACATGTAATATAGAAACAGGTATCTGCAGTTTGACACATTGCTAATTAAATATTGATTTGTTAAATGAACTCTAAGCCTTCAGTATTTTTCTAATTAGAATAATGACTTCTCTGTATGCTGGCAGTTATGCGTCTCTTTAAAAAAATAAAAGACACATAGATGTAGTTCTCAAGTGTAAATTATTAAGGATATTGTACTTCAAGGTATGGCTAATAACTTAGACATATAGTAATAGGTTCAGGCAAATTGCTTTTATTGCTTATAATAAAGAAAGACTTCATGCGTCTCATCCAGTACGGTAACAGCAAAATCCAGCATTTAATAGTCGTGGTATGGCCTTTGGATAATACATTTACTCAGGAGATTTTGCTCCATTCTTAGCGAGCAGCTATCCAATTATTGCATGCCATATTAAAATTTAAGAGCCTTAAATGTCTAAAAAAAGAAAAATTTTTAAATTGTAAATAAGTCTCTATCACTTGAATAATCCCTAATAAAAGAGAATATTGCATAAAAATGGTATCCTCTATATTTAAGAGAGTCTCGTTAACAATCCTGAGTATGGAAACTAATTAAACATGGAGAAAGTCCAAAGTATAACAGAAAATATTAACAAGGGAGCAAAAGACAGTTTTGTAAGACTTTTTTACAAGAAGACAGTCCAGGGCATAGAGTCCTTTGGATAGAGTTAAAATGGGTCTTGACCATAAATTGCCCTTTGAAGAATCAGATGAAGCTTGGGAAGCAAATGCTGAAGTTGGAAAAAGACATAAAATGATGACTTTGCTTTAAAAGGTTTTCTCAGCATTTATCACTTTTAATCCACATAAGAAGTGTATGATTCAATCTGTCCTTTTTTCTTCCACTGTTTTCTTCCTTCTGTTTAAACCTCTCTACGTAACTTTTTTTTCTTGTTAATTTTTTATTTTATTTGGTTGCAAATGTTTCTTAAATATAGAGTAAATACAAAAAATATTTGTAAATGATGTGAAATGTAGAGAACAAAAATGCAAAAGACACCACTTTAAGAAATGGCATGCAATTATTACCTTTAAATTCATTACCCACAATTCATTCCCTGATACTTCTCTTTTCCCAGCCTAACAGTGGAAAACATTATTCACATTTTGTCTTTATAATCAAATTGATATTCTTTGTTTTTTCTCTCATTCATGTTGGTCCCCATAGTCATAGATTGTTCAGTTTTGTGTTTTATCAACCATATGAAGTATAGGTATTTTTCTGTGATTTATTTTTCACACAATGTTTTGTCACAATTTAGCAGAGCTAAATAAAACTAGTTACTCGTTTGTGTCTATGTTTACATTTGGATAATATTTTATGAATATGGAAAAATTGATGTACCCATTTTACCATTGAATAAATAACACCTGTAGTTTTTTCCAGTTGGGGCTACAAAAAACAGGACTGCAGTAAATATTTACGATATATATTTTTTTAAATTTAGCACACTAGAGATTTTTGAGGGAATTACATGAAAATAAGTAATATTTCTGGATCATAAATATTGAAGGATCCAAACAAAAGTGGTTAGCTCACCCCTTTATTAAGAAAACACTGCAAGGTAAACACATCTTAAGACTACTTTTGTGTTGGGCAGCAGGTGTCTTGAAGAATTTATAGATTAGATAAAGGAAGGTCAAAGTTATTTTTATTCTATAGCTTGCTCACTCTTCAAAATTTTGGAAAGTATGAGACACTTGGGTTTTATTTGTCATGGGATAGGATGAAGGGCCTTCAAGAATGGAATTAAGGTTTTACCAGGTATTAGTTTCTAGGAGTAGCAATAGGGGTTAGTCACAGTGGTGTAAAACAATGTTTTACCGAGGTCAGAGAAAAAAATTTTGGTCCGTCATTCCTCATATAGTTTTACCTTAATGTTTTCGAAAATTCCAAATAATTTCCACAAGTGATTATGCCAGTTAAATTCCGATTAATTAACAACAACAACAACAAAAGATGTTCCCGTTTCCATACTCTACCAATACTTGATTCTATTTAGGTTTTGTTTGCACTTGTGACTATTGATTATATTGTTCATTTTCTCAAATATTTATCAATCATTTTTATTTGCTCTTTTTTGAAGAGCCTGTTCTCATGATCGTCAATTTTGCTTTTGCATTTTAATCTTTGTTATTTCTCTGAAAGAAAATTTTCTGTATTCTGATTTGTTTTCTATACTGTTTATATATCTAGATGTAGATATAGATCTGTTATGTGTGTATGCATGTATCTATCTATATATTTATCTGTCTATGTATCTATCATCTATCTAATCTAATTTATAATGTTATCTTACATTTCCTTCCCCAATTTTTAATTTCCTTCATTATATCTCTATATAAATAGGAGTTACTTTCCTTAGCTTTGGTCAAATGTACAGATCTTATCTTTTATACTAAGTATTTTTATATTTTATAAGAAATATTTTATATCTTGATCCATAGTTGTATTCTATATTGCCTTTTATTATTTTACTGTACTTTTCTTTCAAATTTATGATTGTTATTTCAGATTAAAGTTTTATGAATAAGGAAAGGAAGAGGTCCAATTCCATGTTTTTTCAAATAGTTATGAGACGTCAACATAAATTCATTCATTAAGAAACAGTTCCCCTACTCTGCAATGTCAGTTTGTCATAAAACAATTTTCGATATGTGTTTAGTTCTGTTTCTGTTCCTTTTATATCATTCATTGCTCTATTGACTTCATAATAGCATCTAATTTTTAATCTTTGGCATTTAGTAAGGCAAATTATTTCATCGTGGATGTACTAAATCCATGGTTATCAACTAAGAATGACTGTCTCTTACTAACACGATTATTTGACATCTGGGGACATTTTAGGGTGTCCCATCGAGGGAGGAGGTGCTGCTTATATCTTAGAAGGAGAGTTCCTGAGTGCTGCTTGTCATCTACATTGCACAGGAACACCACTCCTCTCCCAAAAAGAATTATCTAATTCGAATGTCAGTATTACTGAGGTCGTGAAATCCCGAACTTAGCAAATGGAACGTTGGGATGTCTTTTTGAAAAGGGAATGATGTGTTCTATGTGAGGCAGTAGGATTCCGTACATTTTCACTTACATCTTTATCTCTTTTTTATTCTCTTAGTTGTCTTGTTTTCATTCAGTGCCCTTTATTAAATTTTAATTAATCTATTCTCTCTTGCAATTTAGTCTTTATTACCAAGAGTTTTATATTTCATTTCCTGAGTGACTTGAGAGGTTAAAATAAAAAAGTTTGAAAAAGGAAGATCACATTCTCCTTTAATTTCTTTCTTGAGTTTAATCAATTCTCCTTTCATTTGTTCCTAATTTTGTTCACTTTTGTTTCTGATTGAAGGTGATTTTTCCTATTTCTAAATATATGTTCCCTCTGTTGTCTCTTTTTTATGATTCCCATATTCAGGGAGAATGTTTCATTACTTGAGGTATATTATATCTCATTTTCTGATATTTAAAAATCTCTCTTCATGGACTTATTTCCTTTTCTGTTCACTTCAGTCAATTTTGGGTAGCATATGGGATTCCAAGTTTAATGGCATTTACTTCTCACTAAGTAGCAAAGTCTAGATTCTTCAGTGGGTGTGATATTTTTTCAGAGATGGGGAAAGAGATTGTGTGTCCTCAGAATTACAGCTTCCTTTTGTCATGAGAGACCCTGTGTTTTCCCTGATCAGTCTTGAAGGTCAACCACAAGTTTTTTGTTATTGTTTAAAAAATACATGCAGATTAACATGATAGGAACAGCCTTCCAAACTGACTTATTTATTGTTTGTTTGTTTATTGGGCATTTTTTTTAACTCACTTCTCATTCCCTGTTGGTATATTTCTTTGCAGTAAAAATTATGCATATTTGTATAGTCTACACATATTGTTGTTAATATCTGAAAGTTGACAAATGTTTTTTCCTTGTTTGGTATAATTCTCTTTAATAATAGTCATAAATTATATGCATGGGCTTTTAGTATTTTAAGCAAATTCACCATAGATCAGAACTTAGAATTTTCCATGTTTCTGATAAGTTTTATTATATTCCTGAGGGAAAATATGTGTGTTTTTCTGAACAGCCTGGCCATTTGAGAAGCATTTAATATGAAAATTATTTTGTTGGTGTGTCATTTGTTTCCTAAAGAATCACATAGCAACATATGTAATTGTACCATTGATTTTTAAAGTGTTCATAAACATCACCCCAAAGTATTACTGATTAAAGCTTATTTAGCATATTTCAGTGAGATTTGTGGATATGGCTTATTTCCGTATCCAACATTTTGTAAGAAAATTTCAACTTTAAAGCCCTTTGTGTTGAGACTTTCCCATATAAGTTGCTTTATTCAAACAGAAAATTTGTGCATTCTCAAACATAACAATTCACTCTTGATTAAAAGTGTGCTTTATTTTGTATGCATTTTTTTGTTTGAATATTTTGTTGGACCCCTGATTGTTAACTAGATCATTGAGGTAAAGGGATGGGGAGGGACTAGTTCTACCTGTGAATGCTTAAATTTGTCACATAATAATCTGTAATTTGAAATTCTCAGTCCTCACTTTAACTACTGAGCTTTAACTTTCTGCTCAAAAGCTAACCCTTACCTCAGCCTTCTCTGAAGCACTCAGCTGAAAATTCTCTCTTTCACCCTTGAATATACATAACATACCGTTTGCATTTATTTCATGACATCATCAGTTAATTTGTATTTTAAAAGCACAGACAGAATGATACCACATGGTAATGTATTGTATAAATAGGAATAAAAAGAAGAAAGGTAGGAATTTTTACACACATATGTAAGCACATTTGTTAAATAATCTGTTTTATAATAAATTATTTTCTATAGTGGTAAGTGCCCCTTTCCTAGACCTTTTGGATTACACCACCATTGATTTGTGTTAGTCAGCGCACCATTGAGCAATACATTACTGCATAAGTCACTATTCTAATCTAACTATTGACTACATGACAGTATTATTATATTGAATAGAACAGATAGTTATATTAGGGATAAAGACATTATGTCTTAGTTAAAAATCTTGTGACCCAGGTGCTTTATGTTTCCTAGAAAATCAGCCACTGGAATTCCATCCATTTCCATTTTCAAAGGACAAACAACTGAATTTACCGAGGATTGATTTGCCAAAAATCATTGTTGTTAAAACATTTGACCAAGCAACTAAATTACCAAAGGAATTTAGTTCTTTAAATTATTTCATTTAAGTTGATTTTTTTTTATTATTTTTTATTTACTTTGCTTCTACAACAGCATTTTAATGAGCGCCCTATGTCTCTGCCCAAGCTCCTTTCCCCACATTCAAGCGTCATAGACATAGTGGATTTCCACAGTAGATTGAAGAGTAACAGTGATGGTTCCTTATACATGGCTGTTCGGTAAAGCCTTTCAGTCAAAACTGATATGAAACATTCATCTTCCTAAAAACTGAGTCCAAATGTGTCCTTGCCTCTAGTTGTCACTCGTCTCAATTTATTTTGCCCCCTTTATTCATCTTTCTGCTTCCCTCAATGATCCTTAAAAACGATAGTGAAAACTACCCAAAGCAGATCTGTTCAATTCAGTCACTGTTTGGCTCAATGTTCTTGGTAGTTATTAGCTGCTAATTAATGGCTAGAGCAGAGAAGAACCCAGAATGCGAACATGATGTTCATCAAAGAAATATCTGTTACAAAACACTAGTCAAAAGCATTACGGTTTTAATTCTAGGTTATCATTTTTCTTCTACCCAAATGCTGTGGTAATAATAAATTATCAAAATATTAATAATGGATATTTTGAATACTAACCATGCAACTATTTTATATGAGAACTTTTTGTGTCAGTTTATAAAATCCTAATAGTTTTCTGTGTCAGTTTATAAAATCCTAATAATACAATGAATTGGGTATCAAAACCAAGAATAAATTTATTATCATGTAATTATTCATGGGGAAGTTGATATGCGAATGAAAGTGAGTCAATTTTCTAAAATAAAATGAGTTGCAAGCCTGAAATTTCAACACAGAATTTCTTACTTCTGAGTCTTTTAGTTTAATGATTGTCGTACTGCCTTTTAGCTTAAGATGTCAAAATATATTTGCAGGGAGTAGAAAGAAGAGCAGACTTTATATATTTTTTATTTTTCTTCCTTCCTTCCCCCCGCCACTCCAAGGCACAGGAATTTAAAGTTCATTAGATAATATGCCAGAGGATTCAGATAAACTCCGAGAGGGATTTTTGAATATGATGCTATAGTTGGCATTGAGAGTGCATTTATTTATAACTGACCTACTTCCAAAAGAGACTTAGGAGGATGTAAAATTAAAAAAATAAAAAAAAATTTCAAGACCAGGAAGAAGTCTTGAAAAGGGACGTTTGTCAGAAACTGTGAAAATTATAAGATTTCTTTAATTGAGAGGTTTCATAAACACTGATAGAATACACACGACACTTGAGTCAGAGACAAAAGACTTTATTACTGCAAGTAGTAAGAATCACATGGATTTCCCTCATCCCCAAAGTTCCAGAGGGGTAGGGAGTGTTGACCAGGTGGACACTGTCTCTGTAGTGGGTTGTGTCTTAGGTGAAGAATCCTGAGCTTATATAAAATGAAATGACGTCCCACATGTAGGTGTTTTCTACCTTTTTCCTCCATAAATCCAAAGACATTATAACAAAGAAGAGTTCCATAAAACCAGTTTTTGGTGAATGTGAAGAACTGATGTGAGATTTATAGTTGTTTTATAAGTGATTTGACTGAGCCTTAATACTTTTACTATATCTTTAGAAAAATGTATTTTTTCTTAGCTTAATGCTCTTGAATCAGTACTTTTACATAACTGATAATATTCTTCCAAGGTAATTAAAATCAATTACCTTCTTTGTGTTATACCTTAAGATTGAACCCTGCTTTATAAACTTTTTTTGCCTTGTTTTTGTTTTGTTTTTGTTTGTTTTAGCTTTACCTTCATCATACCTTTTTTTTTTTTTTCTTAAGTTTATTGGGATAACATTGGTTAATGCAATTATATAATTTTCAGGTATGCATTATAATTTGACATCTGTATATTCTATTGTGTGTTTACTACCCAAAGTCCAGTTTCCTTCAGCTACCATATATTTGATCCCCTTTACCCACTTCACCCTCCCCAGACCCCCTATATTTAACCCCCTTTATCCCGTCTTCCTCCCTCCTCCTCCCCTACCCCTTACCCTCTGGTTTGCCTTGTTTTGAAGAGTTTGACATACTTCTATGAATTAGTTCATCTTTTAAATCATAAGCAATAATGATGTGGAATAAACCGAGATCTTGTATTGACAGGATAATATCTTTATGATCTTCATGAAGATTTTCATAGGGTTTTATTAGAAAAGTAGTGTTTGGGGGAAGAAAAATTTAAGAATAACAGTAAAAAAATTAATTTCAGAAATATCTATCTAAGATATTTTGTTTTATAAATTAAAATTCTTGCTTTATGGTACAAAGCATGCAGTTATGAGAACTAATAAAATATTCTGACAAAATACAGCAATAGCCTCCATATCAACATACAAAATTAAAACTCTCCATATAACAAATTGAAATGTCTGAAATTAGAATTTTGGATTTCTCAGATGCTACTGTAATTTGTTTTCTTTTTGTAAATGCAAACCATCTCTACATGATACAAACTTGGGAGTGATCCAACCAAGCAAAGAAAGGAAATTCATGTTTAAGAGCCATTTTAGTTTTCATTCATCATTGTCTTATGGCACATTTAACGTGACTTTATTCTTTTCTAATTTCATTTAATTAACAATATTTACAAGAATAGGATTTCAAGATCCAGGAGTACAGGAAAAAACTCTGTAGCCAAAGTAGATTTATCATAATCTCCATCCTAAAATCCATCAAGTGGACCTATATGACATAACTCTATTAGCTCAGAGCCTTTTCTAGCAAGAATCAAAATTAATTTACAATGTAATAGCCAGTTGAGATCTTGTCAATAGTAGTATTAATTATATGCAGAAGTCTCAATTCAACAGCTGAGTACAGAGGTGAAATAATTTTCATACACATTTTATAAGATAATGCATAAAATATATATATTATAGGCAAATAGATCTAAAAGAATTTTAAGTAAACAAACAAACCATATACACTGGAAAATGCTGAGCTCTTAGGCCGCTTACTCTAAGAGAAGCCAGATGCATGCACGTCATGAGTGTCTGATGATAAAATTATGCTACAACCAATTTCAATACCGCAAGTTTGTAATGATATCCCTGAATATTTGACATTAAAAAAATTCAGAGAGAGAAGTATAAACTAAGTTTATCGCACAGCATATGCGATGAATGTTTTTTATAAATAACACCGCGGGCAATCCTCACAATCACCCCTTCCTATATTTCACCGTAGAAAAGAGGAAATTGACACACTGAATGGAGTGATTAAAAACATGAGTGTTGGAACTGGATTACCAGGTTCAAGGTCAGCCTCCACCACCTATTAGCAGTGACAGCTCGTTGAGGGTAACATCTCTTTCTGTTTTCTCATCTGTAGTTGGAGATGAGATAATTAAACCCATAGAAATTTCTGGGAGGTTTTAATTTTTTAAAAAATGTGTATAGTGCTAAGAAGATAGCCTTTCACACCAAAAGCGTTTACTAATTATTACTATTTGTTTTTATTGTACTACTGCTATTTTTTTTTTTTTTTTACGGTCATTCTGTGTTATTCTATGAGAGATGAGGCACATTTAAGACAATTTAACTACTATTTTGTAAAACAGGATATAAACTAAGGTTTATATTTTTGAAGTTAGATTATTTTTCCCCCACAAATCTCAATGTTCACAACATGTTCCACGTGCTGCCCCAGCACTGGGCCTCCGTCTCTCTGTGTCTCCCTCCCCCTATCTCTCTCTGTCTCTCTGTCTCTGTCTGTCTCTCTCTCTCAAGCAATTTTAGGTTAAGTAAAATTGAGAGAAAGGTATAGAGATCCCCATACATCCCTTTCCCCACAAATACGAACCCCCCCCAACACACACATATTATCCACTTCCCCACCAGGCAGTCTAGTTGTTACACTTGACAAACCTACATTAACACACTGTTATCACCTAGCGTTCATGGTTTACATCAGCGCTCCCTCTTGGTGTGTATGGTCCATGGATGTGGAGACATGTGTCATGGTATGTCTCCATCCTTATCGTGTCATACAGAGTCATTTCACTGACCAAAGCACTAAGCATCCCCTGTGCTCTGCTTATTCATCCCTTATCCCAGCCCCATAGCCTTGGCAAGCACAGATCTTTTTATTGTCTCCATAGTTTTGCCTTTTCCGGAATGTCACATAGATGAAATCATAAAGCATAGTTTGCCCTTTTGGGGACAAGAAATGTCACAATGATGTTTCTTCTTAAGTAAGGTTTTGAGTATGTTTTCCATGCAGTTAGAGATCATTATTCCAAACATTATATTTTTTAAAAAAATGTATGTTGTATATATAATGAGCTATTTTTAAAATAAAAATTAATCGGCTAGACTAGACTTAGCAATGTTTTTTGTTAAGTAGTAGAAAAACATCATTATCAGCACCATAGGTAACCTGTATAGCAGTGGTGACAGAAATACAGCAATGGAGTCAAGTAATAGTACATATTTATTCTGTTGTTTAAGAAAATTTTACTTATGCATAACATAAATAAACACATGCTAGCAAATTTATTTAAATTATATTTTCTATTAGATGCAGAATCTCTCTTTGTTCATGCTAGAGTTTCTTCTGTAATGCTTCACCTCGCTGTTGGCCAGGTGACAGCTGGGCTGCAGAAGATGAGTGGCTATGCCCAGTGCATAGTTGTCCTCTTACTTGCATGGGGAAATTAATTTAGATGTTTGAAAGTGACTGTTAACCTATTTTGAAAAGTGCTATTTTAATAAAAGCTCTGAAAAATATCCACAGGAAGGTTTAAAAATAGAACGATAATTCTTATACTTTCTCTCCTTTGAGTCCTTCTCATTATTACTGTAAATACCAGCATAAAAATAATTATGAATCTCACCATGGTATCAGGGCTAAACCTTGTAATGAGTATGAAATAACTAAGCCATATAATTATCTGTTCAAAAGTATAATTAAGCTAGTTTAAGAATTTTCTTTTCCATTCTCTCTCTCTCTCTTTTTTTTTTTTTTTTTTTTTTTTACAAATCAATGTTTAATTGAATAGTAGTCCTTGTTATTATTTAAAAACAAAAACAATTTTAACATAATATTTGGGCCACATGAAATCAACATATTTTCCTTTATTAAAAATGACAAATGCTCTTGCAAGTTTTCACTTTCACTTAAATATTATAAGTAAAAGTTTCTGTTTCATAGATTTTGAAATATTGATGTTATACATACACCTTTTTTCCACAGAACTGATTATAAAACAAATTCTCAATTTGAAGACTTAAGATATTGATATCTTTAAAGACCATATACAATATATTTAAATGAAAAAACAAATTACTGCTAAGAGTAGACATAGTATTTTTCTCTTAAATAGTATAAAATATCGCAATTATTAGTACAATAAAATTTCCATATAGTATTAGTATCAGAACTATAATTTCTCCAATTTGGTAGGGTGCATCATTTTGTTTTATTTTCCCATCAAGTCCTCAAAGCTTCCACTTCCTTCAGTTTTTTCAGGCAGAATCCATTATTAGCAATCCACAAAGTGATGGCAGTTTGCCCCAGCAAATAAATGTCTTTATTTATTTTCCAAATAGGAACTCCTTATGGAGTAACTTCTATGTTATGATTAGGCAAGTTTTAGGTTTTCCCTTTAACCTGTTATTGTTTCTATTTCACAGAGATTTGGACATTTTTATTTAACATGCCTTACATATTTGACATTCGAAATCAGATTTGATGGACTCCGTAGACAGTTCTTAATCACTTCACTAAACTAACTTCACAAGCAACCACTACCTTGAAGCAAGCTAAATATTATCTCAGCAATCGTGCTCAAAAGCTTCGATCCACCCTAGATTCTGCCTATAAGGCTAGTGGTCTCTTAGGCAAACTCGTCTGTAATGTTCTAAAGTCTCTTCCTTCCTTCATTTTGCCTACAGTGAGAAATAGAAATATATGAGATTGCTGGAATATATACTTTTGATCAGGCATACATTAGAATTATAACTTTATAGAAAGAATCATTGACTGGAATGTAAGCTGCTTATCTTATAGACCTGTCTTTGATCTCAGTGCCGTAATTTTGCACATGGTGGTTATTTTTAAGACTCCCAATGATCTCTTTCTGCTTCTGTGAATCAGTATTCATGGAAGTGGTTTCATCTAGGATGTATCGTTATGTTTCTAAAATGACTAGCTTTAAATCAGGGCAGACACAAGAGATCAGTTGTTCTCCAGAATAAGAAAAACAGGAATTACACACTCCAGAGTGTTCATCTGTCTGTTAAGATATGCCACTCATTGCTGAAATGATGGAGACTCACACCATTGTGCTGCTGGGGGAGTCAAATAATAAGGGTAACAATAAAACAACATTTAATCACCAGCTACCTCCCATGGATCAGGCATCATGCCAACTATCCCTTACATGCATTATCTTTAAACTGCGCAATAATCCTTTAGTGTAACATTATTATCCCTACTTTATAAAAGAAAAACAGAAGCTTAGAGAGATTGATTTTTCTTAAGAAATAGTAAATTGTATATTCGGAATTGCAGCCCCAGGTCATTTGTTTCTGTCATCCACAAATTGTGCTAGAAATGTGATGATAACGAATATCAGAGAGAAAGAGTTTTAGCCCTAATATATAATGTGGCATAAAACTATTCAGTGATCCACATATTAGTGAAGGACAATACTAGGTTAGGTTAAGGTGCCATAGACTGCCAAATCTGTTCTACGTTAGGGGAAAGAATCTCCAGATCCACTTTTTACACTCTTGCTTGGTCTGTGCTCTGCATTTAACTATCCATGTCCCCTGTCTCTTGGTGTTCTTTTTGTATTTTTCCATGACCATTCTAGTGGTTATATCGAGGCCAATGCACTGCTATCTTACCCCTTTGAATTGCCAGCTCAGATTTAGTTTCTAAGGCTCATCCATGAATCACATTTCAAAACAACAACAACAAAAAAATGGTTAACCACCCATGGAGGTATCCTAGTCCATGCAACCTGACTGATCTTAGTTTGGATTTATCACGGGTAACCCAGTTCTGCTCCTCCCACTCTAAACCTACCTCCACCCAAACCAAGTATCTAGTACGTATTATTAGCTCATGTTTCCTCATTAAAGGTTTCCAATCACGAACCAGGTTCTGCCAATTTTACATTCTTTATATTTATCGAATCCATTATCCTTCTCTTCTCCATGATATGCCACTGAAGCACAAGATTTATTTTCCTCAGTAAAAAGGCATTAGAGAGGTAAATTTTGGTAAGTCCCACTGTGAGCAATAAATATAAGGGGCGAAAAGATCATAGGATTTCCCAGCACAGGCCTAAATGAAGATTAGAAATTATAGTCCAGGGATAAGAGCGGGAAGAACCTCGCAAACTCCTATAACCTTTGCAGCTTTCCCATGTGTGTTTCTTTCTCTAGTCCTTGTCTGTAATCTAGATCTGATTTATAGGACGGACTTGTATTAGGGATTCTGCTAGCTAAGGGAGGGGGCCTCTATGTATGTAACAGAACAGCGTGGTTCAAAGTCAGGAGCTCTTTTCATTTCTGTCTGCTCTCTAGTTAAAATATTTCATGGGAAGCTTGCATTGTTAAAGTTCTTACCTCTTATGTGCTTACCTGATGCCTTGCATAGTGTCTTTTGCGCTAGTGATGTGAAGTCTGGGCAAAGTGAGTTTCATTTTATGCAGATTGGAATTACAAAAAAAACAAAAAAAAAATTTAAACTATGGAACAGTAAGTAATGATAAAACTTTATCTGCAATTTATTTGATTACCTTTCTATATTCCGAGGCACTTTCGAGAAAGTATCGGTCCTCCTGCTGAAAATGGGCTAAAACTCAATACATTTGTTACAGAATTCAGAAGTGAAAATACCATGGAGAAGGTGGAACAGCTGAGATTCTACATTGTATGATTAATTGGGGGATGAAGTCTGAAAAATATTACAGATAAAGCTGAATAAAAAGAACCATGCTAAATTTTCATAAATTGAAACATGCAGCTTTAAGTTTTTAAAACTGTCATGACTAGGAAGCTAATATATAAATTAGTCTTGAATTACTTGGGAATATAAGTGTGTGAGTTCTTTATAAATATATCCCTCACATTAATGGAAATATTTTGCATTATACGATTATTTTGATATATTTTAAAATAACTTAGTTCATGAAATATCTTATTTGACATGCATTCCAAAGTGAAAGTGGTATTCAGATTCTCAACAGCAATTCTTCAAGTAGGCATGTAATTTTGCTTGCTGTTACCTCTCCTTTTTACTTTACTTTTCCTTTTTTTTTCTGTCTCTTTTTCTTCTTTTCAAATGATTTTTTTGTTTGTTTTTTATATTACCACAGATCTTTAAACAAACCCTTCTAATATTCCTGCAACAACCATCCTGAAGATTTAGCCCACTCTAAATTGTTGATTGTAATTACCAAAAAGAGACAAGAGTATTGTGCTGAAATAGGGATATTTCTGTGAGTCACTAGAGATCTTTCAGAGTACATTAGGACTTTATCTCAAGTAAATGATTCCCGAAATATAATTTACCCATTGACTTACAGATTTCTAAATTTACGAAAAACATTGTTGGACTGTCTTTGTTGCTTCTAACCACATATTCTAACTACTATCTACTTTTAACGCTTTTGAATACTAGATTCCAATCTAGTGTTGTATCATAAAAAAAGGGCCTCATGGCTCATAGATGATTGATTACTCAAAGTCATCATATAACATTTTTCCAGTACATAATTAACTTTAAAGTAGAAATCTACCTACACATACACTGCCCATTCTTCTTGTCTATGTTCTTAAAATAATAGTTTTACATAAAATAAGATAAAAATATACTTTAATCCAGGATTTTTTTCTCTATTCTAATTTAGCTATTCCTTTACATACGATGCATTTTTCCTCTTATCCCCAAAGAATGATCCCCTTTTTTCATATTTTGCTTTTTAACCTGTGAAAACTATTTCTGGAAATAGTGTTTTAGATTAGTCCCAGTATGTACTTTTGCATTAACCTTCCTTATTTATGCTTCATGTTTTATTTATTTTTCTAATTAGAAACTCAGCCAGGTTCAAATGCTGAACACAGCAAGCAGGCTGAAGGGAACTACATTTTGTTTCTGGAGTCTTAGGTGCGTAATGAATGCCCCTTGTAGAAATGCGCAACATGAGCTAATTTTTATAAAACTGGAACGAGTCTCTCATATAATTTTTATAATACTGTAAAACCTAATGTTATGTTAAATTATTGTTTTATATTCAACAAGGACATTAGAAAACACAGCGGCAAAAGGTACAGTCTTTTCAATGTTCTTTGCATTTCATTCTACAATGGGTACACTTTAATTTTCTCAATTTATTCTCAGCTAATTACAAGCATTTAAACTATGCCAATAAACAATATCACCCATATCCATCCAGTAAAAAAAAATCTTTCAAAATCGATTCAAGTTACATGCTATCAACTTCAATTAGTAGTTATGACTGACATGTTAGTTATATTTAGTATGTTAATTAATCTCAATGAGTTATCCTAAAATTAGACTATCAACTTATATTAAACAATCCTAAAGTTCTCTCACTAAATAATACACAATTGTTACTTATTCTGAAAGTTACTTGTGCTAGCTATGTTCATTTTTGTAGAAATAGAAATTTTTATGTCTTTTTTTAAATAAACCTTTAATTTTAATATAATACGCCTGCAAAGGAGTTTAGAAATTTTAGGCTATTTTGAAGTGTCTCTTAGTTTTTGGCTTGTGCAATTACGAAAATGCAGTAAATTACAAGTGCTAAATTTAAAACATTAAGAACTTAGATGAGCAACAAATCAAGAAAAAATTACAAATATATTTTGCAAATATGTCTTTTTTTTACCAAATATATATTTAACAAAGGACTCATTTATAGTAATTACATAAATAACTTCCTCAAATCTGTGAGGAAAACATTTCTGGCTTTAGATAAAAAGATTGGATTTTTTTTGGTTTAGTAGCTATTTAAGTCTTTGCCCATTTTTTTCATTGAATTGTCTTTTTCTTACATATCTGAAGATGCTATTTATGCAAATACTACATATGAATCCTTATCAAATATATGCTTTGTAAATATCTTGCCTGAATCTGTTGCTTGCCTTTCCATGCTCTTAATAGTCTTTTCAATGTTGTATGCATTTAAAATTTGCCAGAGGTTTATTTGTTAAATAATGATTCCATGAACTGTAAAACTTAGAGGTATTTCAAAACAGCCATTTTATTTACAATTTATTTATTTAAAATTTTATTAAAAATAACTGTAGTGCAAATAAAATAACCCTTAGAAATTACTAAGAGCACAATATTTGAAAATCTCACCAATCTACTCATTATTATGCCAATATTTAATTTATTTTCCTGTATTCTGATTGTTATATCCTTTCAAGCAATATTTTCTTGATTAGAGAGAAGGTAGTTCTTATCGGTTTGCACATTTCCCTGGCATGTTTTTTTTTTTTTCTTTTTTGACTGAGCACATTAAGAAGGACTACATGTGTTAAAGAGTTCGTTTTTTTATGACACACACGAGGAAGGAAAAGAGTCTGTTGGCAAAGGCAGCAAGATATCATTGCTTAAGCACACAATCCCTCAGAGAGCCATTCAATTAAGTGCATTGTAAGTTAAACCTGTTTTGGTTGCTTGCTTTTTTTCCAGTCAATATCATGGTTAGTCCTTCACATAAAACATATGGAGAAATGTATTTCAGCCTTGAATTTAATTTTCCAAATGGAAATCCTAAGCATCATACCTATCTCCATATAATAACATCATTAATCATATTTCTGAAACATCCTTATTGTAAAGTCTTCAGAGGATGTGGAAATTATTCAAAAATTACTGCTTGAGTCTTAATTTTACCTTAAACTAATCCACATGTATGAGTGCTGGAGGTGTGTCAGTTTACACAATGTAATTAGTCCTTCTGCATAATTGGATATTCTTGATACTCATGCCAGTAATCTAACTCAGCGATGTAGTACCCAACAGCAATAATAATAATCTGTGACTTAAAATTAAAAAAAAAAAAAACAGAACTTTGTAATTAGAAACCTGAGAATACATTTTAATTCTATCACTCAAATTTTACATTATTTTTTAAATGTCACTTCACTTTGTTTTCTTCTTTTCGTATCATTTAATCATCACATTGATAAGCAGTGTAGCAGCCTAAACTGGCTCTTGTTTCATTATTCTAACTACAAACACTGAAAACAAAATTTTGTTTAATTATATCACATGTGTATTTCACTGTTGATCAAATATATGTTACCCTTATCTAAATATCAGACATCTAACAATGATATCTTTTCACTCCTTAGCAGACTCAGGGTTAGAGACTCCCTAGTATTGTTTCCAGAACACAAAATCACTTGCAAAAAGTGTTTAAGGTGTTAATAGAAAGTTATGAATATATATTAAAAAAAAAGTTCTTTGACTCTCACATTTCCTCACCATCACAACTATATTTTTAATGATATTATTTTTTTTTACGATTAAGCAAATAACAAACATGCCCATACACAATTAAAGTATTTAAAGGTAATTGTATTGTATGAAAATTTATCTAATTTGGTGATAATCTAATTGACAAAATGGTTTTGTATTATTTTGAAGTATAATATCCGTGGAGTATCTTTAAGAATGCTCCCTTATCTTGTTTTTTTTTTTTTAATCTTATCTAAAAGATTGCTTTCAGCTTTATTGGAGTATAATGGACATATAATGTATTTCACATATTTTTAAATGTAAAAATTGATAACTCTAAGCATACATGCATACACACACACACACACCGCCCCCTGCAAAACCATCACCAAAGTCAAGGACATGATTGTGTCTATAATGGCTTTCATATCTAATTGCCATTCTCCTGACATACCCCTTTTCCTTCTCCCCAGATAATACCCAAATTGATTTTCATTATTATACAGTCATTTACATTTGTCATAATTTTATATAAATAAAATCAAACATTATATATTCATTTTGTTTGGTTTCTTTCACTCAGTATAACTGCTAGTCATCTAAATAATTTGATTATGATATGCTTTGTGTAGTCTGATGTTTCTTACACTACAGATTTTCTTTTTAAATTTGATGAGATTTTTAAATCTGTAAATTTAGACTTTTACTCAAATTTGAAAAATATTTAGCAATCAGTATAGTCAAATATTTTTTTTCCTCCCTGCTTAGTCTCTCCTCTTATTTTGGGATACTCAATATACATATATGTGCCACTAGATATTATTCCGCTACACACAGATATTCTCCAATCTTTTTTCTCCCTGTTATTTTGAATAGTTTTTATTGATATATATTCAAGCTTGCTGATTTTATCCTCTGAAATATCTAATCTAACAATCTTATCTAGTGAATTTTCATTTCAGACATTATAGTTTTCTCCTCTAGAAATATGATTTGAGTTTTTATTGTATTTTCAGTGTCTCTACTAATTATGTTCAATCTTTCTTCTATCTTCTTGAATATATGGAACACAGACTTAGCAACTAGGTTAATGTCCCTGTCTACTAATTTTATTATCTATTCCATTTTGGATCTGTTTCAATTGATTGATATCCTTTTCTTTGTTTTCCTGCTTCTTTCCATGTCTATAATTTTACGGGGTACCAGAGATTGTGAAATTTAGCTGTTTAGTGCTAGATATCTTTACAACCTTATAAATATTGTTAAGCGTTTTTTTTTGTGTGTTGCAGTTAAACTAATCTAAAACAGATTGATCTTTTCAAGGCTTGCTTTAAGCTTTTTAGTGTGGCACTGTAGCAGCCTTTCGTTGAAAGCTAATTTGACCCCATTCTAAGTTAGTAACCTTATGATTACTCTACTGGGTGCCCAGTAAATCTTGAGGTTTTCCACTTTGGCTTGTGGGACTATGATCTATTCCTTTCTCTGAGTGTGCTCCAGAGACTGTCCCATTGGCTCCCTTTGTGTGATTCTTTCCCTAGCTTCTGGTGATTTCCTCTTGCCTGCTATCCTCAGCACTCAGTTGAAGACAGGAAGGGGTGGTCTGAGGTTCTTCAGAGCCCAGGCCCCCTGTTCTTCCTTGCACCTTTCTCCAGTATTCTTGCAAACTCCTGCTTCCTGGGCCTCATGAGACTCCCATCTCCACCTTCTTAATGCAGGAAGACCACAGAGTTCCATCTGGATTTTCTTTCTCTGCACTGCAGCCTGGCCACTTATGTCAGTAGTAACCTGGGGCAACTGGAAGTCTTACTTCATTCATGACCTCTCTTGAGGGATCCTTGTTCTGTTTCCTGATGTCCAAAGTCTGAAAACTGTTCTTTCACATGTTTTTCTTTAGCTTTTTTTAGTCACTTCAAGTGAGACAATAAATCCAGTTCCTGTTGTATCTATCATCCTGGCTTCAAGATGTTCCTGATTCATTTTTAAATCATATTTTTTAAATTATGCATTGAGAAACATTTTTTTTAGAAAAAGATATCAATGACCATGGTTCATATTTCTATATCTTTTAATATCCTTTTGAACTGTAAAAAAATCCTTTTTCAATATAATTTTAAGAGAATTTGTGTGTACTGACTTATGAAGGAAATTTGGAAAAAAAATTTGATTGGAAGATACATTTTAGAAAAGGAAAAATGACATGTATCATCTTGGCTACTTCAGAGGGGGTGTTAGTCTTGACTTTTTTAAGCAAAAGTGAATGAAAACTATTGAGCCAACTGTCAAACCTTTTTATCTTTTTATTTTTAATTTGATTTTCACACCACTCTAGAATAATGAGCAAAGAACCTATTAAGTGTTCCTTGCATTTTACAATCTATCTATATCATTTAATAACATTTTTAGCATGTAGAACTCTATATGATAGTGGTACAAGTATTAGGAAGCAAGATTATTTGACACTGGAGATACCGAAACCTCACTATAGGAGATTTTCACATGTATATTCTATGTTTATAAGTTGCAATAAAATGTTTAAGCCTTTGGAGAACTACAGTACAATTATAAACCATCAAAAGAATGTATATAGAGTTGTACATTTTCTCTGCACAGCAAACGGAAACCAAGGCACTCAAATCTAGGCACTTTGACCTTCAGCTACAATAAAAAGTACTAAGACAAAAATGCGAATGAATGAAGACACTATGTCTGTTCTTTTATAGGAGAGTCCAGTCTCCTTTCATTGTACAGAATGGCTCAGTTTATCAGCTTTAATACATACATGATTTTATTCAGTTATAAAATTACAGTAATATCAAAATAAAATCTAATGTGAGAAAACTACTTTCATACATTTTTAACACTATGTTAGATACAAGGTTATTTTACTACTTGCTGAACTCTTACAGAAATGTATAAAAATGCAATGCCCATTGAGTTTTTATAATCTTTTAAGCAGATACACATATACACGTCTAAGGAGCCAATATGTTGATTAAAATAATTACATAGAAATATCAATTATGGTGATTTATAGAATGAGTAATGATACATTATTAACATTTATGTCCGGTGGAATCTATATGGAATAGCAAATTTTAATACTTGAAATGAAACATATATAACTGCTATTTAATAGCTGATATGTTTCTATTCTTCCTAATAGAATAATAAAAATAATTGAAGATTCTTCTTTCTCTGTAGCCTGCATAATCATTTAGATACTATTTAGCATGCTTTCCATTTTAAAAGGCTTAAAAATATAGGAGGATTTAATAGAAAATTAATGAACTCTAAAAATTAGTGTTAATTTTACTAGCAGATTTTCCAATTAGGTGTGCAAGAATCCTTTATTAGCAGTTCTGAATCTCTATGGCCAAGCACATGTGATGGTTAGTGAATTTGCTGTTAGATTGCTAATCTAAACATTATATTTGATTGTATCATTATATTATCTTACAACTATACACAGCCCTCTTTCTCTAAAAGCCAGAATGAAGTGATGTGGCAAACATTTTAAAGTAGATCATTCATTTATGTAGTGTCAGCTCTAAGTAAAATTATACAGCAGTCTAAGTTTTGTTTCAGAATATTCACTCTTTGTTTTTATGACCTTCTCTCCTTTTATCCAACTAGCTTTTTCTGTCTGAAGTTCAGTTTTTCTTCTCCTATTTCATCTCTGTCAGAAATGGATTTCATGAATTCTGAGAAAATAATGTTAACCCTGCACACATCTTTGGGTGCAATAAGTAAGAATAAGTAAATAAGAATAGGTTAAAGGAAGAAATACAGAGGAAAAAAGAGAAGAAAAACATTTCTTATTTAGAGGAATTTTTTTCAAGCCAAATGGAATGGCACTTTTATTAAGAAATCTTAAAATATCAAAAAATTAGCAGAGGAGTTTGTGTTTGTGATATCATGCAAGCTCTAATCTAGTTGGTTTAGCCAAGAGTTCCCATTCCTTTATCTTGTATTTTTTAAAAAAAATTCAATAAATATTTTTGAACATATGCCATATGCACAAGCCAGCAGAAAACAAAAAGTATATAGAAAATGTATCATTGGGAAGGCTTTTATTATAAGTTTCAAAGTTAGTTAATTTTCATGATATTCTTGGGTTGACAATTTCTTATAGGTCTTATCTTCATTGTTTTTATTAAAGCATATTACCAAAAACATTGTTATTGGTGCACTACTTTTAATATTGTTTAAAAAATTATCATTAACAATAAAAGATATTTATATCAAAATAATAAATGATATTACTCCTAAGGCTTTTATTGGAATGCCTTACAAACTTTACAAACATTCTACTAAAATCACATCCAAGTAAAAAAGATAATTTAATTAGCATCACACACACACACATACACACATTTTTTTTTAATTATACGAATGTTACCTCTTATTATTTCCAGAAATTTGGGATGCTGCATCTTTGGCCTTTTCAACCAAACTACAGATGATAATTTTGATATTAAAAACAAAATAAATAAGCTATGTAAGTTAAAATTTCTTTAAAATGTAAATATGTTAGTCCACATTTTAATCCTTGTGTAGAATTTTAGCAAACTTCTCTTTTCATCAAATATTTTTTTGCAGTGAAACCCTGTTATTTTCTTATATATTTAAGCAGAAATTAAGACCAGTATCAAATACCGTGCTTATAAAAAGAAAATATTATTTTTATCATAGAAAGATACAACATTATCCAATTAAAGCCACTAATATTTAAAAAGAGTAATATTTCATGCCCAAGTGGTGTTAATTTCAGGCATATAAGTTTAGTTCAGTATTCAAGCATCAATTAATTAATTTGCTAAAACAACAAACTAAAAAACATACACTCATCCCATTGATGGAAAAAAAGCATTTGGCAATATTTAACATATTTTCATAATAAAAATTCTAAACAGACAAGACGATGAACTTACTCAGCCTGTGCACAAAAATATTTACCTCTGAAGCTGTTCATGCTTATTATTATATATAATATTTTCTCGTCAGTTGGTAAGATGTCTGTAAGTTCTTCGGCACATTTTTGAATCAGGTTGTTTGTTTCCTTGTTATTGAGTTTTAAGTGTTCTTTGTATATATTTGATACAGAGTAAAGGGATCAGGGAAATAATTAAACTTCCCCTGACTTGACATAGAATAATTGTTCACAAGCTATTCTGACATTGACACAATCAGTGCTTTACACATTAAAAGATTACAGAGTTTTAAGTTCTTGGGCACCTCAACTGATGGAGAAATGGATTCTAAAATTTTAAAAAGCATGTCTGATGCACCTAAGTGGTACGCACGTTTATTCATTATAATGCCTTCATGTCCTGAGTAATATTAGTTTTAAATTTTGCAGTTCACATTTAACGTATATCTGTAAAGTTTATTTGTAGCTAGTAAAAAATATAGTGACTTACACTGGGGAAGCACTTTTTTGTTATCCTTTACGAGATAATCTCTAGAAGAGTTTTTTAAAACCCATATGTTCTTATTAGAAATACTACAATCCTTTCCATGGCTTGCCTGTGTCTAGGAATATTGAAGTAGTTTGTAAGAGGAAATCAAGCAAGATGATCTCATAGAGAGACAAACACAGGGCCCTAATAATAAGCAAAATGAAGAGATCAAGGCAAAGAAATGGCTATTGTGTCAACAGATAGCAGAGCTTCAATCATGGGGCCACTCTGCTGTAGGATTAAATTTTCCAGATGTGAGAATCCTTAGGCTCCTTATCAATTATATACTCAGTGGCAGAAAAGAGGACAGATATCGAATAAAACCACACATTACGACTTCAGGATCAAAAGAAAAGGTATTAAATGCAAACTTAGATTACTAGCAACATTTATTTGCACAGCGGAAATACCAGCCCTAACAATGCATCCTGGGATCTGACTGATTCCAAGTCCAGAGGCTTGGCAGCATTGAATCTATGTGACAAGAACACCATAAGGTCACATACTGGTATGGCAGTGACTCCTTGCAAAACTGCTGAGAGAACAAACTAAAGCCAGAAATACGAATTTTCTTTCTAAATCTGGCTTCCGTCATTTCATCAAACTACTTATGTGTAACTAATTCACGTCTGTGAGCTTATTCCCCTGCCGTGCTCATTAGGAATATCAGATCATCTCAGTGGATGGAGCTGGGGAACATATCTATGTGCATTTATATGTTTTATGTATATAGATATATATGTGTACACACAACTCACAAATACATGCATAAACCTAAACATATCAATATGTCCAATATTAATTCAATACCACCATGTTCATTCTACTAAGTTTAGTTGCCCATGTTTATAATTCTATTCTTCGATAGTGAGAAACCAGGCTTCTATTGTCTAACATATTTAATTCTTTTTTATCAGTAACTTTTTCACTCTAAGCATTTCATTGTATTATAAATGGTACCACGTTAAAAAATTCTAGTTGTTTCTAGTATGCAAAAACATGATAGGTTTTGTATATTGACTTTAGATCACCCTCTGTGTGTGTATGTATTTTGAAATAGACTTTATTTTTTAGAACAGTTTTAGGTTCACAGAAAAAATTGAGGAAAAAGTACACAGAGCTCCCATATACCTCCTGCCACTACACACACAGCCTCCTTCACTTTCAACGTCCCACATCAATTACAATGGATAAACCTACATCGATGCAGCATTGTTACTCAAAGTCCATAACTTACATGAGAGTCTACTCTTGGTGGTGTACACTTTGTGTGTTTGGACAAATTTGTAATGTCACGGGCTTACCATTTTAGTATCATATAGAATTAGTTTCACGGCTCTAAAAATCTGTGTTCTGCCTATTCATACTTCCCCTCCACCGTACCCTCTGGCATCACTGATTTCTTTACTGTCTCCATAGATTTTCCTTGTCCAAATGTCACAGAGTTGGAATCATACAATATATATAACTTTATGGATTGTCTTTTTTCACTTAGTAAGATGCAACTAAGTTTCCTTCATTTTTTTTTCTTTTTTTATGGCTTCATAGCTCATTTCTTAACACCGAACGATATTCCGTTGCGTGGATTACTAAAGTTTATCTATTCACCTAGTGAAAGATATTTTAATTGCTTCTAGATTTGGCAATTATGATTAAGGCTACTATAAATATCCATTTACAGGTCTCTGTGTGAACATACTCTTCAGTTCATACTAGATAGTGTGTTTGCTGAGTCAGAGGGTAAGAGCACATTTAATTGCCTTCCGAAGTTGCTATGCCATTTTATATTCCCTTCAGCAATGAATGAGAGTTCCTGTTGCTCCACATCCTCACCAGAATTTTCCTGTCGGTGTCTTGAGTATTCTCTCCTCTAATAAGTGTGCAGTGACATCTGATTGTTGTTACAACTTGTAATCCCCTAATAACATAAGAGTTGAGCGTCTTTTCATATGCTTATTTGTCATCTGTATATCTTCTTTGTTGAGGTGTCTGTTCATATCTTTTGGTCACTTATTAGTCAGGTCGTTATTCTTATTGCTGAGTTTTAAGAATTGTTTGTATATTTTTGGGTAATAGTTCTTTATCAAATATGTGTTCTGCAAATATTTTATCCCAATGTCTAGCTTGTCTTCTTGTTCTCTCTGTGTGTTTTAATAGAGAATCAGTAGAGATTACAGGGAGTGAAGTTACCGATATTTCATAATGATAGCCATGATGAAATGATGAAAAAAGTTATCATTCCGATTAAATTATGTCTGCCATTTAAGAGTCGAAGGGCGATTATTTCTTGGTAGTTTTCAATGAAAGAGGATGAGAGTGAGAAAAAAGGATTTAAAGCTTTATTAAGTGGGTAGATAAGTGAAAGTGACATGGAAAATAGGAGAGGGAGTATATATTTCTACTTGTTTCCTGACCTAAACCATGACCAAACTAATTTGTTAGTTGAGAAACTTAAACATTCAGCATGATGTTATAATCTGAATAAATGTGAGCTTTTTCCTCTTGTTAAACACTCAAATATATGTCTGGGTTAAGTTCTGATTTTCATCCTCTGAATGGACATTAATAGAAGGTTATCAGCAAACTTAACTAGTCTCACTTCATACACTCTTTAAGACTCCCTGATTACTTGAATGCAGTTCTGTAACGAGTTATCTCTTTGAGTTGAAATGATAATTAATGCATGCCCTAGTAATATCAGAGTGTATAAAGAATTTTGCCTAAAGCCTCTCCTCCCTTTGGTAACATCTCAAGGTCACCACACAGTCATTGGTATTGAGACATTTAACTCTCAGAAACCGTTTGATGCCTCCAAATCACATTCATGTTTCAATCAGGCCAGGTTGGACCATCAGAGGTTCATATGTAGGGCATGTGAATTCCTGTTCTGACAGCTGAATTTCTATTGATACCTGTCACTGCTGTATCAGGTATACTTCACTGTTTTCAACTTGGTAGAGGACCTGCCAACAGCTCTCTCTATGTGGGATCCAACTCACAGTGTAAGTTCTCTGGGGTTCAATTATCTATACATTTCTATGCACCAGTAATCTCCTGGATTCTCAAATATTAAATATACCTGCCTTACATGTTCTGAATATTGAGTTCTATCAGTTGCTGATTGAATTGGCCATTTGGCTCTATATTTATATCTGTTAGACGTTTAATGGCTATTATGTTAAAAGGATCTCAATTGCCTTCTTCGCTATCTCATGTTAAAATCAGTCTCTGGAAACAGGGCACATTTATCTATGTGCTGTGACCTATTAAATTGTTATTACCTCAGTTTTGGTGTTCAGATCTACTATATACTCATTCATGCTAATTAATTTTCTGGTATTAATAATGAAATCCCAAGGTTTCTGATGGCCTGCCATCCCTTGGACTATACACTGTCCAAGCACTGGCTAAGAGGGCATCTCTAATTTTGCTTCCCTCTCTCAGTCCTGAAGTCTAAATCAAATCAAGTCTGAATTGATTGGTTCGGCGAATCAAGGTTATCTTCTATTAGTGTGTTTGTCTTACCTAGATCTGTAGCCTCTGCTTTATCCTGAGGATGGAGTAACTCACCTTGACAGCATTTAGTTCTGCTGGCAAAAGTTTTGTTCCATTTTTAGCAAATTTTATGGCTTTTCTTTGTGGTAAAATCTATGGGTTTTCATGTTGTAAAAAAAAAAAAAAAAAAGTTGTATCTGACCTCATTCAGCCATGTCTAATTGGCTTCTATCCCCCTTGCCTCTAAACTGTTATCAACGACCTTCTTTCTAGCTTCTGGATGATCCTCAAGTGTGTATATCTGTTTATTTTCCAGATATTTGGACATCTATTTTTCTTTGTCTACATGTCCAGACACTTACCTTTTTCTTTTTTACAATAGACACTTCCAAATTTACTTTATATGCTAGAGTGTTTCACAGAGCACCTCTATGCGGCCTCTAATATGTCATTGGACTTTCTTAACATTGTTATTTAATTTCACTGAGAAACATGAAATATAATGGACATCATCAACGGCCATAATTTGTAATGGGAGAAAAATGGGTGAAATTTCAGTGTTGGGCATAGTAGCTTTGAAGTTATTTTCATTAGTGTTCCAATGAGGCTCTTTCTGAAGCTTTTTTACTAGTGTATCAAATAATACTCTATTCACCAGCAGTAGAAGGGAAATAGATAAGGGAGAAGTAGGTAGTATTAGAGGTATGGCTTTAAGAAATTAGGCAGCGCTATTCAGAATCTTGGTCCAGTTTGACTTAACGGTTTATTCTAATAGCAGCAGAGGAGGAAAAACATGGAGACTATAAAGAGTAGTATTTTCCCCCTTTTTTTCTTTTTTCTGCTATGGAAAGAGACCTACTAAAGACAAATTTCTGGTGCCACCTTTTGTTTTTCCTTTCACCGATTACACAGAGGAGGAATGAAGCGTCTGGTCGATGTGACTCAACTGGGTAGACATAGTATATTAACAGTTTATAAGTACAGAGGGGTAGAAAAGCATCAGTGCATCCTCTTCCTGCATCTTTCAGTGCTCCAGTTTAGCCAAATGGGACCTAGAGGCATTCAGTTGCTTGGGTCGAACAGAATAAGCTCTCAGTCTCAGTTATTCCTGTGAGGTCTCATGTTCAGAGATACTAGATAAAGTGGAGGCTGAATAGATTGTTTTTCTTCTCTCTTTGACTCATTCCAGTATGAAATGATTTTCCTGAGTAGGTGTTTTGGCTGTCCTGACACAAATTTTCTCATAGGACTTGTCACTCAACATCTAGAGGGGATGTGCAATGGAGTGAGTCAAAAGAAGGTAGGAAACATGAGAGAGCCAATCTGGCTCTTTAGTTGAACCCTATACTTTTAGTAGTATTATCAGCAAGGAATTGCTTCCATTTAAATTATAGTAATCTAAGAAGTTATCGAAAGATTTTTAAACTTTATAGTCATGCGTTGACATTGGTGCATTACTAAATCAGTTGTTACTAGGGTCTACTACAGTTCTTAGACACCACAAAGAGAATGTGCTGTCACCCATAGCTTAGCATGCTGCACCTCTCCTACATGCATGCACCTGAAGTTTCTAAAATCATGGAAAATGGCATCTTGATTTTGGTGCACAACCAATGTTACTGCTTTGAATCGATCATGTAAATATAATTTGATTGTTTTCAATTTCACTTGTTTTATATTGTCTAAGTATGTAGTAATGATGATTTTCAAGAACAATAACTTATCTTATGAACTTTAGAATAATGAAATAGTCTTGTGTGGAGATATTTAGTCATAAGATCACCTGTGACATATATCCCTATTGTGAGGGATTTATTTTTGTTCAGTGCATGCACATTGGCATGTATTTGATGTGTGTATGTATGTGTGTATGTGTATGTGTGTGTTGCACACACACTGAAAATTGCAGTAACAATAGATATAATGGCTGTGGCACCTAAATGGGTCATAATCAATAACCTTCCAAAATACAGACCTCAATCATATCTCCAGGCAGAATGGCTCAGTTATCTACTTTTTCTTCTTGGAAATTATAAACCATATATTCATTTACAATAGGATGAATTTCAGTTCATAGCTTATAATGTATGTGTGAGCCTGTATGTGTGTGTGTATGTGTGTAGTCCCTATCTGCACTGTTATTCATATGTAGAATATATGAAGGCAGGTATAAGGGAATGTTTTGTAAAGTTTATTCTGATAAATTTCATTCAGTCCTTAGGTTATCGGAGAGGCAAAATCTGAGTTATCACTTCAATGTCTTCTTTTTCTGGAGACTCACCTATCTTTCAGCTCTAACTTTACTAAGATTCAGCTTATAATGTCTGTGATCTAGTTGTACATTACTATTCCCTTTATGTTTTCCTAGCAGCAACATTGATTTGCATTCAATGCAGTTTATATTCAAAATAGCATAATTTTATATTCTTAATGCTAAGGGGTTCAAAAACCAAACAGTGTATTCTTGCCTCATCCCAACATTAATCTAGCATGATATTAGAGGATTATTGCCATGAAGATCCTGTGGTAGGGAAGGCATCGCAATTTCTCTCTCTCTCTCTTTTTTTTTTTAAATGTAGAAATAAAAACTATTTACATATTATTAAAGAATAAAATATATAACAAATACAAAAAAAGCTATTAAGACAACTTCTCTATGTTTATTAAGGACACATATTTATTATTTCTGGATCTTTTTTTTGTTTGTTTTTTAAAAGCACTCATTTTTGAAAACGATGATACTCAGTATTCAAGGAATATTTTCATGGAGGTGATTATCATGAGGCTGATATAAAGTCTGTTGGTGGGTTTGTCTTATCCACACTTTAAGCAATGAGAAATGGTTGAAGACTTTCTTAATAACACATGAGCTTATTCCCACAGCAATGCTTTTCCCAACCTGCCTCTCTACCATGGTACTCTGGATAAGTTCTGATTGGAATAATTAAATTCAACCTGCATATCTGACCTCTCACAGTCTTTGGCCCTTTTTGCAATCTTCTGTTATATCCTGTTTTGAACTGACGACTTGCTGTGCCCCATGGAACTGAGGCTGCATAATGGCACAGGAAATTATTCACCCCACTTCCCTTACAGTTGTGGAAGCGTTAACTGTCTCTCACTTCATTTTTCATTTCATGGTGACATTTGTGAAACAGACTTACATTTCCTTGTTTCTGGTCTGCTAGGAAAAATAAATTCCATGGAAATCTGTACCCATTCAATTTCTTTTAAAAGACGTACTTATCCAACTGAAAGTTAAAAGATAGATTTTCTTTAAAAATATGCAACTTTAAGGATGTTAAGCAGCATGTGAAAAATCAATATTGATTAAAATAAATCTAGATTTATTAACCTCAAATAGCAGCCTGCCTCTCATGGTCAGGATGCTCATCATTAAGCTGCCTGGTCCAAAGTGGTATCTGTAATGTGTACTTAGTAAATAATGTACGTCATGTGTCTGAATGCAAACTCAGGAAGGTCGTATAGTTCATCTTTGAGGCATATGCCTATATTTTTCCTAGATCAATCTCAGTGGTTTTGGTACCAGCTTTTCTTCAGATCAATTTGAAGAGAATGCAGTATTTTTATTCACATTGTTTACTGTGGCCCCAACCCCCAACTCTTCCCTCATTTTCTGGCCCCAGATACTCCCTAATTCCCACTCTACCCAGATCTAAAGTAATATGGACACGTGATAATAGAGAGTAATAATACAAACTCTGCCTTTCCCTCTCACACAGGTAGACTGTAGTTTATATCCTGTTCTAAAAGGAAAAAAATGTATTACTTTTAAGTTTATTACTCCATATCAGCCATATAAAAAATATGAAGTTCTAATGGGTTTAGGAGAAAGGGAACATTATTAAAGAAACATATGGACTACAACAATAGCTTATATTTCACCATAAAATACACAGAATATGATATTAAAATTAGTATTTTGAAGTAAATAATATATATTTTAAAGAACTGCATATATACAATTTACATAGACTTAAATTTATTTTCTAAATACAATTCATTCAGTGAATTCATGTGTTTAGATATACATATCATATTAAATCAATAATACAGAGGAAAATATAATATTCTTTGAAAATACATATTGTCATAATTTATCTCATATTAGTCAAACCAATTAGTCAATAATTATCAAGAATAAAAACTGTAGATTTTTGTACTTTGAAATTTGAAAATGTTATACAAAATATTTTTTTCCAAATGAAGATATATCTGTGTTATCCTAGATAATAATTTAATTGCATACACGTGTGTGCTTCCTCTCTCCACTCCATTTTAGTGGGTGAAAGCATATATATACATATATGTATATATGTATGTGTACATATATATTTTTTTCTTTCAAATTTTGGCCTCTTTGGAAATCTCAAGCCTTTTCTGCCTCACTTAGAGGAAAATATAACATTTGTCAGGCAAAAAATGGTGTCATTAGGAGGGAGTGATGTCACCATACTAGTAAAAGAGAATGGAATTAAAGCAGCCACAGTGTATATATATATTTTTCCTTCTTTTCCCCCCACCCCCCAGCAATATGTTTAATGAAATAAGCTGAGTCTGTAGGCATTACCTAGTCGAGAGGCATCGCTGCCTTAGTAAAACCAAGTGATGACCAGAATATGATCCAAAGAAGAAACGAATTATAGGCTTTCACTCACACTCATATCTAAAGGGTACAAGTATACCATCACGAGTCACAGCCAACCCTTTGCAGTTGACCAGAACAGATCATTATAATGTGTTTCTTGAATACCTGGAAGGAATATCTTTCAAAAATCATCCACCAGTGATAATGGTCATGCAGATCCCTCATAAAAGATTCAATAACCTAACATATAAATAACAGAGTCTATTAATCTAACATTAATTAGCAATATAATCTATTCTCTCTTGCACATATAAGTGACAGCATCTCTGCTGCCATGATGTTAGGATCCCTTTTATTTGAAAAAAAAAAAAAAAATTTACATTTTCTGGCCTGAGATAATGACTTCCCATTACAATATTAGAGCCTTAATATATGTAATAACATATGTGTATCAATTAAGAGCAGTGACCACAGAGTCAAGTGGAACTCACATCTAAATTCCAGGTCCACCACACATTTAGATACTCAGAGCCTCGATTTTCTTCCTTACACAATTTAGAAGGCAGTGTCTACCTTACAATATTGTAACAAGATAATATATCTAAAATACTTGATATTGTAAATATGTAGACATGTAGTAGATGCTTAATAAAATCTATATATTTTATTTTAATTAATAAATGAATGTGATAAATTATGGAAGCACATAATTATAGTATTTATTAATACCACATACTGTAGATTATGTATTTTATCTCACGTCTCTGCCAGAAAAACCTTGAAAGATAGGTTTAATTCATTTCCCTTTATATTTTACACACATATATGACTTACTTAATATCACCCTGTCAATTAGTGGCAGAGCTGAAGTAATTTTGCTTCTTAAATGAGGGATTCTGAGGGTACTCCAACAGGAAGCAACATGACAGGAAGGACTGTGAAATAATATTTGAAGCCATATTAAGTCATATGGTTTAATGCTGTTTTTTCTTAGAGTCTCATTTTCCTCCCATAACACTCAAATTCTGTATTTTACTGCAACGAGACATTGCTTTTTCATGTTGACAGGTTTGGGGCATCTCTGGTTTCAGGAAAGCTTGTCTTTACCTTATCCCCCTGTAGTGCTCTTCTCTTGGTTCTGGTTCTCCCTGCTAGAGCTGGTATATATTTTAAAAAATCATTCTAAGAAAAAAAAAATTGGACTGCTTATTATGATGTCAGACAGTTAATGCCACTTTCTGCAAACTTGTTTCTGATTTAAAGGATAAAATATCACCAATATAAGTTATTATTATGACTCGTAGATGGTCGTAAAAAAAATAAAAAGTAGTGATTCTAGAACAGAATCCATACTTGTGACATAATGAGAAATCCTTAAGTAAAGGGAATTAAGACCAAAGAGGGAAAGCTAGTTATGTTTTATTAATATACTGGCTAATTTCTTTTACTAAGTTCTTACAAAAGAGATGTGGAAAATTGGTTACAGAAGTAGAACATTGCTATAAGCCCCTGAGGTTTTATTGCATGTATCAAATAGTTAAATGAAATAACCTGTATAAAGCACTTAGAAAATTATGTAGCATACAGTAAATATTTAAAATATCTTCATTATCAGCATATGCACGGTTAAGGGAGTTTATGGTGAAATACATTTAGTTCTTATACTGCAATGTGAGTTCAGTGTTTTCAATAAATCCTTTCATCGTGACAATATTGTCAGTGTAAGAATTATTCTAATTCTTTTTATGTAAGAATCTACACTGGCTGAATTATACCTGACTGGGTGGGCCTATCAAGACAGCCGTTTCCAGCATGGGCCAAAACAGGTAAGAAATCTCTTCAACAGAACATTACATTCAAACGATTTCAGTCTGTCTAAATATAGGAAGTAGAGATCTCAGACCAATTTGGAAATGATAGCTTGTGACTATTACAAAAAACATGTATTTATGTCCTTATATGTGGGATAAATGAGAAATCATCCTAAAGTAATTACTATAACTTAAAAACTTACAAATGTAGAGTTATAGATTCCCTGCTCTAATGCCTTTCCCTTTTGACACATCCTGGGGTAGCTTAGAATGTCTGTGCCTATGTCTTTACAGCTATAAAATAATCATTAATATCAATCTTTCCAAACCATGTGTAAACAAATAAACTTGACTATTTTTTTTAACTAAGATAAAGGTGTTTGTGTATCCTAATTCTTCGTGAGGGTAAACATATCATAAGTAAATAATTTCATTCTTAGTTTAAAATATTAGTAGCTAATTTTTCCTGCCATGCATATATTCTGTTACATGATTAAAGCACTTTTGGTTTCCCATTCAAGCAGGCAAAATCAGATACAGATTTGGATGTTAGAATTCAGGGCCTGACAGCATTCAGCTGCCTGCCTCACCCTCCCGGGGTCCAGGACTGTGGGCTTAGACAAAGAGCGAGAACATCATTTCTCCCCTCAGGTGTACATTCTGGGTTGGGTTGTTCTGGGTGCCCTGCCAAGCTTAGCATTGGGGATAAACGTGGTATGGGTATTTATTCCCAGCTCGCTATATGCAAAAGTCATGGTCCCAGGAGGCTTCCAGGTTACCAGCAGTAATGTCACAAGAGGGCCTCAGTCACTTGTCAGGCATGTGGCCCCTCCTATAAAAATGTTTTCTATGAACTTTACAATCATATGGCTTTGGCCAGTGGGCATATTAAAGCATATACAGTATTATATATATATATATTTTAATGGATTTTTTCTAAAGAATGTGTTTTATAATCACTCGCTTTAAAAATGGATATACTCTGCTTTTACAAAATTAGAATGATACATGTCATCTGACTTTCAAAGCACATCTACACATAGTGCATTTAATACTATTAATCAGAACTAGCAAAACATATTGTGGGAGCACTTATTCAAAAATTAAGAATTTTAAGAGAGTGACAACAAAGCCTTAAAACAAGCATGAGTCAAGAGGGTCTATGCAACTGCCCAGGTCACAGAGCCGTAAACATGGCTGTACTTTCCAGATAGTATTTGCTTTTGAAAATAATATTCTCTTTGGTGATGTGGTTGAGTTTCTGCGTGTGAGGTAGTCTGCAACTGAATGCGTGTTTTACACAGATAACTGGTTCTCACCAATACAGATGTGCTAAATATGACAAAAAATTCATTTTCTTGCAAAAACCAGAGATCATGAGAAAAATATATCTTCTTGTCTTTAGCTTTCTAAAGTGAATTTAATAACTGAATAACTATCTTTATATAACCTCTCCGATTGTATTTACGTTATTCGAAAATTAATTTAGTTAAAATGTTCCTCTATATCTGGCAAGTATTAATTCTTAACTGAAATATCTGTGTGATATACTAATGTATTTAATATACATATAGTCTCATTAAAATCTCTAGGACTTTTGTATCAGCTATGACCTTTTAAAATTAAATATGACAATTAAAATTTTAAAGAAGTGAAAAATAAATCCCTTGCTTATTTTTCAACCTCCGTGAAGGTTTGACTTTTACATTTCGACTTTATACATTTAGTGTTTTAAGAAATTCTGAAAAAATATTTTTGAGGCCTCGAGAATTTATATATATATATATATATATAAATGTTTATATATATAAAAGTATATATATATAAACGTTTATATATATATATATATATATATATACACACAAACTTTTATATATGTATATAAACTTTTATATATATATATAAACTTTTAAAGCCTGGTACGATATAAATAAGTATATACTTATTATGTATAACACATAAAAATCTTTAAAAGTTGTCTCTATAATTTTTTGTCCTTGTGATACCCAAGGACCCAAAGAAAATCTTCATGTTTTGGAGTCTGTAATTTGCATTTTGTCTCAACATTATTTAATAATAAATCTGAAACATATAAAGAAATAAAAGTAACCTTCATATAAAGGTTTAAGATTATCTCAGATTAATGTGCTTAACTCTTCTATAATGTATACTAAATCAACTAAATGGAAAGTTATGAGAATAAAATATAATAGAATTCCACTTTCTTTAGAAAATGGGTAGACCTTACATTTTGTAGAATATCTGATATGGCCAATTGTGAGAAAAATACCCAGAATTTATTCTAACACCTCTATTCTGCTTGTATGATAATAATTACGATGATAAAAGCAATGACTGTTGCTTGAGCATTTTGATGTATTATCTCCTATGCTTTATAATCATTATAAATCTGGGCTAACACATGTTGAGGTGTTCATCTTCATTTCGATATTAGAGGTGAGGACACCCAGACCCAGAAAGTCAAAATAGCTTTCCAAAAGCTTAAGATTTATGAGTTACTGTCAAGACAAAACTTATGTCTAACCAATTTCAAAGCCAGAGCATCATTCCACATACCATGTCAATTTATGATCCCTTTCATTTCTTTTTCAATGTCATATGTACAGAAGAGCTTTGTTCTTGAAACTTTGTTTCTGAAGCTGTAATGGGACATGATATTGAAAAACAATTGAGATTTGATTAATGCAACAGAAGAAATATTAGTATTAATGTTAAAAGAAAACATTCATTTGAATCCATATTTGTCTTCTGTCCTTAGCAAGTAGCTTTAGTTCTCTAAGTAAAGTTCAGATAGTAAAGGTTTAATAAGTTAATGATCTTGGTTACAGTAGTATATTCTCTTGAACTGTGTTCCAGTTCATAAAATTATGGTCTTGAAGTCTTTAAAACAAGAAAACAAGTTGTCTTCTCTTTATTTTTATTTTAATTCAAGAGTAATATTTATTTTTAGAAACTATATTTGTACTTTAATTTTTTTTTCTTTCAAAGGACTCTGGGTTATCATAATAGAAATGATTAATAAAACTATGAAATTGCATTTCTGGATGGGGAGTCAAAGAGTTGTATCTTAATGTTGAACTTTGCTGGAAGATCTTGAAAAAGAAACTTCTTTTTCTCATTTGCGCAAAATGAAGTTAGGTAGGTCAAGTCATTTGATTCAAATTGAACAGGATTTCAATGTGAGTCCTATTACTTCCTAACTACATAATCAAAATAAAATTAACTGCTTTGAATTTAAAATGATCATTTGCAAAATGGGCACAGTAATAACCCTATCTCTTAGTATCTCTATGAAGACTATGTGAGAAAATAAATATAAAATTATTTAGTGGTTTGTAGTTAGAATGTCTAAAATGTTAGCTAATATAAATGATTCTCCTTGACCATCCACCAGTTTGAATTTTTCCAGTTAAAGAGGATTCTCCAAATTGTGAGGAAGGATAAGGCGCTCTATATCAGATGCTAAACTTGTTTAGAAAGCACCTTGTTATCCAGTGTGGAAATCTGTTCACTGCCAGTGATTTTCTAAAAATCCTAGTTTTCCCCACGTGCAGATTCAACCATATATAGCAGACCATCTTAAATTACTACTGCAGAATTTATTAGAGTATTATTTATATTTTAACATATATCTCATCTTATTTTCACTTGCCAAGAAACCTTTTCTGATTCTTCTTTTAGAATATCTTTATTTGCTTTTTGTTCAACAACCTTCTATTTCTTATGGTCTTGATCGAACTGTCTATCAAAGCAACAACCAGCTCCTTTTCAATGTCCTCAGGTGTGTGAGGCATTTAGCTGCTCTCTCCTTGAAATATGAATGTCATTTGCATAAAAAAAGAATAGAATAAAATGGCTAGATTTGAGTGGGTCTCTTTTTTTCCAAAGGTAGTGCAAGGAACAGACAAGACTTCCATTAGTCATTGAAATCTTGATGTCTTCACTGGTTCCTGATATACCTATGTGTGTGTGTGTGTGTGTGTGTGTGTGTGTGTGTGTGTGTGTGTGTGCGTGTGTGTGTGTATGTGTACGTGTGTATGTATGTATGTATGTAAATATGTATCTTTAGTCATTAAGAACAAAGATCTATCTACACAAGGCAAATTAAAATTGCTCTGATAATCAAGAGGCTTTTAGATACTCAAATTTCTAAATATCATAATCATTGTGTTTTTCTTTTATTCAAATCTTATTTCCTACTGTAGTTCATGTTGCTTATATGCACTGTGAAGACATTTTAATTCTGATTCATACCACCTTCCACATTTGCTTTCTGTCAGAAAAATACATGTCCTGTCATCATAAATTTTCCCTCACAACCCTTTTTCTTCACTGCATGCATCCTATTCAAAGCCATGCTACTCATCACTTGACAGGATGCAAAATGTAATGGTCGTAAACGTAAAGTCTGCTAACTTTCACTCCTGACAATTTGTCAAAAGGCACATTACAAAATAATTGGTGAGAAACTGCACAGATTTTTTAAATGTATTGAATCATTTTTCTTCAATGCTTGACTGGTCAGCTTGCAAGATACCTATTCTCCCCATTATTAACAAGCCAAGACTACTGCTTTAGCGATAGAAATACTACTGCTTTGCACTCACCTTGTTCTTGGGGCTTGTTGCCATAGACCTCTGATTTATCTGGAAACTCGGCAAGTAACACAGTCATTTAGCACATGACTAGTTTATGTTTCCAATTTTGCCTTTCATTAAAATTGTGTGTTTCCTCCTCCCATCCCCACAAGCCTACAGGGAATATCATAAATACCACCTGGAGTAGAAATAATAAACTGAGCATAATTTTTCCCTCTTTGTTGTTTCATTAAAAGTTTAATGTCTTAATAAAATTTTAGGGAATTAAAGCATTATATATGGTCTATGCCAACTCTATCATACACACACCATTTAAACGATAGCAGATTTCAGTGACTCGTTGTTACATGGCCATAGACTTCTCATGAGAGCCTAAAACAACAATAACAACAAAACAAAACAAAAACAAGTGGCATAAATTGATGGATTCCATTAAGAGGTTAAATTAATATTCTTTCGAATTTCAACAGAAAAATGAACAAAACTACTTTAGAGAATCGAGGATCTAGAAATGAGATAAGTAGAAAAAAGAATAAGAATTTAGAATCAATTTAATATGCTGGCTAAAAAATTGAATCTGAACTGTTCTTTTTGAAAAAAATATTAATAGAGAGTAAAGATGATTTCTGTATTGTGGTGATTAAAGTATATTCAGATAAAATATGGATTAGTAATAAGCAATAGAATTTTTAATAAGAAATAGGATTACTAATATTCCACCAGATTTATGTAGCCATAAAATAATACTATTAATTAAACTACAGCAATAATTACCATAAAATCATGTTTATTCTTGATAAACTTACCATGCCATATGTTGTTTTTTTTTTCAATAAGAAATGCAAAAATTTTTTCTAATATTCTGAGAGGCTAACTGGTCAAGAATTTGCTTCTAGAAATGTTTGATAATTTTTTGAATGAAACTAATGAAAACATTTAAGAAATAGTTCATGAATTTTTACAGATAATTTAGAGATAAAACAGTATAAAAATTTTAACAGGTTTAAAAAATAACTCATGTATTATGGATGAATATGTACTATTTCCTGTAAAGTATTAATATTCAGAAAAGCAATATAACGCGCCTTCTGCTTTTTGTTTCATGAATCCTTCCTCTTCTAATTCACTAAGTAAATTAAATCTACACACTTTTAAAATGCTTTTTGGCAGGTCCAATCTGTCTTTAAAAGATCATTTCAAGAAAACAGCACCTTTTCAATTCAGGTGATTATTATGGATTAAATCCTCCATTAAAAGAATATTGGGCATATATAAAGACGACTCCTATTTCCTTTCCATCATCAAATTAATTAAACGGTTACTTTATAAAGCAATTAGAAAAACAAATTTTAAACTTCCAGAGTCAGATGTCTATTAGAAAAGCTTTTCTATAAAATCACTTTATTTTCTTTTCAAGAAATATTAGGTAATAAGCAGTGACTAAACGCATTGTTTCCATGAGCCATTTATACACAAAATTAAAAACATTATCACATGATAAAGGCAGCATATTACCTAATCCACCTCAGGCAGGACTATCCAAAGCCCCCTGATACTACACTTCATTTGTTTGTCAGTGTATTAACTATTTATAAATTGTCTCAATTTTATTCAACTCACCAGAATGGCCTAAAAGTTGTAGTAGGAATATACTGAAAAAAAAATTTAATAAAAAAAAATATTAGTGCTTTCTTTCAAAACTATGCATACTCATCATATGATCCAGCAACCACACTCCTTGATATTTACCCAAAGGAGTTTAAAACTTATTTTCACAAAAAAAAGAACCTGCACATGGATGTTTATAACAACACATAGATGTTTATTCATAAATGCCCAAACTTGGAAGCAACCAAGATACCCATCCATAGGTGAATGGATAAATAAGTTGTGGCACATTCAGACAATGGAATATTGTTTAGCACTGAAAAGAAATAAGCTGTCAAGCCACAAAAGGATATGGGCGAATCTTAAATGCATATTAATAGGTAAATGAAACCAATCTGCAAAGGCTACATATTGTGTGATTCCAATTATACGATATTGTGGAAACCACAAAATTATAAATAATAAGATTATTGTTTGCCAGGAGTTGAGTAAAGGGATCAATAGGTGGAACACAGAGAGTTTTGGAGGCAGTAAGGATACTCTGTGTGATATTATAATGGTGGATACGTGCCATTATACATTGGGGCAAACTTATAGAAAGTACAACACCGATAATAAACCCAAAAGTAAACTATAGACTTTGAGTAATTGTGACATGTCTGTGTAGGTTCATTACTTGTAATAAATCTACCACACTGGTGGTGGATGCTATTAATGGGGGAAGCTATATATATGTGGGGCATAAGTATACAGGACATATCTATATCTTCTCAGTTTTTGCTATGAAAAAACGACTGTTAAAAAAAATTTATAAAAAAAAAATCTTTAAAGGTAAGTTGTCACAGTAAGGAGAAGAAAATACCGCATTAGAATTAATTTAATGTCTCCTTGAAAACTGCTATTACATATTGGACTTATTTTATAAAGTCATACTTTTATATTTCTTGCATCCATAATTTTAGTTATTTGATTGAATCCAAGTTGGGTTCTATAGTTAGTTTTCTATTTAATAATTGTAGACAGGTCAGGAGATGTAAAAAATAAAATAAATTATCAACAATGATGAGTTAAAATAAACCTGTCTGACATGATTAACAATTATTATTTTTATCCTTTTTCTTTTCAACAGAAATGTTTTTATTCTTAATATTTTTAAATGATAACTCCTAGGACTTATCAACAAGCTTACTGAGAATAAGATCACTTGAATTCTTGCTCTAGTGTTGCAGAAGTCATGCCCATGCCCTGATATAGCCATAATGTAATTTATTATCATCTATAATGTAGCATTTTAGAAAAATCATGTCTCCCATGTTATAATAGTAACATGTGTACTTCTAAAGATTTTGATATCTCTTCATGAAAGTGTACACACATTTGAGGTTAGCATCTCCTGCTCTTTTTCTAGGGGTAGTGTTAGGAAATATCACCCTGTGAATACTATTGTCATTTTGTCTTAAGACATATTACCGAAGTAAATCTTAGGAATGGGTCTTATGGGAGTGGCAGAATGAAGGGTTTGATTGAGAAAGTCAGTTTGGATATAAAATCAAAAGAAATATACCGTCCTTGAATCTACGGTACATTGCAGAGTTTTAGTTTTGCAGGTTTGCTTTCTCTTTCTGACAGTCATTGGTGTTTTGTACTCACCACTGTTGGTTAACAATTTCTTACAGGAATCTGCTGGTAGTTCTCAAAAGCAGGAAGGAGTACGTATTCATCACATATCCCCGTATTATGTAGCACATTGGAAATTCTATTTTAATCATATTTTATTTGATGTAAGATTAATAACTTTAGGATTTGGAAATAATAATGATTACATTTTTGCCTCGTGTTCTTATTTCACCTTCAGATTAAACCTAGATAGTATTAGTCATGTGCCAAGTTAAATAAAAAGCAAACCTAAAAAATATTACCTAATATCATAAAATTCTTTATATTTTGTAATATCACCAAAAATTTATATTTGCATTTTAAGACATAAAGGACCATAATTATAGCAAAATCTATACTCGTTTTTTTTATTCTTTCAAAGAACAGTGTTAAAGGATATATAGTTCAAAGTTCAAATGTACACCATTATGCCTTACTTTTCAAGAGAAATTTAGGTTACTTTCCTTTTAAAAATTTTTTTTAACAAATATATTGATAAACTTTATCTTGTGTTTAACTATCAACTTAATATTGTCTGTCTTCATCTGATTTCTTATTCCTGGGTGCATAATTTGGATCTGTTGTATAAGTAATCACATATTATATTAATCTTCAAACTAGTTACAGTCATTTGAGTTCTGATACACATTAATAGATGGACTTTTCTACAATAGCTTTCTCTTTTAGCATTAAAAAACCTGCAGAAACACCATTAGGATAAATAATACATTTGCCAATGACAAGATAATCTGAGCACTTATCTAAGATAGTACAGAAATTTCACATGAGCTGGCATTTCAAAATACTTTGCGTATGGTTTTCAATATCAAAGCATTTCACAGGAAAACAAATTACTACTTACCCATGTATCTATAAATGGCTTTGTTTTCCATTACTGAAACTACAGAAAATTTTGGATGAGATAAAAGAATTTTTGCAACTCAAGAAATTAATGTAATTTCTTCTTATATCTACCTTCTCATTGAGAACCAGATCAATTTCTTACATCACATCTCTGTGATGCATTTTTCCATTTTCATTCTCATTTATTTACAGTTTTTTTTTTTTTAATAATTTACTTAGGATGATATCCTTTGAGTTCTTGCATCTCCAAAATATCTTCACCTTGTGCTAGCATTTAAACACTATTTTCCCTGATTATAGCATCCTTTAGTTCTTTCAGTCCTTATCGAAACATCTTCCTGAGAAAGTACAAATGCCAGGCTGTCCTAAAACTATTAGGTACCTTTTCTTCATGTCGTTGGTGCTGTACATGCCTATTTACCAAGCAGAAACAGACCAGAGTGACATTTCTCTCTCCCCTTTTTGCTCTTCCTCCACCTGCATCTTCTTCCACTTCAACATCTATTCTCAGTTAAATTCAATTAACACTTTTTTAATTAATTTTTTTTTTCCCGAGAAAACCGGGATAGGGGGCATAGACTAAAAATCAGGTAAGGTTGCTATTTTGTTACTATTTCATGAAAATACCCTTGCTTATCTCTGACTATAGCACTTGAGATCTTAATACCCTATTCGTCCCTCGTATGACATTCAGTGAAGATATTTCAAGCTTTACCATCATCTCTCTTATTATTTCATTATCCTGAACATAAATATCTCAATGTTTTGATGAATGTTTTAATGAAATAATTAATCAAATATGTAAGTCTATACAACAGGAAGCAGCATTATTTTCAATGCCAGTAAACTAGTTTTGTATGCTATTCAGTACATTAAAAACAAAACTTAATATTTCAGAATTATATTTAAGAAAGAATGCAAAATCCAATTTATGTTTGTAATTCTGTAATCAATATGTTTGATACTAAAGAAGAGTGTTGAGCAAAGGCCTTATTGGCCTTTCCTACTCCCCATTGCCATTATATTTTTTAGTAGGTATCTATCAAATATGTCAAAAACTTACTGGAAACCAGAAGTTGATATGGCAATTTAAAATTTTGGTAAAAGAGAAAATCGTAAAGCTCTGCAAATTTTGTTCTCTAAGGAGATTTGAAATTTCCGAGGAAAGTAGATCTAAAACATATTTTTGTATCATAAACAAATCTGTATGTCTGAAAAATTTATCGCATGTAGAATAGTGTAAGTTGTAATGATATAGACACACAATATGACGTATTATAACTAAGTAGGTTATACAACCTTGTGTTCCTGGGTAAGTTCAAGTTTAAAACTGACACAGTACTTAAAAACACTTCCTTTAACTGCAGATACATCTTAATTTTAACAGCAAGTTGTATGATGAATCTTGTCTTAATCTTTGAATTTGTAGCGTTTTGCTGGAAAATGAGGCTGGAACACATGTTTGAAAGGCTGGGAAACATGAAGGTAAACTAGCTATAGTTTGCCTCTGAAAAACACATCTGATAGTTTAAATGAAAGGACCCAAGCACATATTTTGAACTTACAATCATTTGTACGAGCATCCATCTCTTAGGATATCAACCTAGTAAGAGCTTTTTAAAGACTAGTTTTCATAAATAAATGTGTAATAACATCATCATTTCATGGCACTTCCAGGTTTAAACATAGCCACTAGCCAGATTCAAGATTTAGGAGAAGATAACGCATGCCCACACATTTCAAGAATAAAAGATGACTTGCAATTCTGTTGGAAATTAAATGGAAAATAGCACAATCTGTGGGGTAAATACAGTGTATGTGATGTTGCATTGCCAGACCCTCCGGATACTAGTGCTTTGCTAGAGCATTTCTTTAACTTGTCATTTATTTGCTTTCTCAAAATGTAAACCTTTGGTCAGTATAAGCTTAACCAACACCAGACTTATCTGAGTGTTAAGATGAGAGACAAGAATTCTAACAATGTCCACTTAGTCAAAATTAACTCAGTATGGATATTACACTTAAACCGCTGAGCAGAGGTCTTTCAGCATCTGCATTTTGGTGGGGCTGAGAAAGAAGTCAGGCCTAAAGTGAGAGAAAGAAGGAGGGAGAAAGGAGTGGGGAGAGAGAGAGTGACAGAAAGAGGGAGGGGTTGGAAGTGGAGGAGAGATTTTTTTTCTTGTAAAGAGATAGTCATTATTTGCTAGATTTTCAATTTATTTATATCTAAGTCCTCTTTTACCCCCTGCCCCACCCCCAACAAAAATGAAAACAAAAACACAGACCTAGGAAAATTAAGCATCGCTTTTAGGTTTTTATTATAAGATATGCTATTGCGAACTTATGGGAGAAAAAAAATCAGAGACCAGTAATGCAAGGAAGAAACAAGAAATCATTAATGAACAATTATATCAACTGAGGCAGGAAATGTGCATTTAGAACTTGCATGAAGAAAAATCAATACTAAATGTAACTTCCAACAACAAATTTCATACCAATAAAAGAGGTACTTACTTTACTATTGAAAGCTGTATAACCAAAGTGGAAATGCCATGTATAATAAAATAAGGACAACTTCTGTCTGTTAAATAGTAAATAGAAAACTTAGGTAGGTATATCCAGTTTTTTACATATTCATGGTTTTACTGAGTCTATGTAAAAGATAATATCACTTGTAATTCTTTGAGCATTTTAATCATTTCATATAATATATTTTAATTAAATATTAATCTTTAAATTGAGTATTTTCTGATTATTGCAATTAAATTTAACTTTATAACACCTGGCCTAATATAATTAGGACACATGCACATACATGCCCTTTAGATAAATAATACTATTGGATTGTATAGGATACTACAAGCTATAGCTCTCCTGTTTCTTAGTTCAAAGAGATTATTCAAAACATAGTCAAAAGTATAACTTCATATAATCTTCACCAGTCACCTAATGATCTCATTATGCCTTGACTCTAAAAAAAATCATAACATATCTAATATCCTATTTAACAGTATGTACATATTGATTATCAAATGATTTTAGAATATTGAGGAAAGAGATATTTTATTAGACACAGGAAATCTAAACAATTTAATGAAGTTTGGAGACACTAATTCTAGGATAGATCATGTTGAATGAGTTTCTTTCTTTTTTCTTTCTTTTTTTTTCTTTCTTTCTTTTACCTTTTTTTTTTTTTTTTTTAGCTCAAAGCCCTTCATTGTTCATTTTACTCCAGGAATTCACTTACATTGCTATGATATTCTTCTAAAAATTATAATTTAATGATTTATACGAACTCGTTCTGAATTACTATTAGGGGATACTTTCTTTGGTATACAAGCACGGCTAAAATAGCACAATCCTCAAACTGCTTGAAATCAAGTTGGAAAACAAAATACTTAAAATAATTAGAAATGTCTACTTATATACATTACACGGATATTTGGTAAAATTCTATGCTCTTACAGTATAAGTATTTTTTTAATTATTATTTTTTAAATTTTCTTTTCTCATAAAAATTAATTGCTAATAGTCATGTATAATAAATGGTGTATATTTGACATTTTTGACCTTCACATTAAATTACCTTCACACCAAATTATCAATACAATAGCATAGAAAACAACATGAACAGACTTGATAAATCTGTCCATAAATGACTATAGAATCATTTTTATATGGTTCTGTTACCAATAGAAAACTTTTGCCAAATAAGGAAGTATATGTGTCTGTGTGTATATTTTCAAATGAACATTTATATGTGTATATGAGCAATATATATATCACATAATTCAGTAAATTACAAATTTATTTAATCCTTTCTTTAAGAAATTTTCAAAACAAATGTTAACATTCAGAGATTTAATTGCTATACATTGATGTGACTTTAGCAATTGTTTTTTACATTAATTGAGTAAATTTGCTAAATATTAAACATTATTTGTAATTATGATGCAAAAACACAGCTGAGTAACTAAACACATAAATTGGATATCCATAGATATATGCAGTTTTAAATATACAAAGTATACTCAGAACATTCATCTAGTATAAACAAAAAAAATAATGAGTCCGGTGGAAGCTACTGTAAATATTGTGATGCTCAATTCCATTTATAATTCAACTGGAATACTGTGAGGGTAATTTTCATCCCTCAGGGTTGTTTATACTATGTATGGAGATTTCTCTCACTTAGCTCTGTTTTCTAATTTTTGCTTTTGTTCCTAAGGAAGAATTCAATTATAAACATTTTTGGCTCTAGAAAAATAACCTGACAACCCAGCATTACGGGTTTTCAAGAACACTTGAATAATCTGACATAATACCTTTAAATTAGCACTGTTTCCTAAAATACAGTCTGGTAAAATTGAAATCTAGTCAAAATGCTTTATCTTCCACTGTGTTTTAGAGAATACTCAAGCTTATTTTTGATGTGCTATAAGTGGATATAATAACTAACAAAATAATATAAAATTCCTAGCCCTTAGTGTCTAATCAAGACACTACATTTGTGTATTGTACTATTTTGTTTAATGCATTTGGTTCATCCACCTACATTATGTTTTAAAGGTATAGGTATAAATAACAAAAGATTTTATATATAATTTAAACATTGCATAGGAAAATATGTAATGAATGAAAACAAAGTATTTGTTTTGAAAGTAAAATGCCAATACAAATGTAGGCACTTGTAGAATAAAATTAATTCTAAAATTAATATTAAATTCATATTTCTGCATTAGGATCATGAGATTATTAAAATTCTAAGAATAATAATGAGAATTTGTTAGTGACAAAAATCAAATTAATATTTAGATGAACAAATGTGACTCTCACAGTGTCATAACAATTTAGGATTCAATTTTGATAAATATCAAAAGAGAAAAATTGAAATAAAATGTATGTGCTATTTTAGAAAACATAGACATCACTAATTATGTCATAAAGAGCAGTTGTTATAAGGCTAAGGAAGTTATATGTGATGACTATAGATTTTTTTAAATCATAGAAATATAATAAAAATATATTTTAGGAAAACAGTTTCTTTTAATTGATTGTAGAAATTAATAGTATATACGATTTTAGTTTAGAAAGTAGTATTTCTAATTTGTCTAATCACATACCATCAGATTTGATAATTTTTCTATGAAAAATTCAACAGAAATCTTTATAAATATTTTGTCAGTGATTCTAGCTATTTGTAGAATTTTTTAAATTTTATTTCTACATTGAGTATAATTTCTCCCTTAGACAATCAAGAGCCGGCACTTTTTGTCAGTTTCACAGTAATTTATAATTTCTGTGACAAGAATTGTGAGAAAAGTTTAGGAAACATGGAGATTTTTATCTTTATTAATCTCTCAATCTTATATATTTAAAAATTTTCTCAGAACACTGTGAAAAAAACCTAAGTAATGTACATACAGCAAGAATATGATATAATGCCTTGATATTGCTTAGCCAATCTTTTATCTGGTGAAAGAGACAGACATGTAAATATAATATATTACAAAACTACTGGTACTTTAAAAGCTTTTAGGGAAAATAAAATTTAATTCAACCTAGAAAATTTAATAATGCTAATACAGCCAAAAAGAATTTGATTTTTGTGAGAAGGTAGAACTTGAGTGAATATAACTTACCTGAATAGAAATCTATCACGGTTTGCCTGCAGTGAAATTCAGGCAAAATGAATATTTTCTTCTTCTTCCATTCCATAGCAAGTATCACCTCTCACGTAATTTAATGGTAGTATATGCCTTTTAGTATTGTAGTTGTTTTCAGCATTATCTTTTTACAAATTGTGGGCTCCTTTTCATATTCCCTTTTGTATCTAGCTCACTTCTAGACCCCAATCTTGGTACCTGGTTATTTCTCCAAAAACACTGTTGGCATGTTATTGACTTAAAAGTACAGCCTCCAACATCTATTATAATGAAATTTCAGTCTATGGTTTCTATTTATTTTATATTCAAGTTTAGTCTTCTGTTTTCACATAATAAAAAGTGGACACCTGATCTTGGAATGTTTTAAGAGTCATATTCAGACACAAGGAACAGGATAATTAGCTTACTTCAGCAGCATAGCTTCTCCTGAGATTTATGTCATATTTATAATACTCTGTGCTTTATCACGATAATATACGTATACACACATATACTTCAGAACATTCTTAATGTGTGGTAACATAAGATTAAAATAATTACATTGAAATTTCTTTTAGAATCATTTATACTAAACGTGAATAAATGCCTAAAATAAATAAAATATTTATTTAGAGTTTGACAGGTCTCATAAAAGTAAATACACATGAAATATGTCTTTGGCACTTTGAACAGTTCTTACAAATGAATGTCACATAGTCTTTGCATTTTGTGAGATCAAATACTTCAAACTTAATAGTACGTGCATGTCTTTCAGAGGTGTACTTAACACATTCAGGAGATGGCTGTGCAATTCTCAGAACTGAAGTCACAATGTAATAATAGAGATCTCCGCAGTGATTAGGTTGCTTTTCTTTCTTTTCATAAAATGAAAACTAAAAAAAATAAATAAATAATGTAACTGCATTGCATCATTTGGGTTTTGAATTTTACTAAATGTATGTGTTTATAAAAATGCTGGTCATAGGCTATTTAATTCAAAATTTAATTCACAAAAACTCATCAAAAGCTACCCTATTCTAGGAAATGTGCTAAGTAGTGTGAATTCAATAAGAACATTTTGTAAAGAAGTAGAGTTCAATGAGCAAGAATTTAAAAAACTATATGTAGTAAAATTATTTGTATACAAATATATGTACTGTAAAATGTGTGAAATTATTAATGTTTGCCAGTCTGAGAAAGAACGCTTAATCTGGCTTCAGATGACCTCTGGAGGGAGACGTGGGCTGAATCATAGAGGTTGAGTAGGAATTGGTAGAATGAAGATGGAAATTGAGGCACACTCTAGGCAAAGTGACCACAAAGTGACCACAGCCATGGGAACATGGCATAGATAGGGTTAAGGGGTTGCTATGAACTATCTGATTATAGGGTAACATAAATTATGAGTCTATGGGTGAAGTGCTGGAGGTGGTCATCGAGAGGGCAAGATTGCCAATTGATGAGCCAGCTGGACCCAGGCGATTGGCCTCCCCGTCCTTGGATTAGCTGCTGTGTCCACCAATGCTACACAAGGAGCCATCTCAAGGACTCAGGCTTCAGAAAGCAATGTTGTAGAGACCATCTGGACAGTATATTATGTGACGGAAACCAGTTAAGGCCTCTATATAAACGTGTAAGATTCTGGGAGACACGTAGAGATCTATCCCTACTGAAGCCACCCAAGATGAGACTCTTGAGTGAATCCCCTTGCTTGCTAAACCTGCCACCTAGCAGTCCAAAGTGCCCTTGCCAATTTCTTCCCTCTCTCCTTGCCCTCTGTGTACAGAGGCCCTTTTAAAATTTCACCCAGGAACTTGTAAGGTTGCAAACCAAGAAAAATGAAGGCTGAGTATGTTGGTAGGGAACAATTTATGGATAGTTTTTATATCCTGCTTATGATGTAGGAATCTATCAGTGGTTCTTAGGCTTTAGTATAGGTAAGCATTGCCTGGACTGTCCGTGAAAAATATAGTTTCCTATTATTTACCCTCAGAGATCTTAGTGTCTTTTAACATGAGTCTGAGGTGGAGTCCAGAAATTTATATCTTTAACAGGTAAGCAAGGTGATTCTTAAGTGGTTTGTGGACCAAATTTGAAGAATATAGTTGATAAGCAGTTATCAAAGGATTTTAAACAGGGAAATGATTTAGATAGATACCACTGATTGGACATGTATGTGTGTGTGTGTGAGGTGTGTACCTAATTATTTCTAGTCATGCGTTTTACTTTTTATGTATTTTTGGAATAGTCCCATGTTTTTGTCTATATTATTTAAAGTAATTATTAAAATCAAAATTGATTTTTTAATTTTAGCTTCAGTAAGCTGTGTACTGTACTAGCCTAACTATATAATATTGCTTATTTATCCATTTCCTTACATTGAACATTTTGTTTCATTTTATGTCTTTATAGGATGGATACATCTAAGAAATTTACATCATTTGTTTCATTTTCCCCTGGTGTTATTATAAATAACATCACAGTGAACATTTTGAGCATAGTTCTTCATGTTTATCTCTGATTACTCCTTTAAATATATTCCTAAAATGAGAATTGGTCATTGATACAAATAATTTAAGGCTAATTCCAGTATATATTTGTAACAGCAACATATAGAAACACCCCTATCAGATCTCTATAGTTAAGTTAGTGTGGTCTGCAAACATTTTTCATCATACACTCCTTTAAGAAAAAGTTTTGAGCAACTATAGTCATTTATAAATTATACATATTTATTACCATATGAATGCAGTATATATACATATATGTGTATATATGTGTATATATATATATGTAGAAAAATATAAAGGGTTGATATAAAATAAATATAAGAAGTTCTAACATTTTTCTCAAACACACTTGACATCATCTTAGACCCTGTCTTTTCATATTTTTTATATATATTATTGATTCTCACTTTGATCAAAGAGCAGTGGAGTTATTTATATGATGAAGCATGAGGAAAATTAGTGAATGGGAATGTCACTCTTGGGGCAACTATTTTTAGGCTTGGTTTGATGATATCAATCATTATAAGAAAACCTTTTTGTCTAGTGTTTCATAGTTTACAAGATATTTTTTTTACACAGAAAATCATATTTGACTCTCACAAGTGCCTTATAATGTGGACAGAACAGTAGGTATTATCATGCCCATTTTAAAGTTAATACAGTTGAGATTTGGGGAGCCTAAGTGTCTTTCTTGGCCAGATAACCAATAATAATAATACAGGTGATGATAATATGATCTTGCAAGTGCTGGGCATTTGGCCAGAATCAGGGCTTAGAATCAGGGTCCTCTGAGGGATAGAAGCAGGACTCAAGCGTGTAACCACAGGATTGGGCTGGCCGCCATGAAAAGCAGAGGATGGAAAGCTGGGGGTCATCGTGGAGCAGGGTCAGGAAGTGAATGCAAAGTCTAGATGATGAAGCCAGAGGATGCGGACCCAGGCAACATGCCACACTCAGTAGAGAGTGAGGAACAAAATTTAAGACTTCCCTGAGCAGATGGTTGACAGGTCTTATATATAAGTGTGTGTGTGTGTGTGTGTGTGTGTGTGTGTGTGTGTGTGTGTGTGTGTGTGTGTTTGTGTGTTCTGACAGAAAACATGTAATCTCTGGATTAGAAAATAGACAGTTTAATTTTGACAGAGAATCTTGGAGCTGATTCCTTGAGCCCTGGTCCCCACAGGTTGACACAATGACAGCCAAATACTCATTTGTTCCTGCATCCCAGGAATCTCGATGCCCTGTGATTCAGAGTTTATCAAAGACAGTGAATGTATGGGCCCAATCTCTATTGCGTTGAAAGAAAGGCCTTTACTTTAGAATATAAAAAAAGATAATAATGTAAAAATTCTCTGGGAAATATGAGCAAATGTCCCTAGCTCATAGTCAAGCAACACCGAAGTCTTCATGGATGGAACTTTTAGCATTTCATGAACGGCTTGTCCAGCTTTTCAGCCACAATAATTGTGTCTGTGTTCCCCCTGAAATATTTCCTTTTCCATTGCATTTCCATAAAATATTCATTGCATCTGCTGTGAAGTTTGCTGTAGCCAGGATCAGCACAGTGGAAGCATACCCTTCATCTCCTGCCGCTTGAGCCCAGCTGCTGGCTGTACATTTTCACACACTGTGCATGGGGGCGGCAGCACTGGGGCCCCTTCTGAGAGGCTGCTGCTGTCTGGTCTCCTGAAATAACCCAGGGATAAGGGGGCGAACAAGACAGAGGGTCACGGAAAAGGTCAGTCACCATAGGATGGCTCTGCTTTTCAATGCCATGATCCCAAAAAGAATATTTCTTTCCCTTTAAGAAATTTTGATCATTACAGGAGCTCAGGATATCATGAGCATCTGTGACCTCTAAAATACAACAACCTGTCAATGAATATGCTGAATTAGTCATATGTCCAACACCACAAAGTCATTACTATTTAAAATTTGACAAAGTGCATCATGTTTTGAAACAAAAGATTATTACAAAGCATTATTAATAAAAGTACTCTTTTAGTTATCAAAGGGTAGTGGTAGTTTTAACAAGTTACTTTCTACAAAAGCCTTAACAAGATGAATGGACTTAACAATACCGTCAAATACAGCTAAGAAAAACTTGAAAATAACTGACAAAAAAAAAAAAAAAAAAAGAGGCCCAAGAGACTTTTATCCATTCATCCCCACCACTACAGTCTGACAGCACATCTGGTTTCTCTGATGTTCAGTATAAGAGATTACATACCTGACACTGGATTTTTATGGGTAAATACAAGAATTCCTTGTTTTAAAAGACTTGAGAAATTTACAATACTGTGGCATCACTTTCAAAAAGTCACAACTAACTATAACCACATCCTTTCTTCCACACTCCTGCCTCCTAATATACACTTTGTGAAAACTGAAATGCAGAACGCTTTTTATCTTGCTATGGCTGTTTATAGCTTTATGAATATGAAAACACTGGGGGAAATGTTAAAAGATCTCATGATTGCATAAAAGTAAACTTTATTTATGATTCCCCAGGCAAAACTTTAGATCAGTTTTTAAGATGTGAACAAACTAAAATAAACCGTATTTAACACAATTATTTTTATGAAATACTTTTAGAAATATCTCTATTCCAGACACTTTAAGGGATGAAAGTACATGCATTAGCATGAGTTCGCCATGATCAAAAAACAATAGCTGTTGGTTTTTAGTTCATTAACCTAATTGTTCACTGAGGTTGTAAAAAATATAGAGGCTTCATAGATTCACAGTTTCTGAAGGACATAGTGACTTCTCTGCTCGTTTATCTATTCTTAAGCATATAAAAAGTTTTCCATAAATGTTAGTTATTGCTATCAGAATTATACTTACCAGTTTCTTCCACCGGTGCTCCACATCTCATGCGCTCCTTCGTTTTCAGAGAACTGTCGATAGTTCTAGAGAACTAACTATGCCATAGATATTTGTTCTTTTTTCCTCTACTGGACTCATGTTATCACAGTCAGTATTTAATAAAAAGTTTTCACAGTAATATGATTGACATTTCCAATGCACATGCTCGTTACTCTCTGCTTGTCTCCTCGCCCATCTTCTCTCGTGCCTCAGTTAGCTCAGCTCACTTCTACGGAAGCTCAGGAATGCAAGGGACTCAAGTCATCCGAGAGCAAAGGGACAAGAGCCAATAAGTCAAGGCCAAACTTTCTAGTTCCCCAGCTAGACTATTCCGAGGTGTTATCTTCATGATATCTCGGAGGGTCCCATGCTGCATTAAGCCCCTGTTGTCTACAATGACAGTCCATACCTTAACCCACACATGAGTGGTGTCTCTGTGCCCTTTTATTAACTGGAACTTCCTTACATCTCAACCCAAATAAGGGATCTGTGCCAAAGTCTTTATCTCAGGGTTTGCTTGGGAGGAACCAAATCCCAGAGAACATCTGTGGCACTCAGTTCACATTCACTCTCTTATTCTTACCTTGCTTCCCCTTTGAGTTATATTCAGAAGTTCTTGATACATTTGTCCTTGGAAAGGTTATTTTCTTTTGCTTTATTGACACTATATTCTCCTGATTTTCCTTCTGTAACTTCGGTCCATCTATTTCTTATTTATCTTCTACCAGCAGGGCTCTGTAGTACACCCTCTTCCCATCGCTCACTCGTCATGGTCTTGTCATATGCTCTGTACCTTAAAATACTACCTTTAGAATTATGAGTACTCACTTTCTAGTTTTATACTACACTCCCTTTCAGGCTCTTAACCCAAGTTCTCAACATGGCCCTGGTCCTTTACACTGAGATGTCTTAGAGAAATATCTATCTTCATAGTGCAAGTTTGAGTTCTTTGTCATCTGCAATCTTTCTGTCTCCCCAAAGTTTTTATTTTGTTCTCTATCTCAAAAAAATAAAAATATCACCACCATGTATCCTTTATTCTCATATAGCGAATTCATAGCCATTGTCTTTATCTCCCTCTCCTTTACCTCCCACATTCAATCAATCATAAATCCTGTGCAGTAAAGCCTTTATGTTTCTTAATTCCACTATTCAAAATGCGTTCTGAATTTTGGCCTTTCCACTATTTTCCTAGCCTGGTCCATTCTGTCTACCTTGGAAGAAAAAAAAAAAAAGGAATGTTTTATATGATTGCCCATTATCTATCTTCTATCTTATCTCATCCCATAGTCTCATCATCATAAGATACATCAACAAATCATTCATCCTGTAGTCTCACGTCTTACACTTCACTGTGAATTTTCTCATTCTATCATTTTGCCTGGAAGACTCCTACCCTATTTCTCTTTACCCTGGCCAACAATTTGCGCTTCTTATTAATATAATTTTTTTTCAGAAAGAATTCCCTTTAATCTCATAGGTTCCTTTTTTTCATAAACTTACTTGGCATCCTACTTTCTTCCTTTCATATTAATTTTCCAAGTTGAAATTTTTCACTGAATATCTCCTGATTATAGTAGAGTACACGTTTCACAAGGTCAAAGGCCACATTTATAATACTCATTGCTCTAAACCCAAAGGGCTAAAAAATATCATGTGTAGTATACATGGATTTTAAATCCATGAATTATCATACATTTAGAAGGTCGAATTTATTATTTTATAGACTATGTGGTATGGAGCACTTAGCAAGCCCATGGTCTATGTAAATAATTGGATGGCTAAAAGAGTATGGATCAGAGATATTAAATTTGAGATGCAGTTTAGAAAATGCTACCTTAATTGACTAATTCATGCACTGCGGTGTTCTTTTATGAATCAAAATGATTACATATCATTATTTTATAGTCATAGTTGCTGGAATATTTCATGTTGTCCTGGAGATATGATAGTGTGTTAGGCAGAATAAGCCTGTGAATATGTTTACTTACATCGCAAAGGGACTGGAGGTGATATGATTAATGACCTGGATATGAGGAGATTATTTTGGATTATTCTGGTAAATGCAATCTAATCTCAAGGCTCTTTATAAAAGAGAAAGAGGAGGACCAGAGTCGTTACTAGAAATGCAGAGAGTTTTCAGAATCCGTAAAAAATTGAAACTGGATTGTTTCCTACAACCTGCAGAAGCACAGCCCTGTCAACACCTTGTGTTAGAAGTCATTCCGTTCTAAGTCAAGTGTGTAATTTAGCACAGCAGGAGTAGGAAAGAAATATACATGGCAAATCAAAATCATTTCGATAGACAAAGAAAATAGATTTTCCTATTCTATAGATATCAAAATGAGGAAAATAAATACGGATATTTGAGCTCTGCATTTGAATTTTCTTGCTTTTATGAGAGGTTTTTCTTTGCTAAATATTTTTTCACTATTGCCTTCTATGATCTTAGTTCTATCAGGATTTTTGTTGTGGTAAATACCTTGCCTTTTCCTTAGAGATCTGAGAGGTCACTGGATGCTTTCATGATGTTCAAGTTTGTTTGTTTGTTTGTTTGTTTGTTTTCCTACAAGTCCCTTTGCAATTACTTTTTATTCAACAAGTGAATGTTTGAGCTATTCTGTTGATTGATGTCTTATTTTACTAAAAACATGAGAACAAGATATTCTCCTCCAAGAATAAAGTTTGATGTTACACAGACATTACTTTTATAACCTTAACTACAGTGTGGTTTTCTCTGTGTGATTCCAGATTAGGATCCAGCACATCTATACTCACTGATTGAAAAAGTAAGCTTTTCTTTAAAGAAGTTAAGCATGATAATGCAAATGAACATTTTATTCTTCACTAGATGAAGACAGTTTGATTATTCTCATTCAAACAAATATGTAGGAAGAATGGAGATTTAATGCAAATATAATGGCAACATTTTCTCTCTATGAAAAAACTTGTTTTCAGACAAGGTCAAATTGTTTACAGCAGCACTAACAATTTAATGAAATCAAAACATGTAATTTAAAATTTCTGGTAGTCATTTAAAATGAGTAAGAAGAAGGTAAAATAATTTTAATAATACATTTAATTTAGCCTGCTATATTTAAAACATTGTCATTTAACAACAAACTTTAAGATACTATCAATATATTTTCTTTTTTACAAAGTGTACAAGTGCTAATTTTTTATTGTATTTTATACTTAAAGAACATCTCAGTTTGAATTATCCATATTTCACATATGTAAAATAATACTTTATTCTAACCTTGAATATAGCTTCATGTAGAGAAGTCATCCTTCCTGATGTGTTTAAATTTCATAGTCATTTATGATTGCATGTTGAAGTGTGCTAGAAAAACACATGCTAACATATAATTATATATAAAATTATATATAATATATAAAATTATAATATAAAATTATTTTTTTAGTTCCACAGAGTTTTATTGTTATTCAGTTTAGAAATAGCCCTTGGGCAGTGAGAAATTGGTTCTTGTGTTTAGTATGTCAAATTTGTGAAGCAGTAAAAGAGATTTACATTAGATTCTTTCCACTTTGTAAAGTTTTCTCTCTGGAGATTTAGGTAACAGAATTTATCAAATCTTTTACTCTTACAAATATAAAGAACAGGGAGATCATTTTCTTTCTTTTCAAAAACTTTAGGCTTTAAAACTATACATGGAAACACCTTTCTTAATTTGCATTTAAGTGAAGACAAACTATAGGCTTCTTACAGGGGTAAGTTGGTTTAAGATTTCTTCTTCAGTAATTCTGAAGCAGTGAGATGATCTTGAACAACATTACTAAGGAACACTTGTAACCAGACAAAAATCACAGATCTAGAGTAAGTAACAAGTGCCAACTGGGAACCTTCTGGTGTAAATTCTATTAGCCTGTGTGCCAGAGCCACATATGTGCTGTGTGAACACATTTATATGGTAAATGGGATTCAGAATACTTGAACTCATATCCTGTAGAATCGAGCCTGCTATGCTGCTAAATAATTTGTTAAAAATAATAACAGATTATTTAGGTTTTTATCTCAATCTATAAGAGGTTTTTTTTCTAGTGGTCCCTTTTATGTGGTCCAAGAAATAACATTTAAACAATATATAATAACCCTTAAATTCTATTATGAAATTTAATTCATGTGTTCATGAATCTGTTCATTCAAAATATTTATTGACATTTACTATTTGCATGGTATCTTTCTAGACTGATGTGTTTAATTATGTCTTAGTCATGTTGAAGGATGCTAGAAAAACACATGCTAATGAGTGAATACTGAAATATAGAGTGAGACTATAGCAAAATTTAATATTTTAATCTTAATTTTTTTTCTAGCAAAGGCAGTACTGTATTCATTTTATTTTGTCTGCCTTTTCTATGACTACTCATTCTTCAGATTCCTTTAAAATATTTTTTGACCACCAAGAGGTATCCACTGTAGTCACTTATCCATGCTGGCTTAAATTCTTAATGTGGTGTGTGTGTGTGTGTGTACATATGTGTATTTGGGTGTATGTGTCTCATTTGCCAGCAAATTTAGCCTAGTTTATTTTCATTAAAGATATTTAACAAAATAATAATATTTTTTATTTGTTACTGGTAACATTTTGAAAAGTAATTTTGTTTTCTGATAAATGACCTTAGTTTTATTTATGCAGGTCCTTATTTCCTTGATTCAGAGGAGTTACACATTATGTATCTTTTATGCTTTCTGAAAGGATATTTGGAAAATAGATCCCCAGATCAATATCTTGAATCATTAAGACTTTTCTACTTATTATATGGCTCTTTGGATATTCAAATTCGATACTCATGCAAACATTTTCAAAAGTTAACTTCAGAAAGCCAAAATCAATTTATTTAGCAGTGTGTCTATGAAAGAAAACAGTTCTTTACACTGCATCTTTATCTAGGAAAACTTGTATCTGTTTCCACTAGTAAGGAAAGGTGAGGAGTAGACTCAGGCAGGGCCTCTTTTCTCGTAGGACTAACTTTGAAACTGTGAGAAGCTGCCAGACTCCATTTCCACTTGGACAGTGCCCTATACACAGCTGTTGATGGGCCAACAAGGACTTTGATTTGTGGCACTTCCAAGGTGAATGGACAGCCTTCCCTTTGGAAGGCTGCCACTCTGATCAAAGCAGGTGAAAACAGATAAGCCCAGTGAGTTGAATTGCATGCTGTTTTCCTAGCAACGATGAAGGAATTGAGCAAGGATAAAAGCCTCTACTAGTTTTTACGAACTCATGGGTGATGGCCAATCGCTTGGCCATATGGTCAGTCAGGGGGATAGCAGAGACCTAGCCTATTAAAGGGATGCCTGTTTGAGCATGACTCTAGAAGTCACTATGAGAACTTAAAGGGCACGTTATAGTAGGACCAATAAATGTCCATCAGAAGACCACGCTTCCATGTTCAGAAGGCAGTTGGAGCCACCAAACAGATCTTTGGGTGCACCCCCTTAAGATGGCCACTTGGGTCCATGAGATCAATGGACATGAGTGGGGGCTGCAGCAATGCAGAGATAGACTGAACAATTTTTATTTTTTGTATCTCCGAACCGAATTTCTTGTGATTTATTAAGTTTTATCTTTAGTCATTAAATCTCTTTTCACCTGTGTCTAGTATGTTAGTCTCCTATATAGAGTTTTAGTTTTGGTTACTTTTAAGGATTTTCATTTCAATATTTTATTTATAAAATTTTCTTTTTTCCCAAAATATCCATGCCTGTATTTAATAGTATTTTAATGCCTTGCTTGTGTTTTTCCTTTCTTCTTCTTCTTTTTTTTTAAAATTATAATAAACATGCATATATTCTATAACTGGTAGTTTCAATGTGGGGACTCCTTATGAGTCTGATTCTATTTTTGATTATTCTTCAGACTATCATATTTCCTTCCTTGGTTTTTAAAGGATTTGTTGGTGAATTCATATCTGTTGTTATTCTACATGTCGAATACTGTAAGATATGGTTTTAGTGTGAATTGATTGATAGAGAGATTGGTTCTGTGAGGCACAGGAGGGCATTAAGCCAACTGTACTACTTTAAATTCATATCTAAGCTTATAATTGTTCAGTCCATGATCTGAAATACAACCCAAATTCTTTATGAAAACCAACTGGAATGATGAATTCTCAGAGATGTCATGTCTCCTAAGGGAGGAATGTAATTTACTTTATCTTTCCACTAAAGGTGTAAATCTTTGGGAATTTAGTTTTCGGCTGAGGTCACTCTGCACTGCAGCTGTTTCCTGTATTGCATGCTCAGGCTCTTGTGTATCGTCCACTGTGGAAAATTAAAACAAACCAAAGGAACCTCGCTAAGGTCCTTGAGATCTTCAAATCCCCTTATAGTAGCTCCTGGCTTTGGCTCCCTTGGATTCTGTACTTGTCTCCATCTTACTCTTCTGGGCTCATAATCTCTCTCCTTTTCTACCAATGCCATTCACGTATTTTAAAGTGTATGCATTGCTATAGTTTATCAAGTATTTAAGTATATTGCAGGAAGTAGATTTACAGAATAAAGAGTCCACACGTTTAGGGGTAATTTTGTCAGCTGTATTTTGGAAAGTAAGAAAAAGATATGTTTAATTTAGTGACTCAAAGAGTAGCCATTTATACATCTCAAGATTCCATGGGTCATTGTTTGAGTTGAGCTCAGCTGGGAAACTGTAAATGGCTCTTATGATGTGTGAATTAATGCCTAGAGCAGCAAGGGAGAGCGAGCCCAAAAGAACAAGAATTTTTATTTTGCTTTAATGTACAAGCCTGGTAGTATCTTACTAATATTTATACATTTGGGTGAGTTTCTAAATGTAGTGAGTGTGTGGCGGGGGGGGGGCGGTGGAACGATCTGACAGAGCAGGAAATTACAAGGGAAATTCAACAAGCCCGAGAATAAATTCTACAGGAAAATGAAGTGTATTAAATAATAGTAGCGTCGTATGCATCTAAAAAAGAGTTCAGTGGTCAAGTCCGAAGAAGAAAATGGAGCACAGGTAGCTACACTAAATCTAGGGGATTCAGTCTGCGATTTTGTAATTTCTAGAACCAAAATACTGGTGACTTCAACAATGTTTGTCATCTTTACCTAATCAGAGACTACACTTATTTCATCAAACTGTATCAGTTTCCTTCTTGCTGCTGTTAACAATTGCAACAAAATTTGTGACTTAAAATAACTCAAAGTTATTCTTTTACAGTCGCAGAGGCCAGAAGCCAGAAATCAGTTCCACTGGGCTGCAGTCAAGGTCTTGACAGGTTAGTTCCTTCTCGTGCTCTGTTGGGAAAGTATGTTTGTTTCCTTGCCTTTTCCAGCTTCTAGAGGCCACGTGCATTCCTTGGCTTGTCGTCCCTTCCTCCATCTTCAGAGTGCTATCATCTCCACTTCCGTCATCATGTTAGCCTTTCTTCTGGCTCCCATTCCCCTTGAATCCCTCTTATAAAGATTGTTGTGATTACATCAGCCCACCCAGGTAACCTAGGATAATTCTAGATAACCCATCCAAAGAACTATAGTCACACATAAAAACAACAATAACAAAACAAACAAACAAACAAACAAACAAAACACCTTTTGCCATATAAAGGGACATCCACAAGACTGGGGACTAGAGCATGGACATATTTGTGGGTAGGAGCATTATTCACCTTCCTTACCAGCCATCAGTCTGCATATAGCAAATGAAAATCTAGGAACTATTTTACGAGTATATGTAGGTTTTTGGTTCAGCATTAGTCTTTGCCAATATCAGTAAGTTTCAACATCCTGATCTCAATACATTAAAAATTTTAATGAAATATTTACAAGTATCATTAAAGCTTGTGATGTTGCTACTTTGGTATGTTAACACAGGAATAATTCTGTAAGGTCTAATAAATCTTTTAATAGAATTTCCTTTCAGTGCTATAAGTTCATATATTATCTCTTTTTTGCTCAAAACTGTCCAGAAATAGCTCAGAAGTAATAAAACAAAGCAAGATGATGATGGCAAAGAGAATGAAAGATTTGACTATGAATGGATGATAAAGTTGGTGTTATTCACTGTGACTAATAGAGTGATTCCAAGGGCAGAATTCACAAGCTCATTATTTAGTTTAAGCATTTGAAGTAGTAATTCCATCTGGAAAGCATTTGGGGAACTTAGAAAAAGTGCTGAGGTCTGATGAAGTTGTTACCATCAGTATCATCTGAGAAATTTGAGGAGAGAAAGTTACAATTAGCTTTCAAGATTTAATAATTTCAGTCACAAACCTATATACTAAATATAATAACATTTTCAAAGCTTTCTAATTATAGGGCTTAATAGAAAAATCTAATGTGTCAGATAATAAGTTCCTGAAGACAATAAAAGAGAATAATGTAGCAATAAATATAAAATAACTAAATGTTCAGGACCTGTATTTGAATAATTATAAAATACTATTTCGGGACTTAAAAATACTTAAAAGGAAAGCGCTATTGTTTAGGATTGGAAAACTCAGTATCATAAAGTTTTCATCTCTGTAAATTAACCTATAAATTCAAAAATACTTTAATTAATTAAAACTATTATGGTATATTTGAAAGTTGAGGAAAATATGGCCATAATTCACTTACATGATGAAAAAGTAAGATGAGATTAGACAAATACTTCAATGTGACAGAGTGACATTTTCCAATAAGACATTGATACATAATGTCCAATGTCCTGTATATTTACAGAAATAGAATAACAAAGTTAGAAATTCAAACCAGACTCAGGAATATAACTAAAGCATAATTTTAAAACAATGGAAGTACAGATTACCCAGTGTCTTTAGTGCAATTAAGAGAAAAACTATATCCAGCCTCATTACTTACACTAAAATGCATTCCATCTATATCAAATATTTAAATGTTATTAAGCTACAAAATTATAACGGATGAATGTTTCTATAAATGTATAAAGGAAACTCATTTTCATGTAAGGAAAAAAATCACAACCAAAGACAAATTATGTGCTTACATAAACATGTGTAGCTTCTTATACCACATAAATATAGAAAGATGCATTTTAAATAAGAAAACAATGTGTTGAAATATACTTCCAACATTTATAACATTGCTGATTTCCTGAATATATTTAGATAATGATATCTAGAAATTGTTAGATACTGTCAAAATTTCTTAGATTTAGTAATATTGCATATATATGTACATATATATATCCATCTATATATATTATTCATCTAAAGAGTAATAGACTAGATTGAGCAATTATTTCTGACTTGATTTGATTTGTTCATTGGAGAATAACTATTCAACCTTCATTGCAAACCTCATCATGACAGTAATTAATATATTGGTAATGCATCATTGAGCTAGCCCGTCAAGGAAATAATTAATTACCATAAAGTATTTCATGTAGTAATGAGCAGGAGGGTCTGAGAAACATTTTATGACTGATAGAAAGGCAAGAGCAGCAGAGTGCAGAAACTCAAAGGGTATCAAGTGTTCTGCAGTTAAACAACACTCGAGTACTCAATAGTATTTATTTAATTAAATTTGAATTACCAGGATGTCCTTGTTTGAAAACTCAGAAAATATTAATTATGGACAAGATGAATTTCAATAACTATAACAATGTACATAAAATAACTTTTTTGGAGATAAATAATTCAAAGAAAAATTTTTGTTGGTAATCCTACCTGATGAGAACTTCAAGAATGTATTTTCTACTACTTTGCAGTAATAATTTTACTCACAGTGATGTCTGTTAGTTATCCATCTGGAGGTTACTTCTGACTTATCAAAAATTAAAACTTTGGTTATTAATTATGACTATAAACAGAAATGCTCCTTCTAGTAATTATTTGATCATATAATGAATTTTAACCTAATTAATTTAAATTGATTAAAAACAAATTAACTATTTTAATTAATTCACATTCTTTAATTAGCTTAAATTAATATAAATATAATCTGAATAAAGACTACCAGGTAAAAATAATGAATATATTAAATATTTTCAGGGCATAAGAAGATTCCCTTTTTGTGTTTTATAGCTGATACCCACCACCCAGAATTAACTAGTCTCTATATTCTAGCAGCATAGATTATATGTATTTATTTTTTAAATTTTATATAAATCGAATCACACATGCTTTTGTATGTGGCTTCCTTTGGTCATTCACATGTCTTTGAAACTCATCTATACCCTTACATGTGCCAGTATTTGTTTCGTTATAATTGCTGTATAGTATTTCTTTATCTTGGAACACTAGAATTAATTTATCCTATTTATTTCTCATGAACATTTGGATTAGTTATAGCTTGTGGCAACTGGAAATGTTTTCTTTCTCTTTTTGTTTGTTTTCTTAATTTTCTTCACACCTATATTCTCCTTTGTCTTGTATTACACCTAGGAAGAGAATCTCTGGGATGTAGAGTAGAAGTGAATGCCATTTTAGTGATACTAAGAAACTGTTTTAATACGTCCAGACATTCCAAAGTGATTATATAATTATTCATTCTCATTGACATGTTTAAAGTTTGCCAATTCTCAATGAGACTGAATTTTTTCAATTGATTTTTTTCTATTCTTCTATGTTCCTAGTGCTCTCTCATTGTGGTTTTACTCTGTATGCCCATAATATCTGAAGATAGACAGTAAATGTTATGCTTTTTTTCTATTTGATTGCCTTCTTTTACAAAATGCTTGTTCATTTTTGCCAGGTTTTTTTCTTTTTTCTTTATTTATTTGTAAAGTTTATTCTAAATTCTGGTTGCTAATTGTAAGACAGAAATATACTCTATATCAGATATCAGGAACATTTTCTCCCATTCTGTCATGTTCCTTGTTTTCCCTCTGTGTGGTTTTTTTTGAGGTAGACCAACATGTTGAACATAAACCGGATCATTATTTACTCGAATAAAATGTGTAAACAGAATTTAGGATGTCCTAACAGTCTAGATGTCTAAGGTGCAATTAAAAAAATAAAAAAGAAACTTACCTGTCATGAAACGAAACAAGAAAATCACAACTTGAATAAGGAAAGAGAATCAGCCAACATCATGATAAATCAGATGTTGACATTTTTTGACAAGCGTTTTCAAAGCAGGGTCTGAATTTCATAACTGACTTTAGAAAACTGGCATACTGTGTAAAACATCAATGAGAAATTCTCAGATTTCTTCCATGCAGTTACTTAATCGAATCACTTTAAGACATGTTGAAATCCTTATCTGCCTCAAACACTGAATATTATAAATTACCTATTTTGCTATAAAACTAAAAACAAAAAGTTAAATTTGCATGATTTCTGGAATATTTTGTTCCATAAAATTTAGCAATGCAAATGCACTGCACAACAAAATACATCGAATGCCATATTTTAGTTTTTGTTTTCACACATGAGAAAATTAAATAAAACAGATTAAAAGAAAATTCTGTAAGTATTGGTCTCTCTACTGAATAAGTATTTACCAAAAAATTAAATAAATGCTTCTATGATGCACTCGTTATAGAAATGCCTTTTTTTTTTTTTTGGCGAAGCCTAACACATGTCCTTGAATGTGTTTTCAATGCACAAATGCTATTTTTATTGATTTTTTTGCATTTAATTTCAGCTACTTATGCAAAGATTTGGGTGTGCTATCTCATTTTTCTTAACTGCTACACTAATCCTAGTTAATCCTATAAATATAACACAGTTCTTTCTCTATGAGTTTATTAACATGCCGAAATGTATCAGTTCAATATGTGGCTTTGCAATTTTAACACCTACTATTTTCAGACTTTCTTATTCTCATTAAACACACACAGCACTAAGTTCTCATAAAAACTCCAATTATCTTGCTTTGTCTCCTCGTTTCTCTGTACATAAATCTCTCCCTTTGCCACACTGCACTTTTTCTGTTTACATAGAACCTTCATGTGTGAGGGTATATAATACATACAACCTTAATATACAAGGTTATTGAGCACATTAGTTTGAGGTGTGAGCTCTTGAACTTGGTTAGACTCCCTGCATTTTAATCCTGGTCGTTTCATTCATTTGCATCAGCATCTGTATGACCTTTAAGCCCCTTAGTTTCCTCATCTATAAAAGAAGGGCAATAACATGCCTGTCTCAGAGACAAAAGAGGTAAAACATTTGGACCAGTGTCTGACAAATAATGGGTGACTAATATATATTAGCATTTATTATTTTTCAGAATACACTGGTACCCTCATGGCTATGGTATATTAATCTGGAATGATAACTAACACTGCCTCTCTTTATGAGTGAGTCATTTCAAATTTTAAATATTCATATAAAAGTTGTTATTCTGCCAGCTCATCCTATAGACTTGAGATTTCTAACAATGAGACATATATATGATTAAAATGTGGGAATTATAATTTGAATTTTCATACTCGTTTAAACCATATATCCATTCAGTCAGCAAGTCTTGACAGTCATCTTTCATAATATCCTCACGTCTTTCATTCCATTAAAAGAATCTCCTAATCATTCTCTGCCTAAATATATCCATAAAATATGTAAGTAAGGTATTCCAATTTTATATAAAAAAAAGAATATTACTATAACTTCCATCATCCAAATACATCCACTTTTACTATGTCTAAGTATAGCTATATTAATTTGAATTCATAAAGGATATATGCTATTTTAAATATTGTTTTCAGAAATATTTGTAAACCACTCATAAAACTTACTATATTGTATCACTGTTCACATACCAGTAATGGGAGCTACCCTATACAGTGTCACTATTTAAATTAACTATAATTTCTTCCTCTTTATCCATGGTTTCACTTTCTGTGGTTTTAGTTACCCACAGTCAACTATGGGCTAAAAATATTACGTGGAAGTTTCCAGAAATAAACAATTCAGAAGTTTTAAATTGTGTATCTTTTTGAGTAGTGGGATGAAATCTTGTGCCATCCTACCTAGTCCTGCCTGGGACATGAACCATCCTTTTGTTCCATGCATCCACCCTGGAGAAGGAGCCTGCCCTTAGTCACTTGGGAGGAAGGGAAGGTGGGAGGAAAGGCAAGAAGGAGGGAAGGAAAGAGGTATGGAAGGTGAGAAGAAAGAAAGGATGAAAGGAAGGAAGAAGGGAAAGAAAGAAAGAGACCAGCTCTCACATGGACTGACCACTAAATTCAAAATATCTAAATTTCTAATTGGACTGAGGAAATGTTAAGACAATCTGACATTATCTCTGAAGAAATGTAAGATGGTCCTACTAGGTTCAAGTTATCTCAAGATTTTTTTCTCATATACAGTGTCATACATTAAATAGAAAAGCATACATAAAAACAGATGGGCATGTGTGGATATAGGCAATATGAAGTAATCCAAGAAAAGAAATTGACAGTAGTAACAAACCATTAGAGTATCAGACAATGGAGTTAGCATGTGGGCTTGGAAATAACTGCATTCAATATATTCAAGAAAAACAAAAGAATAGAAAATTCTGGTAGATAATTGGGATCTTTACAGAATTACCAAATAAATCTTCTAAAACTGACGAATACAATAACAATGAAAGAACTCAAAGGATGGCATTAAATACATGTTAAACAAAGATAAAAAAAGAATTTGTAAGCTAGAGGAAACGTGAGAAAACATATTGGCTGAAGTTTTGAGAGAACAACAGCAAGTAATGAAACAGAACAGAAAATCTGAACAAGAGCTTGAGCAGAAAAGCAATCTTAAAAAGCCCGAGAATTATCCTATCAAGCATAAAGAGGAAAGCAGAGGAAAATGAAATGCTGTCTTCAAATCTCTTAAAGAAAATTACTGGCAACATAAGATATGATATGTCGTGAAATGTCCTTTAGCATAAAGGTGAAATAAAGCCATTTGCATTCAGGGAAATCTGAGAGTTTCGATACCAGCAAATATAGACTTAATAAAATACTTGTAAATAGGCTATCTATACAACTCCTCAAATCACTGAAAAAAAAAATAAACAGACAATTTAACACTAAAATGTATAAAAGACTTGAAGCAGCACATTATAAATAGGAAATCCAACTGGTTAATGATAAATTCTGATGAGAACATTGGTGCAGAACTGACCCAAATATGGTGAAGGTGCCAGTGGGAGGAGCGATGGTTGTGGAGGGAGACAGCTGGTATCATGCGTCCCCCATTATATTTTCTTATTGTCATCATTATGAATATTTTCTCTGGCTCTGAAGGCCTTAAACCTATAATATAATCAAGTCACCAGATGTAGTTTAGCATCTAAATATTTTAATCCGTAGAAGTCTCCAGATGGAGAAAGAGTGGATAAAATGTCATAGAGAAAATGAATATCTGGCCACAGTGTCATTTCTGAATTTCTTGAAGATTTTGGAAGGGGAAGTATCTCTAAAAAGCTAGTGTTTGAAGAAATGCTATTTTTCAAAACTGAATAATGAATTTATCAATTACTAGTGAAATTCAGGAACAGTTATCAAAAACATTAATAATAAAAAGGAAAAGCCACTGGCCTTTGGAAATTAGAAAAAAAAAACTTGAGAAAAAACTTGAGAAAGTGAAAACTATTTAAAATTAAATATCTTTTAATGAGCATAAGTTTCATTAACTGGGCAAAGTATGTATGTTTTTCATCTGATTTTATAAATACAGTAAAATTTATGCTTGTAAATTATTACTACAAACAATGCAGATTATTCAATTATTAATATTACCCCAGGTATGTTAGCACATGGCTGAAAATAGTTGTAAATATTTAATGGAATATCAAATTTATATTTTTGCCAATTTTGAAACTTTTAATAATGCTTTGGCTTAGGACATTTAATGCAGGCTTAATTTTTTTTTTGTAAGAGAAAAACTAAAAATGGTAAATAGTATTATGTAATTAAGTTTGTAGAATTGCATTTTAAAATTTTTAAAAATGTAATGCTGGATAAAATAAAATCTTTAAAATTTAGTAAAGATTATTAAAAACCTTGAATGTAGGTTTTAAAAACAGTTTACATGAGTAATAGATGAGAGATATGATTAACAACAAAGCAGTGGAAAATGATATCAGGAAGTATCAGTTGCTGGGAAGTTTAATGAGTCAATCATTTAAAAGTAGGCACTAAAATAGCAGACATAATCTTGTTTGCTTAATGTGGTATAAACAACATCACAGAAAATAATCACCTAACAGCAATCCACGTTGCAAAACACAACCCCAGAAGGATTTTGCTCATTAATAGAAAACATGCTATTCATCTTTAAAGCACTGAACTTCACATAGGCTGGAGTTTATACTTAGTATTCCATAAAAATTATGAACTTCTGTCTGAAAGAGCATTCAGAAATTAGTAATGCAAATAGTAAGCAGTAAGAAATCCATGTCATCCAAAATAACTACATGCTCAACAAGACAGTCAGAGACAAGGCGTGAAAACTATTTAAACGCTGAGTTGCCATCCCTTCCTTCCTCCCTCCCTCCGGCCCCAGCTCTCTTTCTTCCTTTCTTTCTTCATGCATTGATTTTCGTGTTAATAGCAGTCAGGGAGATAGGAATAACATGAGAGAAAGGGAATAGATTAACTCTATGTTGTTATCCTGTGTTGTTTCAAATTACAAAGTTAAGAAAATTTGTTATAAATGAGGTAGCACTAAATAATGACGGATTGAGCTGTCTGTTGCCTCTTGAATTGCAAATATCTGTGTGAATGTTGAATATTTTTTTGCTGTCTATCTTTTGAGGGATATTTGGTAAGAAACTTAATGGCCTCAAATACAACCTTATATTAACATCATGTAGTTTGGTAAAACTTCCATTACTAGTCACTTGTCAAAGTATAATTATGTTGTGATCCCAGGGATTACCCAGCACACATCACTATATCATGAACCTCACAATTTTTTTTGCATTGTTGATCTAAGTTTTGTTTTTCATGATTACTTTGTGATAGGTGTATAACCTTTCTAAAGTATAATTTTTCCCAAAGTTCATTAAAAAAAAAAAAAAATTTCCTTTATCATGTTCTTGAGATACCAAAACAGAAAATAAGAGATTTACTATTGATTTTATATTATATAGTTCATGTATGTATGTGTGTATGTGTGTGTGTGTGTGTGTGTGTGTGTATATATATATATATATATATATATACATATTTAATGAAATATCAAATATATAATTTCCAGCTGCATTTAAATTTCTATAGGAAGATTGGGATCCCTGATAATTGATTTTTGTTAACCTCTTTTCTTCAACTTGCCTAATCCCTTACCTTCATTCTTACTAAATCTCTTTATTTCAGATCTGTCTCTTTTATATACCTTAAAGTCAGAGAATTATTTTTTTTTAATATGTGAGTTTAGCTAGTACCCCATCCAGATTTTTAAGATAGATAAATCTAGTATTTTCTATTATTTTATTATATGTTAAGCTTTCTAATTCTGTATTTTTTTTAAATGTTGCACATTGTAGTGTCTTTTCCTAACTATGTGATTTTATTATAAATTTAAAGTTAGGAAGGCTTGTATTTTTCTCATAGCTAATTTATAACTAAATAGTTACTTTATATTTTATATGGAAATAGTTTCTATAACTTTAGATTTTATCCATTAATTCGTTATTATGAACATAAATAAAATTTATATATTTCCTCTGTTTTGATTTATCCCCTGATTTTATTTCATTGTATGATAATTCTCAGTTTTTACCTTCATAGTCTTAGGTATGATTAAAACTCTTTGTTTCCTCATTTTTTAAATAAAATCAATTACCAAAGCTCAACATACCTGTTGAAAAATGCACAAATCATTCGTATGCACCAACTGTACACATTTGTGCAAATACCACACTCAACCGCACATCTCCAGCTATGTTTTAATGCAATATTTGAAATTATCATTGTGAAGACTATGGTGAGGTGATGTTAAAAAAAAACAAACAATATGAAATATGCAATTGAAATCAAGATTGAAAACCTTTTTTTTTTTTTTGCATTAAATTTTCTGTCAAGCAACCAATTGGCAAATTTCCCCAAGTCTGATCCTAGCCTTGCTTCTCCAGATCTTAGAACTTGTTTATGCCTATGGATGCTTGAGGAAACATGAAATCAATGATAACTATTTATCTTTAAGATAAAATGCCCTAGACTCTGCCTCTATGCTAATAGGGATAATCTAGTAACACAGATATAACTGATAACTTTGGAAAGGTGATCAGTAGTCTATGTTCATGACATGATTAAGAACAAGTTAAGCCCTCTCAATACCACTTTGTCTGGCATTATATTCAGTAATTCTTTTATATGGTAAGTCCATTCTATATAGTAGATATACATTCTGAATTAAATTTGTATATTCTAATAGTTTAATAAGTATCAAATAATTTAGAATAATTTCTAAATATATGCAATGAGTTGGTGACTGCAGAACTCTGGAGATTGAGTGTGCTTAAAAACAAAAATGAAGAGAAATCAGAAAAAAGCTTTTCACAAAACTCCCACATTAATATCTAACAGAAAGCGAATAAAAATAACGTGTCTATCATCACTTCCATAAATAAACTGAAAAAAGCACATACAATTTCATGCAGTTTTTTCACTTTTTATAAAACTAATTCATTAACTCTTTTGAGATAACATAAATTTTTTTGTTTCTTTCATCTTATTCTATAATTAATGTAATCATTTCACTCAGAATGACCTCTTTAGTATTATTGGGTTTGGGTTGTTCAAACTTTAAACAGTGGATGTACGAAGCGGATTTAAAAATGCTTGTTGAAATGGACGTATCTCTTTCTCAATTTGAGTCAGAAATATATTGATATATCACTGGTGGTTATAAGGACATAACAATTATTTGAATAATTACCTAATTGTTCTTTTCTTCACCAGACACTAATACCAATGAAAGCTGTAGATCATTTCCTCACCAATGATTGTACCTGACACAGAATAGTATTCAATATTTTTCGTATAAGTTAATATTTAGAATATCTAAATTAATCAATTTCTAATTATCCATTACTAAACAATGAAGACTGAGGATTGAGGATAATCTCCAAACAACCACTTTTCACCATTTGAGTGGTCAGTTATCTCTTACCCATCACTCATCTGGGCTGACTTTCCCCTACTCATTGTGCATTAGTTATAACCATAACTACTACCATGCTAAACTTTGCCTTTATGTGCTGATATGTTCTCACACTAACATAATCAAGGGTTACCTGGCAACCTAAACTTGACAGTTTATTCAAGAATACCAAGTAAATGTGTTTAACCATTAAGAAAAATCTTATCACACTCTTTCCAGTATCCATCTGTGTCTTCATGATAAATTACATCACAGATTTTTTTTAGCAATTTTCTTTTTTTTAATAGTAGATTCGTTTTTCGTTTGTAGAATTGAAGTACTCGATCACAATAATTTTATCATTTTCTATTCTTTTTTATTATAAACAAAATTAACAAAGAAAATCACTCTTGGATTATTGCCCTGCAAAATATTTGTTTCCGTTTAAGCAAGTCACTTAACTTGACCTCCTTTTTTTTATCAATATTTTATTACATCAGAGTCTTTACTAGTCACACATATTATTATAACTGAATCACAAGTATTATTGTTTCTGCTTCAAAGAATTTTCTCCCACAGAGGGAAATAAATACTGCTTGTGATACATCTGAAGAGACAAAGATCCTGATATCTCAAAGCCCACATTGATGTGTAGAATTAGTAATATTCTCTGAATCAGTAGTATTCTTTGAAGAAAATATAAAATAGGGCAAAAGAAAGTGCTTTGGTATTCATTTATGTACTACTTCCTAATGATGTGAGGAATGAGTGTAAAGCCCAATGAAATGAGAATGGGAGCCACATGGGGGTATTGGAAGAAATAATTGAGATTCCCTTTAAAGTGACAAAACAGATTAGGGTCCAAAGTAGAAATTGAATATGCATTAGAACAGATGATCATCAGACCCACATCTCTGAGTGTGTAACTGAATCCTAGGAAAGGAGTATCTTCTTAAGGAGGAAGAGATCTACTCTAGAAAGTTCCTAAATTTTGGCTGAAAGTCTGCTTTGGCAACAGAGAGGGAGTTTTTGATGTTGACAAAGTTATCACTTTGGGTATTTAAAGCAGTCTTAGCTTGCAGTCTGTTTTGGTTTTGTTTTAACCATTCCTTTGTTTCCTTCGTTCACTTAGTAACTTGTGTTTCTATTTTGTTGCTATGTGTATGTTTTCTTTACTAAAAGTTTGGACATTAAACCTGTTTCCTGAAAACACATGTTTATCAAGTTTTGTCGTGAATTTTTTTTCTTTAAGTTTAAGTGTAGTTAGTATACATATTATATTAGTTTCATGTGTACAATATGGTGATTTGACATTTGTCTACTTTACAGTGTGATTATGGTATTTTTAGCTCAAAATAAATTCTAAACTGCTAAAAAGTATTAGGGAGATTTAGGACTCCCTGATTTTTAGCAAATTGAATTTGACAATTCCTGATTAGGACTTGTATACATATATTTAGCTAGATTTTAGAATTCTTAAAAGTTTTGCAAAAGGAGAAAGAGGTTGAACATGGTCGTTGAGAAGGCAACCCTCATGGCCTGCCACAAACTCTTCCTCATTTGCCATACCTCCCGCTGTGTAGAAAGGCAGAGGAGATTCTTCTGCTCTGCCCTGGGTACAGGACTTGGGTGGTTCATATAAGACCGATAGTTGGGTTCTCAGGATGCATTGCACACATATGTGTAGACAATATCTTTGGAGATGTATGTCTTCTCTAGCTATCTACAAAATTTTCCTCAAATTTCACTGTATATGACAGATTTCATTTTCATAATTCTTTAGTTGTGACTGTGTATCCACCAGACTACATTTCTCTGATTTTTCTTTAAATTCTTTGTTTAATATTTTAAAAAATGACTTTAAGGAAAAGAGCAGCAGTGGGTACATCTTTAATGATTTGTCTTTATCTGGAAGTTTTTCTCCATTTTATACTATACTCTGGAAATACTGATATTAAAATATCTGAGTTATGTATTTCAATGTAATTACCTTTGACTCAATTCATATATATGCTAATAATCTTTCTTCACTGTTAAAATTAGCTGATCATTCATTAACATACGAAATTATACAACAGACAAATATGGATAAATGAAGAGAACGCTTCAGTTAGTGTCATTTTCATGAGCACGTCAAATGCGAATTTTCCTGTCTTGCCAAAGGAACATCATAACACCTGGCCCTCACCCAGGCATTCCCTCCAACTGTGATCATTCTCAGTCTTAGTTACACATAGAATCATGCTCAATACAAAACAGCTATTACAAAAGAGAAGAAAGTTTCACTTTGGGGATCCACTTTGGCATTAACCCAGAGAGAACAAACCCATAAAGTCAATTACTACAAACTTCTGGTGTTTGGCTTAGTCTTCCCAATATAAGGTGGGCTGAGGATACGATATATGAATGTAAACACATTATGTTCCTTTCTTGCCCTGAAATTGTCCAAAGGAATTATCAGTGATTTAGCTTTTGGATGCTATATGTTTTCCTTTTTTCTTTACTGAAAAAAAAAAAAAAACATTGTCTTTTGCTTTACGTAAATGTAAAAACTACTGAAAGAAAATTAAAATTAACTCTAGCACTTATGTCTGAAATGACTGATCAATCTAGACTAAAGCATATAAGTGCACTAATAATTTCACTGTGTTTTAAAGTCTAAAAATAGTATTTTTCTTTTTTCTAGTTCTTTGTCACTTTATACTCTTCTCACATTCTTTATTTTCTTAAGTTATTTGGGCAACAAATATTAATTACAAATATATATATATGCCATGGATATACTGACGACAAAAATATAAATATGGCCTACTGCCTGGGTTCACTGAACCCATATTATAGAGAGAGAAACGATTAAGATAAATAAAAAAATTCAATACAGTGACATGACTGCACTGTTAGATATCTCTATGGCTTCTTTGGGATGACTGAGACAAAAATCATATCTTTCTAGTTTAGGGTTAGTTATTGTATTCTTAAAGTTAAGTAAGCAATTAGAAATTTTAATGAATGTGCAACGACTAATGTTTTCATTTAGTTTATAAAATTACATTATTTCAAACATCAGTTTTTTCCATTCTCTTTCATCTTCATTGAAAGATCCCCAAATTAATAAACAGAAGCCTGAATTAAGCAGTTATTCAAAGAAAGTGCCTTAATTGTCACAGCTTACACCTACCAGACAAGAGGAAACATAAATATTACAATTGCTACTTATTTAAAGGACAAAAACTTAAAGGTTTCAAACTAATTTATGCTGTAGGCAGTGCATCTTGAATATAAAGCAAAAGGATTCCACTGAACTTGAACTATTGCCAATCACTTGTCTCAGCCCTAGTTTTAATACTTGTATTCATAGACGGTCTCAGGGAATGAAAGACTCTTTCTGTGTTCTATTAATAAGAGAGAGAAAAAAAAAAAACATAGCTCATATCTCCCCAGGCTGAAAATAAATTTTTGAATTAAATATCCAGCTTATCTGAATTAATCAAATTAAAAGCATGTAAGCTCTCCAATTTAATTTACTTTACATTGTTGTGTGGACACGTATTTCGAAAATTTAAACCATTTATAAGAAATCTCTAGTGTTATATTTGAGTAATATATATGAACTTCAAATGATCAGACATTGGTGGTTTTTAAAAATTGAATTAACTTTCTCCCGTTTCTTGTATGACGAAGAAAAAAAAAGTTGCATATAAGACATGAATCCATGATTACATGATTCAGAAGTAGCCATTATTTTTATATCCTCCCTTAATCCTTTCAGTCTGACTCGTTTCCCCTGCCTGCACCTCTGCGAGGACACCACAGTGCTTCCTGTCAGTGTGTTTGTGAGAATTTCCTGAGAATTCTGTGGGCCGCCGCCCACCCTGTGCTTACCAGCAGGACACTGGCAACCTTGTGCTCTGGCCTCCTGCTCATGGCACTGCCCTGATATGTTTGCAGTCACCTGTTTATGTGAATCCAGCTTTCCTCTGCTGGTCATGTCACAGCTACCATCACAGTGTCTTTTTCTTGTTCCCAACAGCAAAAGATTGTAAAACCTCAGTTGACACTAAGGAATGTTGAGAGAGATGAAAACATATAAGTGTTTTTCAACTGCCAGCCTATTTGAAGCCCATTTGCTGAGCTAACTCTCTGCCTGGTGGCAGAATTGCTTCAGCTTGGCCCAGGAAACTAACGAAGCCACCCCCTCCCAGCTGGCATTCCAGTGTAGTCCTTGTGTAAGAGTTTGAGCCAACATTTTTACAAGAGGAGAAAGAGTTTTCCTTCTTCTAAATCTAAAATTCACCTACTAGACTTTTTCTTTTCTTTCTTTTTTTTTTTTTCTTTAGGTTAAATCTTAATAAAATGAAGCCATTGTTTGCTTTTAGAAAATTCTTGTGCTCCACAAGAGTGGTCCTTTTCTTCCTATAGCTACCCCACCCCCCCACCCACCAAAACAAAACAAAACAAAAAAAACATAGTATTATAAGCTGAAATCATTAAAAAGTCTGGTTAAAGTCCTAGGTCCTAGATAGCATTCTCTTGTCAAAACAAAATGATGCTTTGTTGAGTAATCTCAACATTCTGTTCTTTATGATGTTTATTTAAAAACCTACAAAATCGTTACCCTTAAATTAACGATAGCACTTGGTATATACTCCATTAAAACATATTACCATAATGGGCTAGTTGTTGAGTTCACTATTTAAAATATCTTTCTGACTATCTCAAGATAGAAGACAAGTGTCATAAATCACATAATAAATTTTTTTTTTTTTAATTTTTGGTTTACTTGGATTTGTTTACCAAATACTCCTCAAAAGGAAAAAAAAACAAAATAGAATCATTGTCTTTGGCTAAGGACACATCCTTAGACATTGTGTTTTTTAGTAAAAGTTTTGCAAGTTAACATTTCAGTGAACTTTTAGTTTAACAGAAAATTTTTTTGTTGTTGTTTAAAAGCTAATGTTAAACTGTATATTTTATTCTAGGGAAAGCTAAAAGACTTTAACCCAAAAGAAAAAGTGACATTTCCATTCTGTATAGTCTGCTAAAAATGCCACACAAGCTAGAGTTTTAATCCATGTCAGTGAGTTAGGCACAGATTGATTTTAAAGGTAGCATTTTATTGCTATAGAAAGAAAAAAAAATAGCATTTTCTTTGAAGTAAGATTAAGTATATATATAATAGGATTTTAAGTATAGAGTTGAATTTTTACACATATTTGTTGGTCATGCTATATGAAATTTTCTTTCTGCGTTTACTATCTGCTTAAAATACCAGCTATAAACACCCTGAAGGGCAGTTATTGAAATGACAGACTGAGACTTTATTCAATCTGTGTTAAAGGTTAGTACCACACTGCAGTGCTTAACATAACCTTAAAAATCCATAATTTAAACTCTGTTTTTAGATCTATTTCATCTTCAAATGTGACTTAGTAAAATATATTCTCGCAAGTTAAACATATAGCAGGGGACATCATTTTCATAAAATAATCACACACTGCACAGTTGTCATAATTTCATAAGCTAAAAGTAAATACAAATATATATGCATATGTTAAATCCTCACAGTCAATGCACAGTTTTTGTCTTACAACTCTATTTGTATAAAATATATTTATCTTTATGTCATTTGAACAACTTATGGATAGTAAAAGTAATAGTGGAAAAGTTTTAATTCCCAGATTAGAAGAACTTGAATTCAGAGTCCACAAATTCTACCTGTATATATTCTCATAATCTATGACCCTTACAGAAAATTATGTTTTTTATTATTTGATATCTCATATTTTAGAGATTTTTCTTGTCAATATAATCGCAAGATCATCAGAAATATCATGAAATTTATTTTCACACCCTCTATATCATATGCCATTTTATTTACACTAATTAATTTTTCATTATTGGTATTCGTTATTTGCTTAGTATGTCCAGCTAAACTAGTAGATGACATTTACTTGTGATAAACTTTCCTCACAGTTTAAGCCAATCCTAATCTATCAGCCCACCCCCCACACACATACACATGTCAAAAATTATCCTTAGCATTTCTATTAATTTCCCCTTTCATATTTAAAATGTATATAGCACGATTCAAAGAATGTCAGCTATTAGAAATGCTGCTTCAGGTTGAGATTGTGTATAATTTTGTTGGTGATTAACTATTTTAAGATAGAAGAATGTGATAATATGTATGGTCTAAGGCAGAAGAACTATAATCCATACCCAAAATTCCTAATCAGATCAGTTCTATACTCAATATAACTATTCTCTCTCGGAATTGATTTAAATTTCAATTAAGAAAAGAAGGTTTCCTTCAAATACAGTAGTTAAGCAAGTTAAAACGTATTTAATATATTAACTAATATCTTTAGAGATGCAAAAATGTCTTAAAAAGTATCAATGGCGATGTTTTGAATAATTAAAGATGTTAAATTACCAACATCAGCAACAGAAAATATATTACTTTAATATATATTTGGCAGAATGTATACCAGAGTTAATGTCTTAGTAATTATAGAAAGCAGTCCAAATAATGGAGGCCCTATTGCCCTGTTTCCTTCCTATGCTGTCACTTACCCTGTGAAGTTCTCAATCTTGGCATCATAGCTGTGCATTCATGTTTGAGAGGCCAAGAGAAAGAGAGAATGACTACAAGCATTGTGGCATACTTAAAGTTAAAGCTTAATTTCTTAAATTTTATAATTGGCAACATGCCAGTAAACTTTCTAAACTCTCTCTCTCTCTCTCTCT